>NC_084618.1:38540340-38850340 GCF_033978795.1 Nerophis ophidion
TGGATCTCTATTACAATCCCCAAAGAGGGAACTTTAAGTTTATGATTACTTCAATGTTTAGAAATCTTTATTTATAATGGAATCACTTGTTTATTTTTCAACAAGTTTTTAGTTATTTTTATCTTTTTTCCCCAAATAGTTCAAGAAAGACCACTACCAATTAGCAATATTTTGCACTGTTATCAGTTTCTGATTTATTAAAAATTGTATGATATAGAGCTGTATTTAACCTCATTAGCTCTTTTTTTTTTCAAACAAAAATGCTTTGCTCTGATTAGGGGGCACATCACTGAAAAAAGGATGACAATTGTGTAAGCATTTTACCAATCTCGCGCACTTTGCATACTATACGTCATTTCCATTGTGCGCAAGCAATTTGCATATCGCAAGACGAGATTTTGTGGATGGTTTAGTCAGTAACCCTACATTATTATATTTTATAAATGGTAAACCAAGTTGTGGTAGTAGTTTAGTCGTGGATGTACACTGTATAGTGGTTAGGGTTAGAGTTGGACTGATTTGAGGGCAATACTCAGTTATATTGTCCCAACTACAAATGAATGGATTTACATAAGTAATAAATTATTTTGACACCAAAAACATGTATTTGCGCCCATTGATTTGCAAAATGTGCACCACACATTATTCAAATATATAGCTGGAAGCAATTTGCAAAAAGATTGCGCATTATACAAATTTGCAAAATGTGGTTGCGCATTTTGCAAATTGCTCACATTGGTATTGTGCCTACAACAAAACCAACATTATCCGTAACAATGGCGTCAGATGTCACTCTGGCGGGTTTGGACTAAAACATGTGTAACCTGTGTGTTTTTGTTAGACAAATATATGAACGTGAAAAGTTTAAATCTAACTTTATAGGGCCCTCTGTTCTTGTTGCAGTGATGCCATTTTGAAACTCATTCATAGATAACAGAGGGCCGTATAATGTTAGATATAAACTATTCACGTTCATATATTTGTCTAACAAAAACACACAGGTTACGCACGTTTACATGTTTTAGTCCAAACCCGGAAGAGTGACATCTGACGCTATTGTTACGGATAATGTTGGTTTTAAGTGTGTTGCTGTTGTAAGCACATTACCAATGGCGCGCAAGTTTAATGTCAAATCAAATGTTTATTGGATTCATCACTATACAGTGTACATCCACGACTAAAATACTGACTAAACTACTACCAAGTGTGGATTCAGGCCGGGTGGCCCATTTCAAGTTCCAGGTAACCCTACATTATTATATATTATAAATAATAAACCAAGTTGTAGTAGTAGTTTAGTTGTGGGTGTACACTGTAAAGTGATGAATCCAATAAACATTTGATTTGATATTAAATTTGCAAAATACGGTTGCGCATTTTGCAAATTACGTGCCATACGGGCTTACAACAAGAACAGAGGGCCCTATAAAGTTAGATTTAAACTTTCCACGTTCATATATTTGTCTAACAAAAACACAGTTTACGCATGTTTACATGTTTTAGTCCAAACCCGCCAGAGTGACATCTGACGCCATTGTTACGGATAATGTTGGTTTTGTTGTAGGCACAATACCAATGTGAGCAATTTGCAAAATGCAATGCGCAATATTTTTGCAAATTGCTTCCACCTATATATTTGAATGTGTGGTGTATATTTTGCAACTCAATGGGCGCAAATACATGTTTTTGTTGTCAAAATAATGTATTAAATACTTATGTAAATCTATTCATTTGTAGTCGTGACCATATAACTGAGTAATGCCCTCAAATCAGTCCAACCCTAACCCTAACCACTATACAGTGTACATCCACGACTAAGCTACTACCACAACTTGGTTTACTATGTATAAAACATAATAATGTAGGGTTACTGACTTAACCATCCACAAAATCTCGTCTTGCGATATGGAAATTGCTTGCACACAATGGAAATGACGTATAATTTGCAAAGTGCGCGAGATTAGTAAAATGCTTACAACAGTTTTAAGCGTGTTGCTCACCTTTACGTTCACTTTGGCGTTTTCGTTTGACCTCGCCGGGTCGTATTGTCTCACTTTGCCACCGAAACTCATTTTCTTCCACAAGCCTGGTGATAAGAGGCATAATAAAGCGCGTCAAATGCATAGAACAGCTTTAAAAATGACGTCTAAAACGCACTACAATGTAAAACAGTCAGGGTTAGCAAGCTAACTATGACAGCCTGACAAAAGTAGTTAAAATGAGCCAACATAGGTATCAACAAGTTAACTAGTCAATCAATCAATGCTTACTTATATAGTCGACACAAGAGCTGTGAAATTATTGGTAACAATGCAATTTAGATCAAAATTGGTCGACCTACCTGTAGTTAAAGTCCGAACACGACAACGGAAGTAGAGCAAGGACTCAACTGCTTCACGGTCTCCCGCCAGTCACACTAAATAAGCCCTTTGTCGTCACGTGACTTCTATTTTGGTCACGTGCTACCCCTACGTCACGTTCCTCTTCCGCTTGGTCGGCCATTTTGGGGCAAGGAGCTTGTTGTTTTGTGCGTGTTCGCCATTATTAGCTGCTCCTCGCCTTAAAAACAACACACTGAACGCACAGAACGCGAAGGGGGGCAAAAAAAAACGTTGGACGACAACGCCGTCAAGTGAAATATGGGCCCGCCGCCGGGAGACAGATCACGCCGCTCGTCGACTGAAAGAACGGGGGACTCCAGCTGGATTGTGGATTTATCTTGACATGGCATGCGGGGCGAGCTCGTGACGACGGAGGGAAAAGAGCAGAGAAACTTCCAGAAGTTGAAAGAAAAGCTGAAAGGGGCATTTTGGTTTCGCTTTGTCGAGTTGGCTGTTTGTTAACGAGGCGGTAATTGTTCCCAGCGAGTTGTTGTTGTTGTCGACGACGCGAGCTAAAATGTTGAGCTCCGGCGCGGCTAATTAGCTTAGCATAGCGAGAACAACGCGAACGGAAGATGAAAGAAATGTAAAGGCGAGCGAGTCCTCTCTCTCACACGGACGCCCCCGGTCGAGCCAACAGCCTGGAAGATAAGATGTAGCTTGTTTTGTCGCTGGCTAGTGTCGGAAGTGGGAAAAGGTTAGCTTGCTAGCTCGGCCTAGCAGGTGTGCTAAAAATCCAGCATGACAACCAGCAGCAGGCCGAGTGCCAAATGAAGGCCAGGGAAATGTCACTTGCTTTGGTACTGAGCCTTCTTCCATGTTTCACAGTGCCAACATCTGGCAACCTGCTCGTCTGTCTATATCGGAGAAGTACACATTCAGCCATGGATGAGGGACTTTGAGACGACCCAAATATCAGCCTTGTAGTCCTCAATTTCACTAGATATGGGTCTGTTGTTAATTTCGGTCTTATCTTTCACAGGAAAATAGTCAAGCCACATTTTGAGTTGCTCTTTTACTCACTAACCCGGTAATGGCAGGTTGATGTCAACCTTCTAGGCTTTAAAAGCAACATGGATTTTTGAAAAACTAACAAGGAGATGTAGTCTTCATCTAACACCCCAACCTTCCAAACGCTGCCCCCTTGTTGCAAAAATGACTTAGTTCTGAGTTTGATGACCTTTTCAGTTTGTAGTTAGTGGCTTTTCCAGAGTTGTGTTGTTACCGCAGAGGCTGGCGAGCTCTCCGTAGTCTAAAATACACACATAAAGTAGAGCGAGTGATCAAACGTATTCTGCACAAGAGACGTTGCCATCACAGTCCAACCATGGGGGATCCGACCACACGAAGAAATCAAACAAGAACTCGTCTCCGCGCTCAGCTGCGGAAGAAAAGGGAATCTTTGGCCGATCAGTTCGACTTCAAGATTTATGTAGCCTTCGTTTTTAAGGAAAAGGTTTGCCTGCTCCAAAATAACGCTAACTTCCTGTTACGAGTATAAATATTAACTTGTCTTTGTCCCGGCAGAAAAAGAAGTCGGCGCTCTTTGAGGTCGCCGAAGTGTTGCCAGTAATGACCAACAACTACGAGGAGAACATTCTACGAGGCGTCCGGGAGTCCAACTTCTCCCTAGAGAGTTCCATAGAGCTCCTGCAGAAAGATGTGGTGCAACTCCACGCCCCACGATACCAGTCCATGCGAAGGGTAGGCAGTACGCCATGGACTGCTTTGTGGCGTAAGTCATGTAACGCATCGATTTTGTGTTCTCCTCTCGCAGGATGTGATAGGCTGCACGCAGGAGATGGACTTCATCCTTTGGCCGCGCAACGACATTGAGAAGATTGTCTGTTTACTCTTCTCTAGATGGAAGGGAGCTGATGATGAACCCTTCAGGCCTGTTCAGGTATGTTACTCTCATTTCAGTTATAAAAAGACACATTTTGTACATGTGCTTTCTAATGACAGGCAGTCAGTTTTAGGGCCTGTACACTATAAAGAAAATAGATATACCACAGGAATGTCATTGCAATACAGTCAGTTTTTTGCAAATTTATTGGAGTAAAAAAATATGTATATAATATAATATGTATAATATGACTAATACAGCTGTAATCTTGTAAAGTGTATCTTAAAAAATAAAGGTTTAAGTGAGTCATTTTCATACATTGTTTATATTTCTTGATTACTTTTTACAAATGTACAGTCAATTATGAGAAGGGGAAAAAACTTACTATAAAAACGTTCCATTTTCCTCCAAAGAAAAAACTCCTTAAAGCTCTATTTTTTGACGATAAAATTCTTTAATACTAATGGACAATTTCCAGCAAAAAATATTTTAAAAAACGAATTTTACTTTTACATAAGTGAAGCCAAATATAACAGAAAATGCAGTCAGACATGAGAAAAAAAATATTACCTGTATTTAATTTAATTACATAATTGAGGATGTACTTTAATCCAAAATACTTTCTACAAAAATAAGCCAAAACATTCATGAAATTACCTGTTGTATATTTAAAAACCTAAAATATTTTTTTTTAAGTAAAATGCATATTTTATTCTATGTCATTGTTATTTCCTTGTTTATGTGTGTTTGTAATTCATGTCTTAAATATTTTTGTATTGCATGTCTCCAGGCCAAGTTTGAATTTCACCATGGCGACTACGAAAAGCAGTGCTTGCATGCAATGGCTCGTAAAGACAAGGCTGGAATGGTCATGAACAATCCCACCCAGTCTGTGTTCCTCTTCATGGATCGACACCACCTCCAGGTGAGGACCAAAAACTTCACTTCACATATATGTAGGGTTTGGTATCGTTTGAATTCAAACGATTCCGATTCCTAACGATTCTCGATTCCGATTCTTTTTTTAAAATAAATAAATAAATCAAATTAAAAGGCAGGGTAAAAAAAACCTCTTCCGTCTGTGGCACCGACATCTTCCCCGTTGCCGCTACGGTGAACGGATTACGCGGAGCACATCGCGGAACCTGGCTAGCAGGTTGTAAATTGTCTATTAAAAAATATGCGGGATAAGTTGTTAGCTGCCTCAACATTGGCACAAAACACATTATTTATTGCATATATATTGTTTTACTTACCGGAATCGGACTGCAGTACAGTCACCGAGGTTCCAGGCTGGGCGTCTGAGCCACAGGAAGAGGCAGAGGAGGACTGTCGGCGCAGCGCGTCGAAGACGGGACACGCATTTATTTGTACTCCATGAACTCGGAGGTGCTACATCATGTTCGACGTGCACCCTCCTAAGCACAAAACAGTCCTGTTGCACGTGTTGCATTTGGCCGATATTTCATTTTTTTTTGTAAAACAAAGCCAAACCATCGACCGCCGACGAGCGCTATCCATGCTTGACTGACTCGCTCGGCCGACTGCATAGGCTCGGCTATGCTAACACTTCCGGCGGTGGGCGCTTCTTCGTTGGTGTTCAACGGCTTCTTCTTCTGGGTCGGCGGACTGGGTATCGAAAACTAGGAATCGGAATTTGAACGATACTGGGAAAATCAGAAAGTCAGTCCCGGTTCCAATCGATACTCGATACCCAACCCTACATATATGTAGTCCGCAAGTGGTGTAACGCTACTTTTGATCACGGTTCATTTATGGCACAGTAAGAGAATCAATGCAAAACATGGTTTAGGCTTAAACCTCTTCAATGATTTTTTTAGAATAAAACAAAAAACGTTGGCAGCATTGATTGTTTCAGGGTGTGGCCCCGTTCTCCAACACCCTTGAACAATGGTGTCACACTGCTTTAATCTTATCAACTTGCTTTAGTCAAAAACTAAGTGCTATCAAACAAAAGGGTTTTCAAGCACTGGCTTTTCCTTTGCACTATCACTAGCAAGGACTCTTGCGTGCCAATATCTGGGCTGCATTGTATTTTAATTTACTGTATAGACTTTTATATGCTGAACATGTGCCGTGTGGAAAATCATTAGACATCTGTATTATACCTCCAAAAAAGATCCTATTTACACGAGGTTTCCAAGGGACATTCATATCATTACATTGATTTGGCTAAAATTTAAGGCTTTAAATGGCATTAGAAAGCATTACATTTGATGTAGCTGAGATAGGCGCCAGCGCCCCCCGCGACCCTGAAAGGGAATAAGCGGTAGAAAATAGATGGATGGACATTTGATGTTTGGAGGCATTGAAAAATGTATACAATTGCAGGACTGAGCCGAGAGTAATAAGTAATTCAGTCGAGCAGTAAATGAAAATTAACTCCATAACTTTTCCGTCCAATTGGATACAAGAGTTCCGGTCCTGTCCGGAAGCGTGAAAAGCGCTGCTTCGATACGGCAAAATGAAACGGCTCCAAGGGTCCAAACTTTGCCATGATTTGGTCACTGTAGGCCTGTAGTCCTTAATTGTGACACCATGTCATGTGTGAGGAAGCTGAGCTCATTCCCATGCGGTCTTTTTTATTTCAGTCATCTCCAGTTTGACACACACAGAAATTAGCTGCCTGACACTATATACATTATACCAGGGGTCACCAACCTTTTTGAAACCAAGATGTACTTCTTGGGTACTGATTAATGCGAAGGGCTACCAGTTTGATACACACTTGAATAAATTGCCAGAAATAGCCTTTTTGCTCAACTTACTTTTAATAAATAAATGTATATATATAAAAATGGGTATTTCTGTCTGTCATTCCGTCGTACATTTTTTTCCTTTTACGGAAGGTTTTTTGTAGAGAATAAATTATTTAAAAAAAACACTTAATTGAACGGCTTAAAGGAGGAGAAAACACGAAAAAAATGAAAATTAAATTTTGAAACATAGTTTATCTTCAATTTCGACTCTTTAAAATTAAAAATTCAACCGAAAAAAATTAAGAGAAAAAACAGCTAATTCGAATCTTTTTGAAAAAATTTCAAAAAGAATTTATGTACCATCAATAATTTTTCCTGATTAAGATTACTTTTTGAATTTTGATTAAATGTTTTAAAAGAGGTTAAAATCCAATCTACACTTTGTTATAATATAAAACACATTGGACCAAGCTATAGCTAGCGACTTGTCCAGGGTGTGCACCGCCTTCCGCCCGATTGTTGCTGAGATAGGCGCCAGCGACCCCAAAAGGGAATAAGCGGTAGTAAATGGATGGATGGATATATTTCTAACAAAGATAAATCATTATTTCTTCTAGATTTTCCAGAACAAAAATTTTAAAAGAAATTCAGAAGACCTTGATATAAGATTTAAATATGATTCTATAGATTTTCTAGATTTGCCGGAATAATTTTTTTGAATTTTAATCATAAGTTTGAGGAAATATTTCACAAATATTATTCGTCAAAAAAACAGAAGCTAAAATGAAGAATTTAATTAAAATGTATTTATTATTCTTTACAATAAAAAACAAATACTTGAACATTGATTTCAATTGTCAGGAAGTAAATTAAAAGGTAAAAAGATATATGTGTTTAAAAATCCTTAGATCATTTTTAAGGTTGTATTTTTTCTATAAAATTGTCTTTCTGAAAGTTATAATAAGCAAAGTAAAAAAATTTATGAATTTATTTAAACAAGTGGAGACCAAGTCTTTTAAATATTTTCTTGGATTTTCAAATTCTATGAGTTTTGTCTCTTAGAATTACAAAAATCGAGCAAAGCGAGACCAGCTTGCTAGTAAATAAATAAAATTAAAAAAACAGTGGCAGCTCACTGGTAAGTGCTGCTATTTGAGCTATTTTTAGAACAGGCCAGCGGGCTACTCATCTGGTCCTTACGGGCTACCTGGTGCATTATACCATTTAAAAAAAAACTGAGGGTGTGAAATACAATTATTCAAGATGTTTAATTTACTCATCTTATTTTTGATGAATCTAAAAGATGCAAAAATCATTTTTTTTTTTTTTTTCTTAAATGTGTAAATCAGTAATTCATTTCTGAACACAGGCATTATTTGCATTCCTAGTTTGATGTTTATTATTCCATGAATCCTTTAGCAAATGTTTTAATTTTATCCAGAATAAAGAAATGTATCCTCCATTTTGTGGCTATTATAAATCTTGTTTTAAAAAGACAGCATTTAAAAATTACTTCAGGGTATATTATATTGATCAACATTCTTATTTTAGGTTTTATGGCCGGAATAGAAGTGCTCCCATTACCCCCATTGTTAGAAATAGGATAGTTGGGATGTTTCTAACATTTATGATTTGAAATTCAATGCATAAAAAAGAAACATGTGTTCTTGTCTTAGATAAGGATTGTGAATGATAGGCAAAATAAATAAATAAAAAAGTTCAGATCCCCTTCAATAAGTCTTCTGCATCCTGTGAACATTCTAATACTTTTTGAAAGCCAGAAAATATATATATGTAAATACACAAGTGGCTGGCTGGCTAACTTTTCAAAACCTGTTTAAAGCTCGTTTATGGTAAACCCAGAGAGCCGTCCTCCAAACTTTGCTCAATGTGCATCAATACAGTGATATTCACACATGCTATTAACTAATCACAAGTCGACTAATAAAGGAAGGCAGTAGTTAATGTCAAATTTCTTTTGGTGTGACCAACAAAGCAACTTTTGGTGTTACCTCCACAACTGTCGGCCTCTGCTAAATTGGAAGAATAAAATAAATACAAATACATTTTCAGATGAACCAGTCTTGTGAGCTAACTCTAATTCACTAGAGTCACAGTTAATGTGATCTTTTCAACTACTAAATATTACTGTTGTTAAATGCTTACAATTTTGTCCATACAGACTTTTGAGTGACTTTGACTATTTATAATAACTATCTGCAGAAGGACATGACATTAAGTGTATTTTGAGTGGCATTAAAAAAATTCAATTATACCTGTAGAAACCTTTTGAATACTCTTATCGTTACACCCCTTTACTGTACCCTCCCGCCCCTGCCAACACCAACTGTCTTGTTGACTTTCCCCAGACTCCTAAAACCAAGGCCACGGTGTTCAAGTTGTGCAGTCTGTGCCTGTACCTGCCCCAGGACCAGCTTACCTGCTGGGGCGCGGGAGACATCGAGGATCACCTTCGACCTTACATGCCTGACTAAAGCTTCCCATGTGGGGGACTGGGGGATACGCCCTTAGCCACCCCTCTCCCTTACTTCTTTCCTCCCTCCTGCCTTCAGAAGCACTCTTCCTCATCTGTGTAAAGATTGAACTCGTGCTTGGATCTTTTAATTTTGGTTACCCTCCTTCATTCTCCCCTCCTAGTTGTTCCTTCTCCTCTTCAATGTTTGGATTGACCCCTCCACCCCTTTTTGTTCAGTTTGAGCCCTCTCTTCATCCCGCTTCAACATCCATTCATTATTTTCTGTGAACCTGCACGAACATTGATTTGGAGTGGTTCTTCTCAGCAGCAGGCATCATTGTCCACGGCAGGAACTCTTTATGTTGCATCCAAACAGGAATCACAATGGTGGACATGTTCTTTAACCTTGTTTTAAGGGAAGAGTTTTCTTTTTGTTTGTCAGTTGCGCAGACTAATGGGGGTGGGCTATTACCGGAACAACTTTGCACAATTTTTGACCAAGGAAGGCGTTGAAGCCGCCATGAACAATATTCTGCCACATCATAGCGTAGTTACTGCTTCTTTAGTTCTCTGCTGGATGCAAAACATTAATCGCTGAAGCTACTGATGTTTGATTCTTTTTAGAGATGGTGGTAAAAGTCAATCACTTCTACTTGCTAATAAAAAATGTACCTAACATTCACATTGATTTCACTGATAATTTGATCAAATTGGGGCCTGCTTGTCAAAGACTATTAAACAGTGTATTTTTTTCTTGTTCACTCAAGTGTGTCCAGTTGAAAGTTTGAAGCAAATAACTTGTTTCTGTTCTGATCAATACTGCTGAGCATATACCAATACAGTGCAAAATTTGAACTCAACATTGTAGTCCATTTTTTTATTTCATGTCTGTCAGTGATTGGGTGGGTGACTTTCTTAGAATGTTTGAACTATTTACATGTTTAGTGTGTTAAAACGGAGCGTGTTCAGCTGCTGCCGAGGTGTTTGGTGTGTCTTCCTTGTGCGATCAACTTCCCAGTGACCTTGTTTGTTAAATCCACAGTGGCAAAGGCCAGTGTGCGCCCTTGCTTTAGAACCTCAGCGGTAATGAGAACATCTTCTCCGATCTTTGCTGCGTTCATGTATCTGTGGAAAAAAAGCCATCTCTATTTTAGATTTCATCATATAATTTAAGTTTTTATACCGTTTAAGTATAAAAGGAACTAATTTTTAATCGACAGTCATACCTCAACAGCTCTTAACTCAAAACAGTATCTCATATCGTCTCCATTGAAATCAAATTGGTGCTCGGCCCCCCCAAAAACAGAATTTTAAAAAGAAAAAAACTTAAATAAGAAAAGTATAATTGCAATAGAAAATACTACTGAAAACTATTTTATAATGTAATCTCCATTTACCTTACAGAGTGGACTTCTATGGCAGTGTTTTTCAATCTTTTTTCAGTGATGTACCCCCTGTGAACATTTTTTTTAATTCAAGTACCCCCTAATCATAGCAAAGCATTTTTGGTTGGAAAAAAAGAGATAAAGAAGTAAAATACAGCACTATGTCAGGGCTTCACGGTGGAGGAGGGGTTACTGCGTCTGCCTCACAAGACGAAGGTCCTGAGTAGTCATGGTTCAATCCCGGGCTCGGGATCTTTCTGTGTGGAGTTTGCATTTTCTCCACGTGAATGCGTGGGTTCCCTCCGGGTACTCTGGCTTCCTCCCACTTCCAAAGACATGCACCTGGGGACAGGTTGAGTGGCAACACTAAATTGGCCCTAGAGTGTGAATGTTGTCTATCTATGTTGGCCCTGCGATGAGGTGGCGACTTATCCAGGGTGTACCCCGCCTTCCGCCCGATTGTAGCTGAGATAGGCACCAGTGCCCCCCGCGACCCCAAAGGGAATAAGCGGTAGAAATGGATTTGTAGTGGTCTTTCTTGAACTATTTGGATAAAAAGATATTAAAATAAATAAAAACTTGTTGAAAAATAAACAAGTGATTCAATTATAAATACATATTTCTACACATAAAAGTAACATCAATATTTATGGAACATGTCCACAAAAAATCTACCTGTCAACACTGAATATTGCCTTTTGTTTCACTGTTTATGAACTTACATTCTTATTCTGTTGAAGTATTAGTCAATAGATATATTTTTAAAAGGATTTTAGAATTGTTGCTATTTTTAGACTATTTTTAAAAAATCTCATGTACCCCTTGGCATGCCTTCAAGTACCCCCAGGGGTACGCGTACCCCCATTTGAGAACCACTGTTCTATGGTATCTCATTCTACCTGTGTCACTCTCAGCTTTTTCATATTTTAATGGATACATGTCTGCTGTTTAGATACATTTTAAAATACTTGGCTAGCGTTGGACTTATTCTGCTTTAGTATGGTGCAGACTAGCAGTGATACGCTCAAATGGCTTTTCCAAGTCAGCGAAACACTCGGTCATGTTTTCTATACACATACACACAGTTGAGATACCACTGTTCTCATTTTAAAAGTGGCTGGTATACTTTTAGGAGGTTGTTTTGCCTCCCAAAACCAGAATGTATCGTTTTCACAGACCAGTATCCCTGTTGGGTTGAACGTCACAATTCAGGGTATATAAAATAACATGCATAAACTACATAAACTCACGTAATGTTCATGTCGACGCTCACCCCCGGTGCTCCCCTCTCACTGTTCATGATGGCCAGGGTGGAGATGACGTCCACCAGAGTAGCTGTCAGGCCGCCGTGCATCGTCCCCAAGCGGTTGGTGTGCTCCTCTTCCACCCGCAGCTCACACACGACTTTGCCCGGCGTGACAGCGAGAACGTCCACCTGAAAAGTGGCAAGATAAGACAGAGATGCCGCTTTAAGCAACAACCTGAACCAGAAACCGCACCAATCCCACACTCGCCTTGCTCATGACTCTGTCGAAGCCTGAACATTCCGCCAAAATTCGCATCATTTGCTTTAACGTGTTTAAAGAGACTGACGCCATGTTGATAAAATTGTAAACTTCCTCAATGTCAAAATTATACGCCGGAAGTTGTTCCGTTGCACTAAAACGGCCGAACTGAAACGCAAACACAATCATACCTATAGTGCCAACCATCCATCCATTTACTACCGCTTATTCCCTTTTGGGATCGCGGGGGGCGCTGGCACCTAACTCAGCTACAATCGGGTGGAAGGCGGCGTATACCCTGGACAAGTCGCCACCTCATCACAGGGCCAACACAGATAGACAGACAACATTCACACTCACATTCACACACTAGGGACCATTTAGTGTTTCCAATCAACCTATCCCCAGGTGCATGTCTTTGGAAGTGGGAGGAAGCCGGAGTACCTGGAGGGAACCCACGCAGTCACGGGGAGAACATGCAAACTCCACACAGAAAGATCCCGAACCCGGGATTGAACCCTGGCTACTGAGGACCTTCGTATTGTGAGGCAGACGCACTAACCCCTCTGCCACCGTGAAGTCCATACCTATAGTGATATGCGCGAATTAAAATCTGTAAATATAATCAAAACACGTTTGCTATTCAACCACTGCATTAAACTGTTGAACCGTAGTTTAATTTAAAGTTGATAAATTGTGACGTGGAAACCCGGAATAGGAAACATGCGGAAGCATTTCGCCGGTGCACACCTGCCAACAGAAACAGCGGGCTAACAATGCCAGTGTCGCGACATCTTATCTTTTGACCAAAGTACAACCTTTATTGGAGTTTATTTTTTTTATCGTAATGGCTACAACATCCGACTCTGGGGATTTGCAAGAAAGCCGAACCCGTCTCTGCGAAGAGTTTGCCTTCATTGCGGGGACCGATAGCGCCGTGGCACAGTGCTACCTGACTGAGAATGAGTGGGACATGAAGGTACGTAAACAGGACAATCTACTTCTAACACTGACTTATTTTCGCTGGAACATCAACATGGAGGTTTAATTTTTTCATACATGCATTCCATCGGTGTTTTTGTAACACTAGAGAACAGTAGAGAGTGTGTAGTGATTAGACCAGTGGTTCTTAACCTGGGTTCGATCAAACCCTAGGGCAGTGGTTCTCAAATGGGGGTACGCGTATCCCTGGGGGTACTTGAAGGTATGTCGAGGGGTACGTGAGATTTTTTTTAAATATTCTAAAAATAGCAACAATTCAAAAATCCTTTATAAATATATTTATTGAATAATACTTCAACAAAATATGAATGTAAGTTCATAAACTGTAAAAAGAAATGCAACAATGCAATATTCAGTGTTGACAGCTAGATTTTTTTTGTGTGGACATGTTCCATAAATATTGATGTTAAAGATTTATTTTTTTGTGAAGAAATGTTAAGAATTAAGTTCATGAATCCAGATGAATCTCTATTACCCACTGGGTGTGAGTTTTCCTTGCCCTTATGTGGGCCTACCGAGGATGTCGTAGTGGTTTGTGCAGCCCTTTGAGACACTAGTGATTTAGGGCTATATAAGTAAACATTGATTGATTGATTGATATTACAATCCCCAGAGACGGCACTTTAAGTACCCGGGCAGTATAGCTCTGGTGGCCATGCCAGCAACTTGAGGGTTCCAGGTTCGATCCCCGCTTCTGCCATCCTAGTTAATGCTGTTGTGTCCTTAGGTAAGACACTTTACCCAGCTGCTCCCAGTGCCACCCACAGTGGTTTAAATGTAACTTAAATAATGGGGGGTTGCCCACATATGCGGTCCTCTCCAAGGTTTCTCATAGTCACTGTCACCGACGTCCCACTGCGGTGCATTTTTCCTTGCCTTTATGTGGGCTCTGTACTGAGGATGTTGTTGTGGTTTGTGCAGCCCTTTGAGACAATTGTGATTTAGGGTTATATAAATAAACATTGATAGATTGATTTCACAACGTAAAGTGCTTAGAGTCACTAGAGAAAAGCGCTATGTAAATATAATTCACTTCACTTCACTCCTTCTATGTGTAGAAATCTGTATTTATAATTGAATCACTTGTTTATTTTTTAACAAGTTTTTAGATATTATTATTATTATATATATTATTATTATAGTTATTATTCTTATTTTCCAAATAGTTCAAGAAAGACCACTACAAATGAGCAATATTTGACATAGTGCTGTATTTTACTTCTTTATCGTTTTTTTTTCAACCAAAAATGCTTTTGCTCTGATTAGGGAGTACTCAAATTAAAAAAAAATTTCACAGGGGGTACATCACTGAAAAAAGGTTGAGAACCACTGCGCTAGGGGTTCGGTGAGTCGGCCTCAGGGTTCAGCGGAGGTCAAAACACACCCGACTCATCGTGTCAATAAAAACTTCTCCCTATTAGGGTAATAAGGATACGGCAACAGCAGAAGTCACACTGATCTGCAGGTGTGTAATTCGCTGTGAGTTTATGCACTGTGTTGGTTTTGTTATTTGAACAAGGTGATGTTCATGCACGGTTCATTTTGTGCACCAATAAAAAAACATGTAACACTTTAGTTTGGGGAACATATTCACCATCAATTAGTGACTTATTAACATGCAAATTAGTAACATATTGGCCCTTAACTAGTCATCATTAACTACTTATAAAGTACCTATTAGGGTTATAATGAGGCATGGCCTCATTATAACCCTAACCCTAACTAAATAACTCTAAATTAAGTCTTTGTTACTTAGAATATGTTCCCCTAGTGTCCTAAAACCTCTAAATTAAGTATTTGTTACTTATAATATGTTCTCCAAACTAAAGTGTTACCAAAAACACATAACTTTGTCTTGAATTAAAAAAAAAAAATACATTTTGTTTTTTACTACATTAAAAAGAGTTCAGTGAATGCGCATATAAAACTAATGGGGTTCGGTACCTCTAACAAAGTTAAGAACCACTGGATTAGACTGACCATAAGTCCTCTTTTCCGGGCAGGGTTTCTTAAAGGCCTACTGAAATGAGATTTTCTTATTCAAACGGGGATAGCAGGTCCATTCTATGTGTCATACTTGATCATTTCGCGATATTGCCATATTTTTGCTGAAATTATTTAGGAGAGAACATCGACGATAAAGTTCACAACTGGAGAAAAGCCTCGCCTCTACCGGAAGTCGCAGACTATGACGTCACACGTGTTGGGGCTCCTCATATATTCACATTGTTTTTAATGGGAGCATCCAACAAAAAGTGCTATTCGGACCGAGAAAACGAAAATTTCCCCATTAATTTGAGCGAGGATGAAAGATTTGTGTTTGAAGATATTGATAGTGACGGACTAGAAAAAAACAACAACAAAAATAAAACACGATTGCAATCGCGTTGCATTGAGACAGGTTCATATGTTTTTAGAGACATTTACTAGGATAATTCTGGGAAATCCCTTATCTTTCTATTGTGTTGCTAGTGTTTTAGTGAGTTTAACTGTACCTGATAGTCGGAAGCGTACGTCCACGCCCGGGTGTTGACGCGCAGTGTCTCGGGGAAGTCGACGGCAGCTGTACGGGAGGCGCAAGCTCAGCTGATATCCGTTAAGTGGCGACTTTTTAACCACAATTTTCTCACCGAAACCTGCTGGTTGACAAGTGGTCGGGATCCATGTCCGCTCTGATCCAAAGTAAAGTTTCAACTGCGTGAATTTCAAACGACGAATCACCGTGTGTTTGTGTGGCTAAAGCTTCCCAACTCCATTGTTCTACTTTGACTTCTCCAATATTAATTAAACAAATTGCAAAAGATTCAGCAGCACAGTTCTCCAAAATACTGTGTAATTATGCCGTTAAAGCAGACGACATTTAGCTGTGTGTGTGCGTAGCGTTCATACTTCCTACAAAACCTGTGACGTCTTGCGTACACTTTCATCATTACACAGCGTTTTCAAGACGAAACTCCCGGGAAATTTAAAATTGTAATTTAGTAAACTTAAAAGGCCGTATTGGCATGTGTTGCAATGTTAATATTTCATCATTGATATATAAATTATTGGACTGCGTGGTCGGCAGTAGTGGGTTTCAGTAGGCCTTTAAATGCCTTAAAAGTCCGGCGTTTTGTGTTAAGGTTGCGTGTATTAACAATGTACCTACATGGTTAAGAGGAATTAAAATCAAAACAAATTGTGAAGGTGTGTGCACGCAGCAACATTCGTGAAGGAGGGGCAGAAATAAAAGAGCGAGAGACAGAAGTAGTTAAAGGCCTACTGAAATGAGATTTTCTTATTTAAACGGGAATAGCAGGTCCATTCTATGTGTCATACTTGAACATTTCTCGATATTGCCATATTTTTGCTGAAAGGATTTAGTAGAGAACATCGACGATAAAGTTTGCAACTTTTGGTCGCTAATAAAAAAGCCCTGCCTTTACCGGAAGTATGTGCACGTGATGTCACGAGTTGTAGGGCTCCACACATATTCACATTGTTTATAATGGGAGCCATAAGCAGTAAGAGAAATTTGGACCGAGAAAGCGACAATTTCCCCATTAATGTGAGCGTGGATGATAAATTTGTGAATTAGGATTTTGATAATGAATGACTAGAAAGAAAGAAAAACAGCGGCAGTGTGAGCGTGTATTTC
The DNA here is from genome assembly GCF_033978795.1 of Nerophis ophidion. Lineage (NCBI taxonomy): Eukaryota > Metazoa > Chordata > Actinopteri > Syngnathiformes > Syngnathidae > Nerophis > Nerophis ophidion. Next base: position 38,557,293 of record NC_084618.1, read on the forward strand.
AGATGTAATTAGACACATTTACAAGGATGATTCTGGAAGATCCCTTATCTGCTTATTGTTTTAATAGTGTTTTATTGAGATTGTAAAGACATACCTCGAGGTCGAATGGCTGCGGTGAACACGCAGTGTCTCAGAGAGAAGCCGAAGAGCCAAGCTCACAGCTGCCTTTTTTGACAGCTGCTGCAGGACGACGAATAATCCAATGATGTTTTGGTAAGATATATATCACAATTTTCCCATCCAAAAACATGCTGGTTGACGTAGAGAAAACATGTTCGCTTGACCGCTCTGCTTCACAACTAACAAAGAAACACCGGCTGTGTCTCGGTGCTAAAGACAGCTGCAATCCACCGCTTTCCACCAACAGCATTGTTCTTTATAGTCTCCATTATTAAGTGAACAAATTGCAAAAGATTCAGCAACACAGTGGTGCAGCGCTAATATTTCCTGACAGTCCGTGACGTCATGCGCACGCGTCAGCATTCCGCGACATTTTCAACAAGAAACTCGCGGGAAATTTAAAATTGCTATTTAGTAAACTAAAAAGGCCGTATTGGCATGTGTTGCAATGTTAATATTTCATCATTGATATATAAACTATCAGACTGCGTGGTCGGTAGTAGTGGGTTTCAGTAGGCCTTTAATTGAGTGTTAATCAAGGCATTCTTGGTTAACAGCCATACAGGTCACACTAAGGGTGGCCATATAAACTTTTTTAACACTGTAACAAATATGCGCCACACTGTGAACCCCCAACAAACATTAATGACAAAAAGAACATCCGCACCGTAACACAACATAAACACAACAGAACAAATACCCATATCCCTCCACCCCCCAACCCCCGCTACACTCTACCCCATGCCCCCAACTCAACCCTGATTACATCAGATCAAATATTCCACTTTGAAAAATACTTTTGGTGGAAGATTTTGCATATTTTGTGTGTTTGCCAGGGGGAAAAAGAAACAAACAAAAAAAACAACAACAACAAAAACATTTTGAAACGAGGAATAGATCTGAAGTATGTATGTATGCCCAGCGACACCATTATCATCATTTAATGACCGAATAAAAACACTATTACTCTTTCATACTGAAATAAATACACCTACAACTTATTAAATACAAACATAGAACAAACTACCAGCAGCCTGTAAAGTTTAGATCCATGAAGGAAAGAAGAAAGTGAATGAATGTTTATAACTGAATACAATACATTTACATATGCATACAAATTTTTCTCTTTTCAATATAATTTTTTTTAGGAAATTAAGTAACGTTTATGACAACCTTTTTTCCAAAACACAACATAGAATCTGAGATATAACAGGACAATGCATACGTTTATTATTAGTTTTCAAAACTCTTACAAAAAGGTGGGACCCCAAAAATTTACTGTGGGACCCCATTTTAATGACTTGATGGGGTCCATGGGGACCGCATTTTGAAAATTCCTAGCACCAACACTGCTGTCAACAGAGGAGGAAAAAAAGGCTTTGTTTAAATAAATATATTTATAAAGCAAGTTCAAGTATCTTTGGCAAATTTTCACCTTGTCCCGGCCTTGGCGTGCTGCCCGCCTTGGCATGCATATATGTATCCTCTTTTTGGGATTTCAGAATATGGTCAGCCTAACTAGTAGTGATTATCGTTGTCGAATGTAAACATGGCTGTCCTCCATAGAGAGCAATAAACTCATTCTTCGAGGCTGACCTGGAGAAAGTGTTTGAGGCAGAGTGTTCTTCAGATAAAGAGACTGGTGAGCCTGTAACCATGAGACAGAAAGTGGAGGAAAAAGCTCCAACAGACAGGTAAAGACTTCTAGACTTTCTTCATAATAGTGTAAGCCTGTCAGGCAATAGTTTAGCACGTGCTGCTATGTTAGTTTGAATATACTTTTTTTTTGTCAACCCTGCAATTTATTGGCGTGAGTGACACCTACAGAATAGACTTAACTGGAGAGACTCCTGGCTCGTCATGCAAGTCCCCCGAGAAAGACGCCGGGCTGTCGCTCATTTCTTGGAACGTGGACGGACTAGACATGGAGAATCTGGCAGAACGCGCCAGGGGCTTGTGCTCCTACTTAGCTCTGTAAGACATTTTTGTGCTGTAAATGTTTGGTTTTCATTATGAGTTAACACCCCCCCACCACCACCACCATCTGTGCAGATACACACCCGACGTGGTCTTCCTGCAGGAGCTCATCCCCCCGTATGTCCAGTATCTAAAGAAACGGGCCGTCAGCTACCTTATTATTGAAGGTACGTCTTACAAGGGGATCGTAAAGCTTGTGGGCGTGGCTTTTTACGAGCGTATTCTGCTTCACCAGGAAACGAAGACGGCTACTTCTGTGGCATGATGCTGAAGAAGGCGCGAGTCAAACTGGTGGAGAGTGAGATCGTGGCCTACCCCTCCACTCAGATGATGAGGAATCTTCTGGTGGCTCAGGTGTGTTCATAAAACAAAGCGTCTTTTGTGTTGTCGTACCGGAGCGCAGAGCACAGGACAAAGATTGAAGATGTTCTTTTCTGTTCAATTCTAGGGCCCAAAACAGGCATTACAGTGGAACTATTTACAAACCTAATTGGTTCTTGAACAAGGGTTGGAAATCAAAAAGTTTGTGTTGTGAAGCAAATTTCTCCATAAGAAACAATATAATCAAACAATGGGTTCCAGTCCCGACGATTCCTTATTTTAGTGAAGGTTTGTACACTTCAAACACAATATAAAGTGCTCTAAAGAGGAGAGATACTGTATTTCCCACCGCTATAATATAAGTCTGCTCTGGCACATTTTTCCAGAAAAGACTGTTCTCATCACAATTAAAACATGACGTGGTTGCTGACTGTGATTTGGTCATGCTTGTGACAGCCATTAATGTACTCCTCTCAAGGATTATCCGTCGGTCGCGTTCCCAGGCATGTCAAATTATCCAGTGCTCCAGACATCGTTCTACACGACAAAATGCATGACAGCACGTAGGTCTTCAAATTCTCTGTGTGTTGGTGGTTCATGGATTGGTATCAAGACTCCCGGAAAAATAATGCATCTTTTTTGCTCAGGGAAGGTTGCATTTCATGATTTCACTTTGCGTCTTGCCAGGAAGTGTCCTTGTAAACAAACTGCAAGTAGCCATGGATGGCCTCAAATCATTTTTTTTTAAATTTTCCCATCATGTTAACCACTCATTGAGATAATCAGAGACACCACTAAAAATCTGAATGGTTGTGAAAGAAGACGGAGAAGTGATTCAGTTTATTAACTACACGGCCGTGTTGGTTTTTTGTTGTTGCATGCCTCATTACCAGTATGCGTTTTATTGTTTGATTGATTGAAACTTTTATTAGTAGATTGCACAGTACAGTACATATTCCGTACAATTGACCACTAAATGGTAACAACCGAATAAGTTTTTCAACTTGTTTAAGTCGGGGTCCACATAAATCAATTCATGGTAGTGGTTTTCCCCGTCTTTATCAAAATACATGTACAAACCCTGTTTCCATATGAGTTGGGAAACTGTGTAAAATGTAAATCTGAACGGAATACATCCATCCTTCACGGTGGCAGAGGGGTTAGTGCGTCTGCCTCACAATACGAAGTTCCTGCAGTCCTGGGTTCAAATCCAAGCTCGGGATCTTCCTGTGTGGAGTTTGCATGTTCTCCCCGTGAATGCGTGGGTTCCCTCCGGGTACTCCGGCTTCCTCCCACTTCCAAAGACATGCACCTGGGGATAGGTTGATTGGCAACACTAAATTGGCCGTAGTGTGTGAATGTGAGTGTGAATGTTGTCTGTCTATCTGTGTTGGCCCTGCGATGAGGTGGCGACTTGTCCAGGGTGTACCCCGCCTTCCGCCCAATTGTAGCTGAGATAGGCGCCAGCGCCCCCCGCGACCCCAAAAAGGGAATAAGCGGTAGAAAATGGATGGATGGATACATCCATCCATCATCTTCCGCTTATCTGAGGTCGGGTCGCGGGGGCAACAGCCTAAGCAGGGAAACCCAGACTTCCCTTTCCCCAGCCACTTCACCTAGCTCTTCCCGGGGGATCCCGAGGCGTTCCCAGGCCAGCCGGGAGACATAGTCTTCCCAACGTGTCCTGGGTCTTCCCCGTGGCCTCCTACCGGTTGGACGTGCCCTAAACACCTCCCTAGGGAGGTGTTCGGGTGGCATCCTGACCAGATGCCCGAACCACCTCATCTGGCTCCTCTCGATGTGAAGGAGCAGCGGCTTTACTTTGAGTTCCTCCCGGATGGCAGAGCTTCTCACCCTATCTCTAAGGGAGAGCCCCGCCACACGGCGGAGGAAACTCATTTCGGCCGCTTGTACCCGTGATCTTATCCTTTCGGTCATGACCCAAAGCTCATGACCATAGGTTCTTGAACAAGGGTTGGAAATAATTTTCAACCCACATTCAATTAAATGCACTACACAGACAAGATATTTGATGTTCAAACTCATAACTTTATTTTTTTTGCAAATAATAGTTAAAATTTCATGGCTGCACCACGTGCCAAAGTAGTTGGGAAAGGGCATGTTCACCACTGTGTTACATCACCTTTTCTTTTAACAACATTCAATAAACGTTTGTGATCTGAGGAAACTAATTGTTGAAGCTTTGAAAGTGGAATTCTTTCCCATTCTTGTTTTATGTAGAGCTTCAGTCGTTCAACAGTCTGGGGTCTCCGCTGTCGTATTTTACGCTTCATAATGCGCCACACATTTTCGATTGGATACAGTTCTGGACTGCAGGTGGGCCAAGAACGTAACCACACTCTTTTTTTTTTTTTACGAAGCCATGCTGTTGTAACACGTGCTGAATGTGGCTTGGCATTGTTTTGCTGAAATAAGCAGGGGCGTCCATGAAAAAAGACGGCGCTTGGATGGCAGCATATGTTGTTCCAAAACCTGTATGTACCTTTCAGCATTAATGGTGCCTTCACAGATGTGTAAGTTACCCATGCCTTTGGCACTAATGCACCCCCATACCATCACAGATGCTGGCTTTTGAACTTTGCGTCGATAACAGTCTGGATGGTTTGCTTCCCCTTTGGTCCGTATGACACGATGTCGAATATTTCCAAAAACAATTGGAAATGTGGACTCGCCAGACCAAACAATACTTTTCCACTTTGCATCTGTCCATCTTAGATGATCTCAGGCCCAGAGAAGGCGGCGTTTCTGGATGTTGCTGATAAATGGCTTTATTTTTACATAGTAGAGCTTTAACTTGCACTTACAGACGTAGGGACGAACTGTATTTAGTGACAGTGGTTCTCTGAAGTGTTCCTGAGCCCATGTGGTGATATCTTTTAGAGATTGATGTCGGTTTTGGATACAGTTTCGTCTGAGGGATTGAAGGTCACGGTCATTCAATGTTGGTTTCCGGCCATGCCACTTACGTGGAGGGATTTCTCCAGATTCTTTGAACCTTTTGATGATATTATGGACCGTAGATGTTGAAATCCTTAAATTTCTTGCAATTGCATTTTGAGAAATGTTGTTCTTAAACTGTTTGACTATTTTCTCACGCAGTTGTGGACAAAGGGATATATCTAGCCCCATCCTTTCTTGCGAAAGACTGAGCATTTTTCGGGAAGTTGTTTTTATATCCAATCATCAATCAATGTTTACTTATATAGCCCTAAATCACTAGTGTCTCAAAGGGCTGCACAAACCACCACGACATCCTCGGTAGGCCCACATAAGGGCAAGGAAAACTCACACCCAGTGGGACGTCGGTGACAGCCACCTGCTCCCAATTAGCCTGCAGACCTGTGCAATGTTCCAAATAAGTGTTTGATGAGCATTCCTCAACTTTATCAGTATTTATTGCCACCTTTCCCAACTTCTTTGTCACGTGTTGCTGGCATCAAATTGTAAAGTAAATGATTTGCACAAAAAAAATGTTTATCAGTTTGAACATCAAATATGTTGTCTTTGTAGCATATTCAACTGAATATGGGTTGAAAATGATTTGCAAATCATTGTATTCCGTTTATATTTACTTCTAACACAATTTCCCAACTTATATGGAAACAGGGTTTGTAGATCCCAATGTGTATGTGTTAAAACCTTCATTATTGCTCACTGCCTTTTGGTAAAAGCTGAACTCGTTTAGGTGTTGCTCACATTTGATTTCTTTTATTTACACTTACCGAGTTGCTGGTTTACGAAACACTCGTAGCAATTATGAGTTTTAAGAACTCTCAAACAAGATAAAATACAAATATGAATATAATTCTTAAATGGGAAATACTAAACGTTAAAATAATATCAAACAAACCACCGCTTTGAGCTTTGCATATTTAATGAGTCGGTATATTACAATGCTTTTTCCATGAAAACCGAATTAATCTCATTCTTGCCGAATTGAAATACAAAAAATATTGTTATGGTATGTGCCCCTTAATCACCAGATGGTGCAAGAAAACCATGAGCGTAATCATCAGAGCTTTGACAAGTGTAAACAAGTTAGACTGCTATTAAACGCAGAAATGCAATGAAAATGATCTTGGGCAGTTATATAAGATGGCAGATTTGTATAAAATATTTGTGTGAACTTAATAAACTCCACCAAGTACTGCCTACCTCAGTAGGCACGGTAAAATAGTACTTTCGTCTACTGTATCAAAATCATTGTTTTTTGGGAAATTATTTACTCTTTCAAAGCTGTAATTACCAAACTTCAAATATTTCACTCGGCAACCTTCTTTTTAGAAATATTGCATTGAAAAACAGGCCATAAAACATTTTTAAAAATTATAGCAATTGTCAAGTCAGAAGTTGTGAAAACATTTCAAGCGTTGAAATAAAAAAATATGTATTGCTGACTTACGACATTTTTATGAGCGCGTCCCTTTTTGGTTTTTAAAAGTATGTTTGCCACACTTTTGTGACTCTTTTCGAGTTGTTTTTTCCTGTTTGGTGTGGTGTTCAAGTTCCTGTTCCTGTTATTTTGTAGTTTCACTTCCCCCGTCTGGCCACTGAGTGCTGGCGCCCACACCTGTCCCTAATTGGCAAACGGTACACACCTGTGCCCGTTTGGCAATCTGTCTCCTATTTCAGTCCGGCGTCGTCTGATCATTTCTCTGCTCAGTTTATTTTCCTCCAAAAGCAAGTTCTGTATCTTGTGCATTTATTAGCTGCACTCGCCTTCTTTTGTTCTTTTCCCCACTCCTAGTTACGTGTACTCCCACTGCCTCGTGAGTACATTTTCTTTTTGTTTATATAAAAGAATATTATTTTACTCACCGCAGCTTCCCGTCTGCTGTAGCTTGGGGTCACGCCGCCAAACTATGATCCAGCTCGTGACAAAGTGTGTTTAGTCAATCTCAAAGGTTGAAAATGTAAGTTACAAACAATGTCATAACAATAATATACCCTTGGAAATTTAAAAAATAAGGTTGCTTGAATCAAATTAAGAATGTCTAAAACTACAATATTAAAAATACGAAATGGTTCGTGCCATCTGCATAGGGAACTAGCTTCAAACGCTTCACTCAAAACATCATCAAAGCTTGAAAAAAATTTGACCCGCAGGAAATGCACAAAAAATACTATATTCATAATAATGTATTACCATGTCTCCTATTATCCACAGATGACATCCTACATTAAGTCAGCTAATCTCTATTTTACACCCTGAAGTAAGAAAAACGTTTTAGATTTGTAATCATATTTAAGTAAATAATCACAGGTTATATAATATTTAAATTGATATTCTGGCCACTTGTTTGCTTGTTGGCACTTTTTTGTTTTTGTTGAACAAAACCATATTATTCAGGGAGTTCATCCAGATATGTTCTATAATTTTTCATCATTAAAAAGTCTACAACCTTTTTTCCTTGTTTTAAAAAGCTTGTTTTTTTAACCAAATCCATGGAATAATTATTTGTAAACATGTCAAGTGGAAGTCTATGGGGCAACAAGGTTGGGTTTAGAGTGGGTTTGGTGATTAGTCTTGTCAGAATTTGGTGAATAATAACAACTCCTGGTTGGTCACCAGGTGAACTTCAAAGGCAGCAAGCTGCGCCTGATGACGTCTCATCTGGAGAGTTGCAAGGGCCACGCAAGCGAGCGGATGAAACAACTCCGCGAGGTGATGCGGAGAATGAGGGAAACGCCCGACGACGTTACTGTCCTCTTTGGCGGGGACACAAACCTCAGGGACACGGAGGTTTGTGTCTCCTCTACTCTGCAGTGTGGTCCACATGGATTCAAATTAACCTTCCCTTGCTCTCAGGTGGCTAAGGTGGGCCTGCCCGATGGCGTGTGCGATGTGTGGGAGCGCCTAGGCAAGCAGGAGCACTGTCGCTACACGTGGGACACCAAGGCCAACAGCAACAAAAGCGCCCCGTATGTCAGCCGGTGCCGCTTCGACCGCATCTACCTGCTCCCGGCATCCCGCGATGGAGTTCCCGGTTTGGCCCCTGACCACATGGCTCTGGTGGGTTTGGAGAAGCTGGACTGTGGCCGTTTCACCAGCGACCACTGGGGCATCTACTGTAGCTTCACATGATCACCTTTTAATTTTTACAAAATGCTTTTGATTTTAAAGAAAATCTTAAGATATAATAAATAAATGTTTGCACTGTTAAACAAGTAGTTAATAGTACACACTACTGAACTAGGACTATGCTGTAGTTAGGACGCACGCACAACTACATAACGTGCTCATTAAAATTTGCACACTACAAAGTGCCTACAACCAAGTGCATACTGATAAATTATACACTACGCAGTGCACATTGAAAAGTGCATACTTATAAAATGTACACTATATAGTGCACACTACAAAGCACTTACTACCAAGTGAGGGCATACTGTTAAATTGGACACTATGCAGTGCACACTAAAAACCCTTACTACCAAGTCCATACTATTAAATTGTACAATATTCAGTGGACCCCTAAGAAACGCTCACTCGTAAAATGCACACAAGGTGCGTACTACCAAGTGCCTACAATTAAGTGCACACGACAAAGTGCGTAGTATCAAGCGCAGACAATGTACTTGATTAATTTAGTACCATCCATCCATCATTCTCTACCACATACTACCTCTTTTGTGGTCGCGGGGTGCTGGAATCTATCCCACACCAAATGCAAATTACTACTAACATGTAATAGTCTTATGTCTTAGTATACAGTGGGGCAAAAAAGTATTTAGTCAGCCACCGATTGTGCAAGTTCTCCCACTTAAAATGATGACAGAGGTCTGTAATTTTCATCATAGGTACACTTCAACTGTGAGAGACAGAATGTGAAAAAACATTCCAGGAATTCACATTGTAGGATTTTTAAAGAATTTATTATGATGGAAAATAAGTATTTGGTTCAACCATTCAAAGCTCTCACTGATGGAAAGAGGTTTTGGCTCAAAATCTCACAATACATGGCCCCATTCATTCTTTCCTTAACACGGATCAATCGTCCTGTCCCCTTAGCAGAAAAACAGCCCCAAAGCATGTTTCCACCCCCATGCTTCACAGTAGGTATGGTGTTCTTGGGATGCAACTCAGTATTCTTCTTCCTCCAAACACGACGAGTTGAGTTTATACCAAAAAGTTCTATTTTGGTTTCATCTGACCACATGACATTCTCCCATGTGCTTTCTGGCAAACTTCAGACGGGCCTGGACATGCACTGGCTTAAGCAGGGGGACACGTCTGGCACTCCAGGATTTGATTCCCTGTCGGCGTAGTGTGTTACTGATGGTAACCTTTGTTACTTTGGTCCCAGCTCTCTGCAGGTCATTCACCAGGTCCCCCCGTGTGGTTCTGGGATTTTTGCTCACCGTTCTCATGATCATTTTGACCCCACGGGATGAGATCTTGCGTGGAGCCCCAGATCGAGGGAGATTATCAGTGGTCTTGTATGTTTTCCATTTTCTGATAATTGCTCCCACAGTTGATTTTTTTCACACCAAGCTGCTTGCCTATTGTAGATTCACTCTTCCCAGTCTGGTGCAGGTCTACAATTCTTTTCCTGGTATACTTCGACCGCTCTTTGGTCTTGGTTTGGAGTCTGACTGTTTGAGGTTGTGGACAGGTGTCCTTTATACAGATAACGAGTTCAAACAGGTTTTATTAATACAGGTAACGAGTGGAGGACAGAAGAGCTTAAAGAAGAAGTTACAGGTCTGTGAGAGCCAGAGATTTTCCTTGTTTGAAGTGACCAAATACTTATTTTCCACTATAATTTACAAATAAATTCTTTAAAATTCCTACAATGTGAATTCCTTTTTCACATTCTGTCTCACAGTTTAAGTGTACCTATGATGAAAATTACAGACCTCTGTCATCATTTTAAGTGGCAGAACTTGCACAATCGGTGGCTGACTAAATATTTTTTTGCCCCATTGTATATATGCACGATTTAACTACGAAAGGTTAGTGCTTAGATATATGTACGCACAACTGTAGTATAGTACTCCTGTGTAGTATACTAATGTGTAATGTGGTATGAATGGACTAACATACTATTGTGTAGTAGTACTAAATAACTGAGTAGTACTTATGCACTACTTTTTTGACATGAACAAAAAATGCTAGTAAGCCAATCAATAAAAATGTTACCGTTTCAATTATTAGGTTGAATTCAAAGCACACTAGTGGAACCAAGCACCAAAAAGTATTTTCAAATTAAGTATAGATTTACAGTAAACAATGTTACATATGTCATACTTCTAGGATATTAATTCGTATTTTAGAATGTTTTATTTTTGTGTTCCACCTTGTCTGTGGAATATATCGCCCATCATTTTAGTTCAGAAAGTGTCAACAGTCCATCCATCAGGAGAGTTTATTCCAGTTTGAAGTTGTGTGTACGAAAACAAAAACAAGTTAGCTGGTTAGTACAATCTGAATGCATTGGTTGTGTTAAATATAAATATAGACTGTACATTATAACATCCCCAAGGCTGCTCTGATGCTTATTTGGATGTGTATATTTAGTGGAAGTTAACCACTTTGTTGTCATACAAAGTTCAAGTACACAATCAGAAACCCGATTGGCTGCAGTCAACCACAGAGTACAATTAAGTATACGTTATGTTGTACACTGCGTATTACATAGTGTGTACTACTTGAGTTAATCAGCATAGTAAATTTTACATACACGCTCCTAAACTACTGTTTAGTAGTACTATGGATGCACTATTAAACAACTACTCAGTAGTTAGTAGTAAGCACTACTAAACTATGATTGTGTTGTCCTTAGTACCCACGCACTACTAAACTACTGCTGTGTTGTACTAACATTATTGTGTAGTAAGACTATGTAATTACTGAGTAGTACTACTGTGGTAGTAATATTTGGTAGTACGTACTTTGTTCATTAGTGGATAAGTATGTAACGAGCATTATGTAACCAGGTGTATACATATTAGCACGTACCTGCTTGAAAGATGTACTGACGCTACGTTAGCTTCCATTTTGTTCACACAATCAGAAATGTCCTGATTGGCTGCAGTCAATCACCGGCAAGGTATGTGTCGAGCAATTACAGCGCGGCAACGTCCGGGCTCAAACAACACTCTGTTAGCTGGAATGTTCCATCAAGTCTCAGTGACGTTAAAGCATCGTTTTACATTTCAATAAATGTGGATTGATGCCATTTCTAGCACAAATGTGTCATTTACAACACATCAGTCATCTTTTCCACGCCATCAACACGCGTGGACGCGTGCTAATGATAGCATGTTAATGTTCAGCCCGCATCATGGGGAAAACATTCAGCATTTGTCGCGTGTGCTTCACATGGAGTGTTTATGTGCTTAAAAACGAAAATGAAAGAACAGCTGACTCAGCGTCTGGTCACATGATGCCATTTGTGACGTACTGGAAGGAGTCATAGAGTTTAGTGGTGATGGAGCGCATGGAGCCGTCTACCAGCTGCTCCACCAGAACCTGAAGCTGCTCCTCGGTCAGGCTCATATGGAAACGCTCCTTTAGGCCGCGGATGGTTCCGGAACCGTGGAAGCAGGCCAGCTGGGAACCTGAAGGTCACAGCCAAAAAACAACCATCAATTACTAGACAGCTTCTTGTTTCTGCACTGAACGCGCTAAAAGACAAATTTAAAATAATATTTTCATGTGAGAAAGAACGGATTTCTTACAAAATACAATACTTATGTACGCACTACTAATAGTGCTACTGTGCTTACACACATTCTAATTTAGTAGTGTCTACACTACTACCACTTTGTAGTAAGACATATAAAATGGTACTACAATGTGCGCACTACTAAGTGTTCATTACGGTGTATGACATGCTATTAAGTGTACACTATGTAATGTGTACTATGTAGGACAGTGGTTCTCAACCTTTTTTCTGTGATGTACCCCCGTGAACATTTTTTTAATTCAAGTACCCCCAATCGTCCAGCAGTGATAATGTTACTTGTACAATACTTACTTTATTTCCCGCCACGGAGGGGAGAATTGTTGTTTAAAACAGTGGTTCTCAACCTTTTTTCAGTGATGTACCCCCTGTGAACATTTTTTTTAATTCAAGTACCCCCTAATCAGAACAAAACATTTTTGTTTGAAAAAAAGAGATGAAGTAAAATACAGCAATATGTCATCAGTTTCTGATTTACTAAATTGAATAACGGTGCAAAATATTGCTCATTTGTAGTGGTCTTTTTTGAACTATTTTGAAAAAAAAGATATAAAAAATAATTAAAAACTTGTTGAAATAAACAAGTGATTCAATTATAAATAAAGATTTCTCCACATAGAAGTAATCATCAACTTAAAGTGCCCTCTTTGGGGATTGTAATAGAGATCCATCTGGAATCATGAACTTAATTCTAAACATTTCTTCACAAAAAAAATAAATCTTTAACATCAATCTTTATGGAACATGTCCACAAAAAATATAGCTGTCAACACTGAATATTGCATTGTTGCATTTCTTTTCACAGTTTATGAACTTACATATTTGACGTCTTATTGAATAAATATATTCATAAAGGATTTTTTAATTGTTGCTACTTTTAGAATATTTTTTCAAAATCTCACGTACCCTTGGCATACCTTCAAGTACCCCCAGGGGTACGCGTACCCCCATTTGAGAACCACTGATGTAGGACATACAAGTGCTTACTAATATGTGTGTACTATTAATTGCACACGACGTAGTGTATACTATAAGTGTACATACTCCAAAGTCCTTACCACTAAGTGCAAACAATGACGTGCCCACTGTACACTTAATAGTACACTACATTGTGTTTGCTATAAATTCTACAACGCTTACAATATGTAGTACTAACTTCAAAGTCTTTATTACCAAATGCGTAAGTGCACCCTCCATGGTGTGTAATGGAACTTATACACAATGTAGTGCACACTATAAAAGCACTTATTACCAAGTGCATACTATTTAGAGCACACAATGAAGAGCATACTTCACAACTTTAGTACCTACTAAAGTTGACACTACATAGTGCAGACTGTGTATATACCATAGTGAAGTGAAGTATATTTATATAGCGCTTTTCTCTAATGACTCAAAGCGCTTTTACATAGTTAAACCCAATATCTAAGTTACATTTAAACCAGTGTGGGTGGCAGGTGGGTAAAGTGAGTAAAGCCCAAGGACACAACGGTAGTGACTAGGATGGCGGAAGTGTATACTAGTACTAAATAAACTGAGTAGTACGTATGCACTACTTTTTTGACATGGACAAAAAATGCTAGTAAGCCAATCAATAAAAATTGTACCTCCAACCCTCAAGTTGCTGGCACGGCTACTCTACCAACCGAGCTATACTGCCCCAAGTACACTCTATGAAGTACACACTTCATAGAGTGTACTCCATGAAATGTGTACTACTCTACACATTGCTGTGTAATCGTCCTATGTCATACTACAGTGGTTCTCAAATGGGGGTACGCGTACACCTGGGGTACTTGAAGGTATGCCAAGGGTACGTGAGATTTTTTTTAAATATTCTAAAAATAGCAACAATTCTAAAATCCTTTATAAATATATTTATTGAATAATACTTCAACAAAATATGAATGTAAGTTCATAAACTGTGAAAAGAAATGCAACAATGCAATATTCAGTGTTGACAGCTAATTTTTTTGTGGACATGTTCCATAAATATTGATGTTAAAGATTTATTTTTTTGTGAAGAAATGTTTAGAATTAAGTTCATGAATCCAGATGGATCTCTATTACAATCCCCAAAGAGGGCACTTTAAGTTGATGATTACTTTTATGTGTAGAAATCTTTATTTATAATTGAATCACTTGTTTATTTTTCAACAAGTTTTTTGTTATATTTATATCTTATTTTCCAAATAGTTCAAGAAAGACCACTACAAATTAGCAATATTTTGCCCTGTTATACAATTTAATAAATCAGAAACTGATGACATAGTGCTGTATTTTACTTCTTTATCTCTTTTTTTTTTAACCAAAAGTGCATTGCTCTGATTAGGGGGTACTTGAATTAAATAAATGTTCACAGGGGGTACATCATTGAAAAAAGGTTGAGAACCACTGCCATAGTATGTATGCACTATTTACTTATTACACAATACAGTAGTAGTTACTTAATAGTATGCACGCACGCCATATGCCTGGAAGTACTATGTAGTTACTTGGTAGTTTGTACGATGTTCCCTCGTATGTAATGAGGTACACAGGACAAAGTAATTGCAATGTACTATATAGAGTAGCTGAAGTAGATAGAAAGTGTACTCTGGTGTTTTGTGTACCTTGCTGCATTATCTCCACTATGTGCAGCACCTTGTCCATGTACTTCCTGGCAGCAATCAGTCCTTGCAGCATCAACATCTTGTAGTAGAGGAACATGTCTCCTTCCAGGCCCCCCATCACCTGCACGCACGCCTCGCCTCTTAGAAAGCTGCCCTCAACCACGCCGCTCCCCAACCCAGACCAAAACCGAGGCGCACTCACGTCGACGAACTCGGAGGTGAGCTTGAAGGCGGACGTCTCGAAGCCGAGATTGCGAGGAGAACTGGACAAGATGAAGCCGAAGTCGATGTGAATGATGTGACCTTCCGAGTCCAGCAGGATGTTCCCATTGTGCCTGGGAGGGAGCGGACAAGTTAACCTGGCATCTGGAGAAAGGTTGTCATGGAAACAACAGTAAGCCAAGCGTCGGACCTATCTTTGACCTGCAGCAGGTAGCAGATGAGGCTGTATCCGGCACAGCTCTGGACAAAATTCCTCTGAGCCGTGAGGAACTCCTCCGTGGTGGGGCTGCCGTGCTCCTGCAGGAAGTATTGGAGTAGCGAGAGCTGACTCTGCTTACGGACCTGAGCAACAAGCAACCATCTTTTTTTTGTCCTTGTCGTTTGGTCGGCCATCATGTGACCTCGCCAGGTGTGTGCCAGCGTACCTGGTGGAGGGACACGGCGTTGAGGACGGGCTCAATCATGCCGCTGTCCGATGACATCACAAGGATCTTGTAAGGTTTGATCCACAGAGGAATTCTCTCCTGCTGCCAGATGGACTACAAACACCAGAGGCTGAATGCTGAGACGCTCACAGCCACCTGGGCTACCTGAACGCAAGAGTCGGCGTTACCTGCAGCTGCGTCAGGACCTGATAGGCCAGCAGTTCCTGTCTCAGGTCGTCGCCACACTTGACGATGACGGACAGAAGACGCCAGCTGGGCAGGTGACCATACGGAGATGCTTCCCGGATACGCCTGCACACGCCACACCCACACCTGGTTTACTCCAGACAACATGGCTTCGGCGAGGCGTGGCCTACCTGACTTTTTCCTCCCAGGGTTCTTTGAGGGCCACAGCTGACGGGTCCTCGGGGTCCCTCCGAAACGTGGTGGGCGTGTGTGCCAAGTTCTCCGACAGGCGGCGTCTGAGAAGGGAAAAGGACAGGAAGTTGATGAGGAAGTCAAAATAAAAGCGCGGCAGGTAAACCAACCTGATGTCTCCAGCCGCGATGAAGACCATCTCCCTGCTCTCCAGGCTGGTGATGCTGTCCACGGAGAACTGGCTGATGTTGTCACTGCTGCTTGTCTGCGCCTCGGCCACACCATGCAAACGTTAGCACTATAGATGTCTGATAATATCGGACTGATAAATGCTTTAAAATTGAATATCGGAAATTTTTGGTATCGGTTTCAAAAAGTTAAATTTATGACTTTCCAAAACGCCGCTGTGTACACTGACGTAAGGAGAAGTACAGAGCGCCAATAAACCTTAAAGGCACTGCCTTTGCATGCCGGCCCAATCGCATAATATCTACGGATTTTCACACACACAAGTGAATGCAATGCATACTTGGTCAACAGCCATACAGGTCACACTGAGGGTGGCCGTATAAACAACTTTTAACACTGTTACAAATATGCGCCACCCTGTGAACCCACACCAAACAAGAATGACAAACACATTTCGGGAGAACATCTGCACCGTAACACAATACAAACACAACAGAACAAATACCCTGAACCCCTTGCAGAACTAACTTTTCCGGGACGCTACAATATACACCCCCGCTACCCACCTCAACCTCCTCATGCTCAAGGAGAGCATGTCCCAAATTCCAAGCTGCTGTTTTGAGGCATGTTAAAAAAAAAATGCAATTTGTGACTTCAATAATAAATACAGTGGGGCAAAAAAGTATTTAGTCAGCCACCGATTGTGCAAGTTCTCGCACTTAAAATGATAACAGAGGTCTGTAATTTTCATCATAGGTACACTTCAACTATGAGAGACAGAATGTGAAAAAAAAATCCAGGAATTCACATTGTAGGAATTTTAAAGAATTTATTTGTAAATTATGGTGGAAAATAAGTATTTGGTCAACCATTCAAAGCTCTCACTGATAGAAGGAGGTTTTGGCCAAAATCTCAATGATACATGGCCCCACTCATTCTTTCCTTAACACGGATCAATCGTCCTGTCCCCTTAGCAGAAAAACAGCCCCAAAGCATGATGTTTCCACCCCCATGCTTTACAGTAGGTATGGTGTTCTTGGGATGCAACTCAGTATTCTTCTTCCTCCAAACACGACGAGTTGAGTTTATACCAAAAAGTTCTATTTTGGTTTCATCCGACCACATGACATTCTCCCAATCCTCTGCTGTATCATCCATGTATCCATTTTGGTATAAACTCAAAATGTCATGTTTGGAGGAAGAAGAATACTGAGTTACATCCCAAGAACACCACACCTACTGTGAAGCATGGTGGTGGAAACATCATGCTTTGGGGCTGTTTTTCTGCTAAGGGGACAGGACGATTGATCCGTGTTAAGGAAAGAATGAATGGGGCCATGTATCACGAGATTTTGAGCCAAAACCTCCTTACATCAGTGAGAGCTTTGAATGGTTGACCAGATACTTATTTTCCACCATAATTTACAAATAAATTCTTTAAAATTCCTACAATGTGAATTCCTGGATTTTTTTTCCCACATTCTGTCTCTCACAGTTGAAGTGTACCTATGATGAAAATTACAGACCTCTGTCATCATTTTAAGTGGGAGAACTTGCACAATCAGTGGCTGACTAAATACTTTTTTGCCCCACTGTATGGCAGTGCCATGTTGGCATTTTTTTCCATAACTTGAGTTATTTTTTGGGTAAATCCTTGTTACATTGTTTAAAGCATCCAGCTGGGCATCACAACAAAATTAGGCATAATAATGTGTTAATTCCAAGACTGTATATATCGGCATTGGATGATGTCGTAATCTGTAATTAAGAGTTGGACAATGTCGGATACGGCCAAAAAAGCCATTATCGGACATCTGTAGTAATAAAGAGTTGGACAATATCGGATATTGGCAAAAAAGCTATTATCGGAAATCTCTAGTTAGCACCTACATCGGCACCCTCGATGGCGTGACGTGCCGCTCACCTCCACCTGCAGCTGCCCGATGTCATCGGTGGCCCATGCCTCGTCGTCGTTGTCGTAGTTGTTGACGGAGGAAAAACTCGTCGTCCGCTGCTCTGACGTCACGGCAGCGCCACAGTCGAGGTTGTCGGCAGAGCGGGCCGAGCGGATCCGCGCCTCGGGGATCCGAATGGGAACGGGGGAGGTCTCGAAGCTCTCGCACTGCAGGACCTCCACGTAGATGATGTACGGCGCCTGCATGAACCAGACGTTATAGTCCAGTACGGAGGAGCTAGCAGGCGGCGTGCTCACCTTATCTTTGGAGTTGAGCACCACGGCCTGCGTGTGCGGGATGCGGACCACGTGGTGCTGGAAGTCGGCGGTGGGCAGCCACACTCGGGCTGGCAGCTTGTGGTTGAGCAGCGACAACTCTGAGATCAGCCGCTGCGTCTTCTGCTCTTTGGTGGGCAGCGTGGCCAGACGCTTCCCGATGGCCAGCAGCGACTTCACCAAGTCACGCTGCGGACGCAGACGCTCCAGCTGAGGACCACAAGCATCACAGCTTATCATAGCAACTCTCGGTCACTTCTTAACTGCATGTCACATGGCCGGCGACAGACGGAGCTGCGGTTCACTCATCAGCCACCAGAGGGCTCTACAATGCAGCCGCAATATACCCAGGCTGCAAGCGGACACATGGAATCACTTTGGAGGAGGGAAGTGAAGATGTTTGTGTGACCTACATTCCACATTGCTTGGACCAATGAACTCTGACTAGGCCAGCGTTGTCACATGTCAACATATTATGACTTTCAAACGTTCCGTAAAAACATCCACTCTGTGTCATTGTTTGAACAAGCGTGCGACAGAAAGTGCCCGCACAACAAACCACCAGTGATATCTGTAGTTTTTCAATACAGCGAATTTCGGGTAGTGATTTGAGTTATTGTATTTAACAACCAAGCACTAATATGCAAAAAAACAAGTGTCTTGGCTCAAGATAGTCCACAGGTAGAAATGTAGCATTTAACTTACACATGCAAGTACAGAGAACATGGAATACGTTGTTATTAGAAATGTCCGGTAATATCGGCCTGCCGAATTTCATTGCCCCTCCCGAAAATCTCCCGGGGCAACCATTCTCCCGATTTCCACCTGAACAACATTATTGGGGGCGTGCCTTAAGGCACTGCCTTTAGCGTCCTCTACGACCTGTCGTCACGGCCGCTTTTCCTCCATACAAACAGCATGCCGGCCCAGTCACATAATATTTGCGGCTTTTACACACACATTATTGAATGCAAGGCATACTTGATCAACAGCCATACAGGTCACACTGAGGGTGGCTGTATTAACAACTTTAACACTGTTACAAATATGCGCCACACTGTGAACCTACACCAAACAAGAATGACAAACACATTTTCGGAGAACATCCACAGGGTAATACAACATAAACACAACAGAACAAATACCCAGAACCCCTTGCAGCACTAACTCTTCCGGGACGCTACAATAGACACACCCCGCCGCCATCTCCCGAATTTGGAAGTCTCAAGGTTGGCAAGTATGCACTAGTACAGTTGTTCTCAACTTTTTTTCAGTGATGTACCCCCTGAGAACATTTTTTAAATTCAAGTACCCCCTAATCCGAGCAAACAATTTTTGGTTGAAAAAAAGAGATAAAGAAGTAAAATACAGCACTATGTCATCAGTTTCTGATTTATTAAATTGTATAACAGTGCAAAATATTGCTCGTTTGTAGTGGTCTTTCTTGATCTATTTGGAAAAAAAAGATATAAAAATAAGTACAAACTTGTTGAAAAATAAACAAATGATTCAATTATAAATAAAGATTTCTACAGTAATCATCAACTTAAAGTGCCCTCTTTGGGGATTGTAATGGAGATCCATCTAAATTCTTGAACTTAAATTTAAAAATTTCTTCACAAAAAAAATCTTTAACATCAATATTTATGGAACATGTCCACAAAAAATCCAGCTGTCAACACTGAATATTGCATTGTTGTATTTTCTTTTCACAGTTTATGAACTTACATTCATATTTTGTTGAAGTATTATTCAATAAATATATTTATAAAGGATTTTTGAATTGTTGATATTTTTAGAATATTTTAAAAAATCTTACATACCCCTTGGCATACCTTCAAGTACCCCCAGGGGTACGCGTACCCCATTTGAAAACCACTGCTTTAGTATACTCTGGACTGAAGCTGTGTGCCTTCATTGTTTTTGTAGCTGTTGTTTTGAGGCATGTTTAAAAAATAATAATAATAATGCTACCGAGGCCTACAGAGGATGTCGTAGTGGTTTGTGTTGTGGTTTGTGCAGCCCTTTGAGACACTAGTGATTTAGGGCTATATAAATGAACATTGATGGATTGATTGATAATGCACATTGTGAAGGTCAAAGTATAGTATTTCCCATAGTTGTAGTGGGTTTTAGGATTATCTCAGGGAGAGCATGTCCCAAATTCCAAGCTGCTGTTTTGAGGCATGTTAAAAAAATATATATATATATATATATATAAATAGTGTAATATGGCAGTGCCATGTGGGCACTTTTGTCCATTACTGGAGTTGAATTTATTTTTTATTTTGGAAAACCTTGTTTTTGATTGATTGATTGAAACTTGTATTAGTAGATCGCGCAATACAGTACATATTCCGTACAAATGACCACTAAATGGTAACACCCGAATAAGTTTTTCAACTTGTCCACCTTAATCAATTCATGGTAAAGTTACATTGTTTAATGCTTCCAGTGGGGCATCACATCAAAATTAGGCATTACAATATGTTAATTCCACGACTGTATATATCAGTATCGGTTGATATCGGAATCGGTAATTAAGAGCTTGACAATATGAGATCGGCAAAAAAGAAAGTATCGGACATCTCAAATTGTGCTAAAACAAATATCAAAAACAACAACACGCCTCATCTAATTTCAATAAAGTTGAAATTGGTTTGTTTGTTTACTGTAAATCTCATCCCAAAAAAACCCCAACGCCGACCTTTTTGTTTGCAAATTTGCTGATGAGGTCTTCAAAGTCCAATTGTTGGCTTAGCTGACTTTCAATTGTGAATACAGCAAGACTATTTAACCTCTTGTCTTGTTGTGGACCTGAAATAGTTCTTAACTAGTTTCAGTTTGCTAAACGTCTTTTCTGCATCTGCAAAAGTAACAGGTATGATATGAAAGTCAGTGTAAAACATTCCCCAAAAATATTTTTTACTTTGTTGTTGTGCACTATGATGGTGTCTTATTTTATATCGATACAAAAACAAACAACAAATCTTTGAATATTCAACTTTTTTGTATTCAGGCTATTCAAATGTCCCACTTACAACACATTTTACAAGACCACATTGAACACATCTTGATAACGTAACTCATAATTGTTACTTCGTAACCATTTCATTATTAATATCCATTAACTAAGACAGAAAAATAAGCGGTTGTCATATTGTTGGAGTTGTCCGACTTTCTTTGTGGCCTTGAACGCATCACTGGTTAAAGGCGGTAAGTGCCAGCAGCACATGACAAATGACAGAGTTGGTTTTGGCCTGATTTGTACGACAGACAATGACCAGTTTTTCTAGATAGAAGTTTTTTACTAATGCTTTTGGGGTAGTTACGGCCAAATATAAACAGTTGTGTTCAAAAGAAGGGATCTTTGGAATTCTGTGTTTCGACAGACGTTACAATAATTGAACAGTGTTGAGGAACATCTGTTGTGGCCGCTTGTTGTCACCTGTCACTCTCATGGTTGCATTACAAAGTCCTACAGAATATATTATGAGTTTATTTTGTTTAGAGTTCAGATTATATTTGATTTTTTGCGCTGCTTATTCTTTGCTGTGCGTAGAGTACACCTGAGCAGAGCTTTGATTGCGCATGCATCCACCGGAACATGGGGCTTACCTTTTAGAAAAAAATGCTTTTAATGTCCTGCAGCCCTGCTGTGTTGCTCCTACTCTTGGCCTCCTTCCAAATTATATTCTGATGTCTGGACTTGTGCTTTTTGGGAGGCATCCTAACCCTGCTGGAGTTTGCTTGCACTCACTTAATTGCCATGAGGAAGAACCATGGTGGGAAGAACGAACCGCGGTGTGGACCAAACTATTTTTTATTTGTTTTGTTTTTTTGAATAAAAAAGGGGCCAAGGGGGTTATACAATGATTTGCAAATCCTTTTGAACTTATATCCAATTGAACACTGCAAAGAGAAGATACTTAATGTTCGGACTGGAAAATATTATTTTTGCAAATATTAGCTCCTTTGGAATTTGAAGTCTGCAACATGTTTAAAAAAAAGCTGGCACAAGTGTCAAAAGACTGAGAAAGTTGAGGAACATCAAACACTAATTTAAAGCATCCCACAGGTGAACAAGCTAAGTGGGTTCAGGTGGATACCATGATTGGGTATAAAAGCAGCTTCCATGAAATATTCAGTCATTCACAAACAAGGATGGGGCGAGGGTCGTGAACAAATGCTTGAGCAAATTGTTTGAGAAAATTTTTTTTCAACAACAAGGAATTTCACCATCTAAGGTCTGTACAATCATCAAAAGGTTCAGAGAATCTGGGGAAATCACTGCACGTATCAATCAATCAATGTTTACTTATATAGCCCTAAATCACTGGTGTCTCAAAGGCGATGATATTATGGGCCTTCGATCCCTCAGGCGGTACTGCATCAAAAAGCGACATCAATGCGTAAAAGGACATCACTACATGGGCACAGGAACACTTCAGTAAACCACTGTCAGTAACTAAAGTTTGTCACTACATCTTAAAGTGCAAATTAAAACTCAACTATGCAAAGCGAAAACCATTTATCAACAACACCCAGAGACGCAGTCGGCTTCGCTGTGCTCCCGAGCTCATCTAAGATTGACTGATACAAAGTGGAAAAGGGTTCTGTGGTCTGAAGAGTACACAATTCTAATTGTTTTTGGAAACTGTGGGCGTCTTGCACTCCGGACCAAAGAGGATAAAAAAAATTCGGACTGTTATAGGCGCAACGTTCAAAAGCCAGCATCTGTGACGGTATGGGGGTGTATAAGTGCCCAAGGCATGGGTAGCTTACAAATCTGTGAAGGCACCATTAATCCTGAAACGTACGTACATATTTTGGAGAAACATGTTACCATCCAAGCATGGACGCCCCTGCTTATTTCAGCAAGACAATGCAAAGCCACGTGTTACAACAGCGTAGTTATATAGTAAAAGAGTGCATCGCTGCAGCGGCAGCATCGTCTTCTCGCTGCCGTGCGCCTGGTTGCTTGGTGCCTACTCATCGGGAATGCACAGTTCACATGGACATTGAAAATGTGTGGCGCATTATGAAGCGTAAAATACCACAATGAAGACCCCGGACTGTTGAACAACTTAAGCTGTAAATCAAGATAGAATGGGAAAGAATTCCACCTGAAAAGCTTCAAAGTTTTGTCTCCTCAGTTCCCAAACGTTTACTGAGTGTTGTTAAAAAGAAAAGGCCATGTAACATAGTGGTAAAAATGCCCCCGTGACAACCTTTTTGCAGTGTGTTGCTGCCATTACATTCTAACTTAATGATTATTTGCAAAAAAAACAAGTTCCTCAGTTCGAACATTAAATATATTGTCTTTGCAGTCTATTCAACTGAATATAAGTTGAAAAAGATTTGCAAATCAGTGTATTCTGTTTTTATTTACGAATTACACAACAGGCCAACTTCACAGGTTTTGGGTTTTGTAGAATATTGTATGACTCGTGGCTTTATTTTAATTTGGATTAATTCAAATTAATATACTGTATATTATTTCAGTGTATGCATTATCATTTGTCATACAGACTATAGCAGGCTGTGTGTTATAATTGCCCTATACATGAACTACTGTGAAGGACTAACAAAAGCAAAGATGGGCGCACTCACCTCTTCATGGACAGCCTCCACTTTGGGGTTACTCCCAGTCCTTCGGAGGCCGCAGCCCGGCCCGCCGCTCGCCATGGTGGCGTCTGATTTGGACCTCTGGTGCGTCCTTCTTGAGGGGGACAGAGCAACGTCTGCCCCTCCTGGAACGAACGGCCCATCAAGGCGGCGGTCTGGGATGCCTGTGTCACTGCCGTGATGGCGCCGGTGAGCACGGCGGTAGGACGGTGAGGTCGCCGGGCAGTCAGAGGCCGAAAGTGTCCTTGAAGGGGCGGCGCCGGCGGGCCTGAGTTCATCAGACAAGATTAGCTTTCGGAGTTTGGCCCCCCGTGAGTGTCGCTGCGTGGAGATGTGCATGTCCGACGAGTAGGCGCCGAGCAACCAGGCGCACAGCAGCGAGAAGACGATGCTGCCGCTGCAGCGATGCACCTGGTGGCGCAAAATCACGCGTCAGAATACGGCGACGTCGGTGCGAGGCGGCGGACTCACCAGGTAAGGTCGGATGGCGTCGCCCACCTCTGCGTCCATGTGCACGTACATGCTGAGCAGCTGCGGCAGGTAAAAGTCCACCTCGCTGTCGGCGAAACTGAAGAGGCGGTTCCCGATGTACGCCTGCACGCCGGGCTCCTTGGACTTGTACAGGTACGCCATCGCCATGGAAACGTCAAAAAGCTTGGATTCGAACAACCGCAGCAGCCACGACTGTTTAGATGACGACGACTGCGGCGGCAGCTCTTGCTGGCAGCAGCCGCGCCCATCCGCCTCTTCATCCTCGTCTTCCTCTTTGATCGAGGCATTGTCGACACCGATGTGCCGCCTCTCGTCCAGACTGAGGGGCTCCGCCCCCTCTCGACTTTGTAGTTTGACCTTGAGAAGAACTTCCTGACATGCCTTCAGCGCCACTTCAGGGTCGATGACTGCAGGAGCAAAACAGCGACTTTCAAAATGGCTGCCGGTCCTTCTTTTAGTGTAGACAAGAGGGGTCACCAACGCGGTGCCCGCGGGCACCAGGTAGCCCGTAAGGACCAGATGAGTAGCCCGCTGGCCTGTCTTAAAAATATCTCAAATAGCAGCACTTACCAGTGAGATGCCTCTATTTTTTAAATGTTATTTATTTACTAGCAAGCTGGTCTCGCTTTGCTCGACATTTTTAATTCTAAGAGAGACAAAACTCAAATAGAATTTGAAAATTCAAGAAAATATTTGAAAGACTTGGTGTTCACTCGTTTAAAAAAATTCATTAATTTTTTTTACTTTGCTTCTTATAACTTTCAAAAAGACAATTTTAGAGAAAAAAATACAACCTTAAAAAGGATTTTAGGATCGTTAAACACATATACCTTTCTACCTTTTAAATTCCTTCCTCTTCTTTCCTGACAATTTAAATTAATGTTCAAGTAAATTTTTTTTATTGTAAAGAATAATAAAAACATTTTAATTTAATTCTTCATTTTAGCTTCTGTTTTTTCAACTAAGAATATTTGTGAAATATTTTTTCAAACTTATGATTAAAATTCAAAAAAAATATTTTGGCAAATTTAGAAAATCTGCAGAATTAAATTTAAATCTTATTTCAAAGTCTTTTGAATTTCTTTTAAAAAAATTTGTTCTGGAAAATCTAGAAGAAATAATGATTTGTCTTTGTTAGAAATATAGCTTGGTCCAATTTGTTATATATTCTAACAAAGTGCAGATTGGATTTTAACCTATTTAAAACATGTCATCAAAATTTTAAAATTAATTTTAATCAGGAAAAATAACTAATGATGTTCCATAAATTCTTTAATTTTTTCAAAAAGATTCAAATTAGTTAGTTTTTCTCCTAATTTTTTTCGGTTGAATTTTGTATTTTAAAGAGTCGAAATTGAAGATAAACTATGTTTCAAAATTAAATGTTCATTTTTTTCATGTTTTCTCCTCTTTTAACCGTTCAATTAGGTGTTTTTTCCATCATTCATTCTCTACAAAATATTGTACGACGGAATGACAGAAAGAAATACCAATTTTTTATATATATATATAGATGTATTTATTAAAGGTAAATTGAGCAAATTTCTGGCAATTTATTTAAGTGCGTATGAAGCTGTTTGGTAGCCCTTTGCATTATCAGTACCCAAGAAGTAGCTCTTGGTTTCAAAAAGGTTGGTGACCCCTGGTGTAGACCTTACCTTGCTCCGCCTCCATGGCGCTCTCAGAGATAGCCTGGTCCGCCAATGGACTCGGCCCGTTGGCCGCAAAGTCATTTCTGGCTGCGATGTCGCCGCTCGCTGTGCCCTCGCTGGCACTGCTGAGGCTACCGGTGCTCCCGATGCTCCCGCTGGGGCTGGAGCTGCGGGGGCTGGCGCTCGGCGAGGATGGCCGCTCATCTCGAGGGGGTGGGGGCAGCGGCAGCTGGGGTCGGGGCTGATTGTGGCGGTGACGACGGCGACCTGGGCCGTCAGAGGAGGTGTCAGAAGAACACGAGGACGATGATGAGGAGGCGCTGGAGGGAGAAGAGGGGCAGGAGAAGGTAGTGGGGGAGGATGAGGAGGCAGAAGGAGGGGCCTCGGTAGTGTGGGCGGGGCTTAGGTGCAGCAGGCGCACAGCTGGGGAGAAAGAAACTTCGGTGTCAGCCATTGTGGAAAAGAAGGTCTGCAAAAAAAAAAAAGAACAGGACACACGTGACTCAAATGACGTCATCATCCCTTTTGCCTGACAAAAATGTGTAGGGTGGGCGGGGTCAATCCTCATCACCTACACACAGACATGAGTACGACGTCACGAAAACGTGACGTGTCACAGGTGAGACGCGCGCTCCCAAACGCATCAACACATAAAAAAGCGTGCAGACACAAATGCAGACACGTGATTTTTAAGTTACGCTAGAGCCTATATACGTCAGGCCGTGACGTTAACATCACAATAATAAACATTGGGATTCGTTTTTTTATGACGTCACGGATTGATAACTGTGTTTGCAAGTGATATGTGTCGACGGAAGAGCCTCTACGATGAAGATAAAGATGGAGGAGTCACGTAGAATAACGAGAACAAACGCGAGCGGAGAGAAGGAGGAGGGGTAGCGGGACTTACCGGGTGCCCGAAATTTATCCGCCGTCAAAGGCTCCCACACGTCCGCCTTAAGTCTGTTTCTGGAGTCCAGCTTGTAGTCCAGTTTCCAGTTGAGCTTTCAGAGTAGAAACTGTTCCATTTGGTACGTTTTTGATTCTGGTCTGTGGCCTGACCGCTGAGCTTTATGGCAGCAGTGACGCAAGATCAAGTCCCCTTCACCCAATCAACAAAATGGAGACTTCCGGGTGCACTTTACATAATAAAAGCAGACATGATAAGTTAATTTGATACCTACGTCCACATCAAGAGATGTTCTTGGATGTGTGTCTTTTTGAAATTCAAATAGACACATATTCTCACATTAGTGACGCTTTCTTCAATTATCTCAATGTATTTGGCACCAGGTGCCTTACTTTGAAAAAGCGGCTGTACAAGTTCCGCAGGAAAATTGTGTGAATTTTGCTGATGTTGACGCTGCGGATTTTTTTGGTCAAGTCTTCCGTTCGGACCAAAACACAGAAATATACACGCCCACTGACTTCCTCCCCCAGTCAGTTAAAGTTGAAATGAGATCATCCAGCAAGAAGACCAGCAGTTAGAAATCAAATTTTGAAATAGAAGAAAAACAGCAGCTTGTTAACATCACGTTTTATTCCCATCAGGCGGTGTAGTAAAATAGAACCATTCTGACTCACATGAGTGTGTCACTTTCTGTCTCTCTTCACAACAAACAAAAAAATTGGACGAGTAGGGAAATTAAAGGTGCTTTCCGCTGATTATTGTCTTCTTTTTTTTTTTTTACACTTGGACCGACATCAACAAAACATTTCAAGAATAAAGTGCGAACAAATAAAGACAAAGCGGGAATTTAAAATACAAACCGTTACAGGAAAACCATGCAAGACACTCAGAGCGTCGTCATAGCAACAAAAGCACACACAAATACACAGAAGAAGCATTTCATAAAAAAAACATTGATTCACTCCACGAATAGGCTTCCTGTTGTCTACTGTGACGTGAAATGTTTGGGACGTCACCACCGCAACAGAACCGTTTTGTGAACTGCCGCTTCCTAACAAACCGCGATGGACCAGGATGGTGAAAAGTGTTCCATTCGCCCACAAGTGTTGTCCTTTCCGTTGTGTGAAAGTGCAATACGACAAGTGTGTGTGCTACCCAATTTGTCTTTGATTATCTGACCCTGTGACCTGCCTGAACCTTTTCATCGTATTTCGCCACAATGCAGGACCAAAGAGTCCCGTTATCTAATCGTCATTTCATGTAGCCACTCTTCCAAACACGAGCAGAACAACAGCTCAAGGTTCCCGCTTGAGCTCTGACTTTTCGAGCAGGAAGTAAGGAGTCTTACCTTCCTGTTCCTGCAAAAAGCAGTGACGTTGCAAAGGGGACAGAGGGTTTCAGTGACACACTGACGCCACAACACAAACACACACACACACAAACACACTCACAGGGTGTAAAACGACAAAGGTCCATGGCGGCCCCAAGGATCGTAGCACCAGTGGCGAAGTGAACAGAGTGAAACTGCGCCTCCTTCAGAGGTCCTCCTCCTTTTTCTAATTATGCTAATAATAATAATCACTGATGTAGTTGTGTTAGTGCAAACAAAGCATGAGCTAGTGGGCTAATAAACATTCATTTACTGCATTGGAACATTTGCTTTGTGCTTTGTCTTTTTTCTGTCTGTCATCAGCAGGGATGACATCATACAGTAAGTGCACGTTCATTTAGGCTTGATGGAGTTGGGAGGGGTGAGATGTGGTCTTTGACACAAACACAGACACACACTCACACAGAAAGCAGCTGATTGACAAGGCTGAGTTCTGCTCAGAGAGGTTAGCAACAAAGAACCTTAACAAGGTTCTGACCCGTAGTACCAAAATAAGTCCATCAATACTGAACTCTTTTTTTCCGAATGGACGGCTGTGCGATGGCATAAATTTGGTGAGGGTGGGGGCGAGGGGCAGTTCGGGGGTGGGGGATTCACAGTGCATGTTGAGTGCAATGGAAGCTGATGGACCGTCAGCGAGGCCTGGCTTCATTCATCCTCCTCGACTGGCTTGGCCAATCTGGGATTTCCACCAATAGGGAAGGGGATGGGGCTTGGTGAGATAAAAACTAAGGAGAAGGCCCCTCCTCTTCCTGTTTCTGCTGCTGTCTGACGGAAGCGGAAGGACGGTCAGGCGGTGGGACGCTGACCTCCACCGGAGTGAGCGTAATTTCCACTTCCCCACGCTCCTGCTGCAGCCTGGGAGGAGGTAGTGTCGTGGCGCTGTTGTTGTTGTTGTTGGGTCTCGGCGTCTTCTGAATCACCTCCACCATAGTACGCGTGCGCCCGGCCGACGCCGTCTCCCAGCCAGCATTACCTGGACTCTGGAACAGCAGCAGCGGGCGGTTGTGACGGTCCGGCTCGGAATTTATGCCCGCTTGGCACTGCACCACCACGCCCCGGTGCTCGACCAGCCTTGAGCTGGTTTCTGTTGTGATCGGAACTGGGCTCAGAACCAGGCCCGGTGGCTCCTGGATCACTAGCTCCAACACGGACTGTGACACGGGCGCAGAGGAAGCCTTATGGATGACGCCGCCCTTCACTGAGGCAATGACGGGGCTGTGGGGTGGGGCTGCGGGTGGCGGAGGAGGCTGTGGGGGGAGGGAGTGTTTAGGCGAAGTGTCTTCAGGTCGAGGTTTTCTCGGTCTTCCTCGTTTCCGTTTTACTGGGGGCGCTGCCAAGCTACTGGATCCGCCGAATGAAGTGCCTGATGTCACCTCTAGGGGGCGCTTGTTGGCGATCTCTCGAGTCTCATAGGACAAACAGCCCTGAGGAACGATCATTAGCTGGCCCTTCTCCGGGATGGAGCTCCTGGGGAGGATTCTGGGTAACTGCTTCATGTAGGCCTCAACCTGCATCACGTTGTAAGAACTACCGTCAAATAGGCCAGCCATTGGAGACAGGGATTGATTGACAGCAGGTGACTTACCGCAGGACGCAGAGAGGAGGCGGCAGGAGAGGGCGGAGCTTCCTGCGACAGCCCTTTGGATGGCCCCTTGTCACTGGCCGGAAGCTTCCCAGCCAACGAGGAGGCGGTGTCTCCACCGTCCCTCTATGGAAACAGGAAGTAATGAGCAGCAGTGACAGGAAATGATGGTGGCGAGAGGCCCAAAGTGAAGCACCTTGTGGTCAGCAGCGTCACTGTCACATTTGGGCGCCAACGGCGTTCTCTTGATGACCTTGTGAGGCTTGGCGGGACCTCCTGCAGCGCACACACACACACACACAAACACACAGGGTCACCGTGGCAGCCACTTGGAAATGACATGAGAAGATGTAAAAGACAAACCAGCGAGCGTTGCCGACGCCACCAGCTCCGCCTGGCTGCAGCGAGGGTTGACGAGGTGCTCATCCATGAGGTAGTGAGCGATCTCCACCACCGTGTCGAATGAACGCTTCAGGATCTTCTGTGCCCAATCACAGATGAGCTTGCACGCCGCGTCCGTCACTTCCTGCTTATATGTTTGCACTAGCTCTGTCAGCTCCGCCTAAAGAGGAAGAGGAGGTGCTTCAGCAAAACATGGTTTGTGCGTGAGCATGGGTACATGTGTGTGTTTGTGTGTGCATGTATGTGTGTGTGTGTGCAGACCGGGTCATTCTTCAGGTCCAGGTTGGGAAGCAAAGGCATGTTGAGAACCATCTTCCTCCTGATGCCGCTGTAACAGTATGTGTCAGCCGACCAGTTATGGAATCAACGTCACATGACCTGAACATCGACAACAATAAACCCCGGCCGAGTCATACTAAAGACTATAAAAATGGGACCCATTACCTTGGCACTCAGAATCAAGGTTTGGAATTGGGGGTTAAATCACCAAAAAGGATTCCTGGGCATGGCCACCACTTCTGCTCACTGCTCCCTTCACCTCATAGGGGGTGATCGAGGGTGATGGGTCAAATGCAGAGAATAATTTCGCTGCACCTAGTGTGTGAGTGTGACAATCATTGGTACTTTAACTTAACACTAAAACGGAGCGTAACGCATTGCTAGCTAGTTTACTAACTCTGTGATGTAATGACTCTATGTCAAATAAAATACTTATGTGAGTACACTTCAATAAGTGTACGATACACACTGTGTACTTAGTTCTGGAGTGTGCAAACTGACAGCAACTGCAATGCTGTTCCAGATTCATACGGACACAGTGCATTACCGCAAATGACCATCACACGATTTATTCACTTTTTCTTCTCTCTGTATTAACGGTGAATTAAAACCACCCTAGTTAGCCCCTCCCCTTCCGCCTTGTAGCAAAAATGGCAACAATTAAGGGTGCCAGGTGTCTAATGCTGCGCGCTTTTATGAGTAGGATGTACAGATCGATCGGCCAATTTTTCTTGAAAAAGCCTGTTAATGCTTTTTAATGCCGATTACAAACGCCAATCCCCTCTGGCTGACAATATACCTATTTTTAATCTCCCGGCTGACAAGCGGCTAGCAAATAATTACTGGTATGTGTCTCCATACACCGGGAAGAACCGTTCCCCTAAGCTAGCAATAATCACATCCATTACGGAAAGTAAACTGGATTTCTTAGTACCCTATTTAGTATCATTATCACTGGAGGACGAGCCGAAACATGTTACACACCAAGCATGAGCCAGGAGCAGGCATGCTAATGGCTAAGCTGGCCCATAAGATAGTTTTAAACAACACAGAGGAATAAGTGCTTAGTAAAGTTTAAGTGTAGATGGAACCGTGTTGCAGCAGAAACTAAGCAGATGTTAGCAGGAAATTGACAAAATATGAGTCTTTAGAGAGGATAATATAACAGCAACTATTGGTGCATCGGTATTGGGGCTGTCAGTACACCACTTCAGTGTCACGTATAGAGTGAATATGGCCAACCTGGTTTCAGACGCCATGACTGCTACCAAATTTGGCTGATGCGAAGAATTTGTGGCGCTATCTCGTCCGTTTGATGTCGTGTATAAATGCCCTGTTGTGCAGCATGGGGCTGCTCCACCCGCCAGAAATGCAGAGAGCTTTTACATCGCTTCCTCGCAATACGGAAAAAAGACAGTATGGGAAGTGAAGGTTCACGGATAACACTGCAAAGTCACCGATTAGTGCGTCTTGTACCAGTTAAACAACACAACGTCTGCATTTTGTTCCGTAGAGAACACAAATGACAGAAGAAATTAACAAATTAAAAAGATGTTTTGACAAAAAAATCTCAGTAAAAAATAAAATAATGCGATTGTCTGACAGCAGAAGAAAAAATCAAACACAACTACAAAGAGATGGACATTGAAAGAGGAAAAGAAACCACATTTTGGGTGTACTAATAGACGATAGTGGATCAATAAAGTTTGTCTGAGTCTAAAAGCAAAGGCAAAGCACAAATATGTTGGAGCCAGCCAACACAGCTGACATACTTCACACAAAAATCACAATTTTTCTGTGATTGTTGGTCCAAAGCTAATGAAGATTTCGGCAAGATGAGGGTGGTAAGTTATTTTTTTGGTCATTGTGTGTACTTTTTTTATTAAAGTTTTTTTGTGCCGTGTTAAGAGTGGTGCCTCTTGTTTAGTTGGCCATACTCTCACTATAGGTCATGTCAGAGGAGGGTGGATCGATCCATAAATTGGTGATGTTGATACCAAGGGGACTATCAGTATATGATTGATACTAGAGTGATTAGGTCGATATTTTTTTTATTTTTATCTTTTGTTGTTTTGTTTTTGCTTTTGTATGTTATCGTGTACTATTGACTTTGTTATATTCAAACAATTATTTGTAATAAAAGAGAATAGGGAACTAGTTTAAATATTGTGTTTATATTGTGAAACTGCCAATAGCACTCATCATAAATAGAAACATTTAAAGTTAATACATGTGATCTCTATGGGTGTCAGCTGATATCACTCATAGATAATCGGTGGGAGGATCAGAAGCATAAAACCGCTTGGAACATCCTTCGTTTTGAGGACAACGTCATGGTAAAGGGAGTGCACTGCATTTTGCTGTACTTATCAGTTTGAACACATTACGAGCAAGTACTAAAGCCCACCAGGTTTGAAAGAGTCTAAAGATAAGGTCTCCATGGCAACACTAAACAGGATATTTGGACTGTCCTCTTCCGCCGAGCCTTCGGGCCTTGATGTTGGGGAAAATGTCTCGGATGATCTTCCCAAAGTTGGCCGCGCTCAGTGGGTGATGTTGCAGGTTGTCACAGTAGCGCCTGGACAGGACACAGACAGTATGGTGAGTGACTATGTGTGTGTGTGTGTGTGTGTGTGTGTGTGTGTGTGTGTGTGTGTGTGTGTGTGTGTGTGTGTGTGTGTGTGTGCTCACTTGTAAGTCTCGTAGACGTCCTGTTTGGGCAGGCAGGTGTCCGAATGCTCCTCCAGGTGGCTACGGATCCAGTTGCATGTGTGAAGTTGCTCTGATGTGGTGAATGAACAGTCACCTCCGCTACAAACACACACACATACACGCACACACACAGTCAGAAAATGACTTATTTGGGTGTCTGACAAGTCAAGTAGCAGACCTTTTGTCGCCGGCACCAAGTCCCGAGGGCAGCTGGAGGTACAGGTACAGCTTGTCGTTGTCGGAGAAACGTTGAACATCTTGCTGTCAAAGCAGAAGACAAAGACGCTGAGGTGAGGTTTGACTTTCAACCTCGCAGATCAGGAAATAGACAAGTTTTACCAGAATCTGGTCCACTTTAGTCTGAACACTCTTGCTGCCGCACAGAGAAGGGACATTTTTATTAGCAGTATTCGAAAAAAACATGTTCTGTCATATACATCTTGGGGGTTAAATCACCATAAATGATTCCCGGGTGCGGCACCGCTGCTGCCCACTGCTCCCCTCACTACCCAGGGGGTGATCAAGGGGACGGGTCAAATACAGAGGACAAATTTCACCACACCTAGTGTGTGTGTGACATCTATTGGTACTTTATTTTACTTCAAACACAAATGGCTCTGGATTCTTGCATAAAGACTATACAATTGTTCAGTGCCAATACCACTATGAGGGACGTGATTACAACAACAGGTCACGTCACTATCTTATCATCAAAATAATCATGTTTGCTTGTTCTACTATGATGGACTGAATTGTTTAATTGATATAGTTATATTTTGTTTCTGCTAAATGTTGTTTCAAAAGCTCATAACTTCAAACTCCCATCATAGTGACGGATGTACGGCCATATTTGTAAAACGACCGTCTTATTTACAATTACATTGTAGCCAAACCTTGTCCCTAAAAATATAATGTCTAAAGAAAATAGTTTTTTTCATGTTTTTTTTTTTACCCATTTACCATGTTTTGTTTACTTTTTAAATAAATGCTGAAGCGGCAAAGCAGTTTTGAATTGACTTTACTGTAGTCAGAGATAATAAACACTTTTCTTTCCCCCTTTGACCTATCAAACATTTTTTTTACCTTTTCATATAAACTTTGGACATTATCTGACATACAAACACATGATTATTGAAGATATTGGATTAAACTGAATTGTAGTTAGCACAGTGTTGTTTATTGCTCATACGTAATTATTCATGGTAAATACAAATATTTACATAACATGTAAAATATCAATAAAACATATCATAATTACGGCATAGCTCAGTTGGTAGAGTGGCCGTGCCAGCAACTTGAGGGTTGCAGGTTCGATTCCCCGCTTGCGCCATCCTAGTCACTGCCGTTGTGTCCTTGGGCAAGACACTTTACCCACCTGCTCCCAGTGCCACCCACACTGGTTTAAATGTAACTTAGATATTGGGTGTCACTATGTAAAGTGTTTTGAGTCACTTGAGAAAAGCACTATATAAATATAATTCACTTCAATTCATAATATTTCATTATAAAAACATTTGAACTGCAGCTTTGGTGGTTGTGTCTTTCAGGCACACACTTCCATAGCCAAATGTACTTCTGGTCACCCAGAGTAATACAATAAACCCTCATTTGGCAAAGTAAGAATAGTTCATTTTAAATGGAATATTTTCATAGACAGGATATAAAAAATTAGATTCTAAATACAGTTTACCACATTAGGAAAGGCCTCTGGATATGAAATAACACCAACATAGTCACCTTTACAAGTCGCAAACTTTGACGACTGTGTTACAATGCTCAGTCGGCCTTTAGCGTGTTACACTAGTGACTAAAATGAGACCACAAACAAGATCTCATTCAGGGTCACAAAAAGCCATGGGCCCGGTTCTTAAGAGTTCAAATAGTTTGAATACCAAGGAATATAACGTACGAGATGTTGGTCTTGAGCTTCTGCAACAGCATGCTGGGCTCCGTCTCGCCCTCCACCACCTCCAGACCTGCCTCCCCCTGCAGGGAGGCATCTCCACTCGGGTGCAGCTGCTCCTCCAACATGTGGAAACGCTAACCAGTGCTCACAAGCACCATCTGAGGAGATCAAAGATGCTAAAAAAACAATTCAGTGTAGGTCAATATATCTTAGGCCAGTGATTCTCAAACAGTGGTACGGGTACAACTAGTGCAACTAGTGTAGGCTCTATCTAAAGAATCACTTAACTGAGTGGTTAGTGTTTTAGTTTTGAATATTCAAAGTGTTACTGTTCAAACTGTGTGTAATGTTACAGTTGCCAAATAATTAACACTACTTGTTAAATGAAATCTCTGCCTTGTTTTAATGAATACGTAGGCCTAGTATGCTACCGTAGATAAATATGGTGGTACTTGGAGAGCCAAGTGTTTTCTGAGGTGGTACTTGGTGAAAAAAAGTTTGAGAACCACTGCACTAAGCTATCCAAACCAAAACATGTTCATCCTTTTTTTGCCTAACTTTCACAATCATTTTGAAAAAGAAGAACACATGTCTTTTTTTGGTGGGTGAGGGGGGTTTAAGATGATAAAAACAGCTTGGAAGATGTGACTTATGGGAGTAACCGTTGCAGTCTTTAAAGCCCTTTAAAAAACAACTTCAAAACCGTTCATCAATGTTTTGTGTACACACTGCAAGTCTATATATACAGGGGGGCAAAAAAGTATTTAGTCAGCCATCGATTGTGCAAGTTCTCCCACTTAAAATGATGACAGAGGTCTGTAATTTTCATCATAGGTACACTTCAACTGTGAGAGACAGAATGTGAAAAAAAAATCCAGGAGTTCACATTGTAGTAATTTCAAAGAATTTATTTGTAAATTATAGTGGAAAATAAGTATTTGGTCAACCATTCAAAGCTCTCACCGACGGAAGGAAGTTTTGGCTCAAAATCTCACAATACATGACCCCATTGATTCTTTCCTTAACACGGATCAATCGTCCTGTCCCCTTAGCAGAGAAACAGCCCCAAATCATGATGTTTCCACCCGCATGCTTCATAGTAGGTATGGTGTTCTTGGGGTGCAACTCAGTATTCTTCTTGCTCCAAACAAGACGAGTTGAGTTTATAACAAAAAGTTCTATTTTGGTTTCATCTGACCACATGACATTCTCCCATGTGCTTTCTGGCAAACTTCAGACGGGCCTGGACATGCACTGGCTTAAGCAGGGGGAAACATCTGGCATTGCAGGATTTGATTCCCTGTCGGCATAGTGTGTTACTGATGGTAACCTTTGTCACTTTGGTCCCAGCTCTCTGCAGGTCATTCACCAGGTCCCCCCGTGTGGTTCTGGGATTTTTGCTCGCCATTCTCATGACCATTTTGACCCCACGGGATGAGATCTTGCGTGAAGCCCCAGATCGAAGGAGATTATCAGTGGTCTTGTATGTCTTCCATTTTCTGATAATTGCTCCTACAGTTGATTTTTTCACACCAAGCTGCTTGCCTGTTGTAGAGTCACTCTTCCCAGTCTGGTGCAGGTCTACAATTCTTTTCCTGGGGTCCTTCGACAGCTCTTTGGTCTTGGCCATAGTGGAGTTTGGAGTCTGACTGTTTGAGGCTGTGGAAAGGTGTCTTTTATACAGATAACGAGTTCAAAGAAGTGCCATTAATACAGGTAACGAGTGGAGGACAGAAGAACTTTTTAAAGAAGTTACAGGTCTGTGAGGGCCAGAGATCTTCCTTGTTTGAAGTGACCAAATACTTATTTTCCACCATAATTTACAAATAAATTCTCTAAAATTCCTACAATGTGAATTCCTGGTTTTGTTTTTCACATTCTGTCTCTCACAGTTGAAGTGTACCTATGATGAAAATTACAGACCTCTGTCATCATTTTAAGTGGGAGAACTTGGACAATTGGTGGCTGACTAAATACTTTTTTGCCCCATTGTAATGTAGTAACAGACACATTTGTAACAATATGTATTATGTACAATATTTACCCTATTTTAATCATTGCCGAAACTAATTATTGTGTTCATTTTTTTTCGTTTCCACAGCAGCGCATGTCTGACTTCACGCAGCAAATGTGTGTTCCTACTTCCGGATACAAGACGCACGTGTGTGTTCTAATAATTGCAGACTTGGTAACAAACAACAAAGATGACTATATTTGGACAAATGAGGATTGGAAACCTTATACTTTTGAATCTGGATCTATGGAGGATGAACTACTGCTTCTAGAAGCCACTGCCAAGGAAGAGTGAGACGCTGAAAGAGTGAAAGTGAAACGAAGCTGAAAAATGTGGAACTTGAAGCCATGCTATTTCGACATAAATTGATTGCTTATTCAAAACCAACAGGAAATGTCCCCGGCCAGATAAGATGAACAACTGTCCATCAAGTGAGTTACACTGTAAATATTGATCATAATACTCGCAGCATGTCCTGCGTATTATTACAACTACAGTACATTCCCTCTCTGTGTACAAACATGAAATGCGGGCTAATACTTTACAAATACTGCTATATGATTGGTCATGTTTTTGAGTCAGTAAAGACTGGTGTCCTATCCCAGTGTGGTGCATTGCAAACTCAAACAAGTTTTGTGCTGACGTAGAAGCTAGCTTGTCGCTTGCCATAGTTAGCTTTTATGGCTAATATCGTAGCACGCCGATGTTTTAGTATGCTAGAAAGAGTTCCTCAGCGTTTGCTCTTACAACGCTTATACAGTTAAAGAAATGTAAAAATAGGTTTTGTTGAATGTTTTTAAATGCATTTCAAAGTGATCTAGTGGTAGAATTGATTGCTCCCATTAGCTGCATCGCTCGCCACCAAAATTGAGCCAATTTTCATGTTAGAAAGCGATAAAAAAAAACTGTTGTCGTCTTGTCTTTCATATTGATTGTGAACTATAGGCAAAATTCCCAAAAAGTGTAGTTGCCCTTTAAAAACATGAACCCAGAAGAGAGTTGGCCGACTTCAAAAAAGAGGGGAAATGTAAAGGAACATTACTATCAATGTCAGCTATAATACTTTCAAATTGTATAGAGCAACAGAATAGCATAGCTATTGTAAGTGTTTACCAAACAAATACAAAAAATGTACCTTTTTATCCCGGCTCATGTCAAAGACGGATATTCTTCAGGTCTAAATCACAAACTTCCTTCAAGTGTCAGCGTTTTGCTCATGCAGTTGTTTTTATTTTTCCAGCAATTGTTTATAATCTTGCATTTGTCTTCTGTGTGTACAAGGCCCAATAAAAATTGAGTTGCGGTCCAAAGACGGCGCCTGGGCCTGACTTTGGACACCTATTGGTTAAAACGTCCAAACTTGAAAAAATAACTTGCCTTTTTATTAGAACTTATTTGATCAATTGAATACAATTTTGGAGAGCACATTAAATGACGGCTGGCGTCAAATAAAAAATAATTAAATGACAATAAATGTCATTATTTTTCATATATGATTAGGAAAAGGAAACGAGAGGACTTCCCAGGTGAACCGCCAAAAGGCCGCCGTCCGCAGACATATGGCGGCGTTGGTGAAGCTCTTTTCCGGCTCCGAGCGTAGCTGCGGTCTTGTGCCGACCGAGCAGCCTCCGCCGGGCGCACACACACAGCCCCCGCATGTTTAGACACTATTATAGTGAGCAACAGTGCTCATGTTCCCTGAGTGTGAGCTCCGAGGTGCCATGTGTCGCCTTTAGACCGAACGAGCAAAGTTAGCGCTGGGCTAAGCGGCTAACAGGACATACCGCCGCCATATGCTAACATAGGAGTTACTCCGGTGTCTCTCTGTGACCGACGTGACGCATTTACGCCTCGCTAACTGGTTACATATTTTACCTTTTAGTAGGGGCAGCATTATTACGGACTGACGACGATATAAACGATGAGCTAACTAGCCTAGCTCGATTCTATCAGTTAGCATACGCTAGCACGCAGCGAAACAACAAATACACTTGTTTTTTATACCCTATTTTACTTGAGAAATTACCCCCAGCCATAGGCAATGATTTGTGTTGTTAAATTACAATAGGGTCGGTCACTCGTATTAGAATTATAGTTTTAAAAAGAAAAGGAAAGTACCTGAGCCAAGATACAGCAAAAAAGCCTTTTGAGATTTTTTTGTGATTGGCCGACTCAGTTATGTCTGCCTGACTACAAAGAAGACGTCTTTTCCCATTGGTGGGATATCGAAAACCTACCCGGATACCAAAATCCAGCTCGTCTCCATTCGTTGATGGCAAATATTTTTCTGACAGAAATTATTATGATTGGGCGCAACATTGTGGTCTGCCCAGTTACGAAACAGGTGATTTTATCTGGCGAATTCTGCATAGCAACAGCCTGGCCTGCAACAGACAACACCAATAACAATGAAAAATAATAATGTTAATAATTTAGTAATGATAATACAATGCATACAACATTTTTTGTTTTATCATTTAACATGCTATGCAATGTTTATTCATACACACATCTTTCCAAAAACAATACCATGTTTCATTTCACACATTTATTTTCAACAATACAAAAGTGACACGAATCTTTCTCGAGACAAACAGTAGCATGAGAAACGACGTCTGCCTCCCCCTTGTGTTCATTCAAAGCCACTGCAGACAAACAGAAGAAGCACATTTTAAATTACAATGCATTTAAACGTAAAAAAAATGTATACAACCATCAAAAAATAAATAAATAATATATATATACACATATATATATATACACACATACAATAAAAATAGTAGCTAAAAAGTTTAGGACATACCACTTTTTGAGGAATGGATGGATTAAAAGAAGCCTTATGTAATGTCTTACAGACACAGACAGAACTTTATTGATTCATTCAGGAGAATTCCCTCAGGGAAAATTAAAAATCCAGCAGCAGTGTACAAAATTGAGATCATATATAAAAAGTAAATAATGGGGGTATAAATGGAAACAAAATAGAAAAATATTACAATGAGAATAAAAATAAAAACAAACAATAACAATAAAAATACAACAGTAAAATAAGAATACAACAAGAGAAACTAGACAGTAGTGACCATTATGTGCTTTTACGTAACACGTTTTAAATAATGACCGAGTGAACTTTATCCCTACCTGACCATGTGAGCAATGTCCCAGTTGGTTTCAGAAGACAACGGTCCAATGATCTCGACACCCTCCTCTGTTACTATGGCAATTTCATACTGGAAAAGTTGGACATTTTTTATTTAACTGACAAAATGCTTTGACAGTACTTTGTGGTTAGTGTTAAAGATCTTGTGTGTCTCACCTTGTTGTAGGAGCGAGCATCTCTGTAGTAGAGCACTTTGAGGCAGCGCTCCACCAGCTCCTGCGCTTCCTGTTTGCTCAGCTCGACCTTGTTCTCAATCGCCTCCCTCATTAGAGGCTACATACAAATATGTCAGATGTTAATGGAGCAAAAAAAATGTATTTTTGAGGATGGATTATTCACCTGAGCCAAGTAGGCACCAAAGCCAGTTGCCACCATGGGGGCCTCGTAGGCCACGCCCAGTTTGTCCACAAAACCAAGGAAACTATGAAAAGACAAAATAGTCGACTGATGACGAATACATCAATTACTAAAGACAACTGTTTTGCATTCGCTCCTCCAGTTAAATTTTTTTGTAATGTTCATTATAGAAAGCATTAAAAAGACTTCAAAGTAATCTACTTAGTCAAAATAAAAACTTGCAATTTAAAACTAATTACATTATCTTTTTTTTTTTTTTTTGCTGCTTGCGCTGTGGAAGGTGGCTGCATCTCCAGTAGCTCTGTAGCGGTACATCTTTTAAACCTATCTTTTATCTTATATTTTATCTTTAATTATAAATATTATTTATTATATCTTACAAACATATTTTATCTTTTAGCTTTTATCTTTTTTATGTTTTCCTTGAAGACAGTGAATCCCTGTATATATCCAATGGATACTTTTGGCAGTTTTAAAAGACCAGGAAGCAGCTTTCTTTCTTATTCGAGAGAGGAGCTGCTCAGTCTGAAAATGATGGGGCGAACTGGTGTTCGACACTCCATTCCAGCAGAGCTAAGGAAGAATCCTCGGGGCTGCAAAGCGGGAGCTAAGCTAAAGGCTAAGCGTGAGGAAAATCGACGGCGCTACAAACCATCCATTCCTTCCGTCATCATGGGGAATGTGAATTCGCTGCCGAACAAGATCGATGAGCTTCATGGACTAAAAAACCAGCGTGCGTATCGAGAGAGCAGCCTGCTCATCTTCACGGAAACTTGGCTAAACCACCTGGTACCGGATGCTAACGTGGACCTGCAGGGATTCACCGCAGTGAGAGCTGACAGAGACACGAAAGCATGTGGGAAAAGAAAAGGTGGGGAACTCATCATATATGTTAACAAGCGCTGGTGTAACCCAGGAAACATCTCTGTGAAGAAAGTCTTGTGTTGCCCGGACCTGGAGCTACTAGCTGTTAGCCTCCGGCCATACTATCTGCCGAGGGAGTTCAGTCACGTGATCTCCCTCTGTGTTTACATTCCCCCGAGGGCAGATGCTGCCAATGCATGTGAGATGATCCACGCCATCACATCAAGGCTACAGACAAAACATCCTGAGGCTTTTTTCATCATTTCGGGGGACTTCAATCATGCTACTTTGGACTCAACGT
This sequence comes from Nerophis ophidion, assembly GCF_033978795.1. Classification (NCBI taxonomy): domain Eukaryota; kingdom Metazoa; phylum Chordata; class Actinopteri; order Syngnathiformes; family Syngnathidae; genus Nerophis; species Nerophis ophidion. The sequence continues at coordinate 38,599,129 of NC_084618.1, forward strand.
TAGCTGCTTTTTACCAGGCTGTGGATTGTCCCACGAGAAACAACAGGACAATTGACCTACTGTATTCTAATGTCAGGGATGCATATAAGGTCACACCCCTCCCCCCACTAGGGAAGTCTGATCACAATCTTGTTCATTTGCGGCCAAAATACACCCCCATGGTCCAAAGACAGCCTGTTAACACTTGCTATGTGAGGAAGTGGTCCCCTGAATTGGAAGATGCCCTCAGAGACTGCTACGACACCACAGACTGGGATGTGCTGCTTCCACAGGGTGAGGACATTGATAGGCTGACTCACTGTCTCACAGATTACCTCAACTTCTGCGTGGACGTGATCTGCCCTGCTAAGACTGTTCGGTGCTACCCTAATAACAAACCGTGGGTAACACAAGAAGTTAAAGCTGTCCTCAACAAAAAGAAAGCTGCCTTCAGGAGTGGAGACAGGGAGGCAATGAGAGCAGCACAGCGGGAGGTGAAACGACGCGTGAGGGAGGCTAAGGACAGCTACAGGAAGAAGCTGGAGCAGAAGCTGCAGCAGAACAACATGAGGGAGGTCTGGGAAGGTGTGAAAACCATCACAGGCCACAAGACAAAGACCAGAGCTGTTGTGGGGACAATAGAGAGGGCCAATGAGATGAATAACTTCTTCAACCGGTTTAACATGCCCGTGTCCTCTCCATCCCCCACTCCCCATTACACCCACCCCCTCTTCTGCTCCCCTCAACGAACCTCCCCCCCAGCCATGGCAGCACCCACCTCCACCACCTCTACGCAGACATTAGTCATCTCTGCGGACCAGGTCATAGGTCAACTGAGGAAGCTACAGCCAAGGAAAGCAGCAGGCCCAGACAAGCTGTGCCCCCGACTCATGAAGACCTGTGCTGCAGAACTGGGTGAACCACTTCAAAGGATCTTCAACCTCAGCCTGCAGCTGGGAAGAGTGCCCACCCTCTGGAAGACGTCATGCATCGTTCCAGTTCCCAAAAAGAACTGCCCCAGTGAGCTGAACCACTACAGACCAGTGGCGCTCACCTCTCATCTAATGAAGACATTGGAGCGGCTCTTACTCAGCCTCCTCAGACCACAGGTGCAACATGCCCAGGACAGCCTGCAGTTTGCGTACCAGGCAGGCGTTGGTGTGGAGGATGCTATCCTTTATCTGCTGCATCGAGCCCACTCACATCTGGATAAGGGAAATGGCACTGTGAGGATCCTGTTCCTGGACTTCTCGAGTGCCTTTAATACCATCCAGCCCCGCCTCCTTCACGACAAGCTCTACAAAATGCGAGTGGACCCCTGCCTGATTGCCTGGATTTCGAACTACCTCACCGACAGGCCACAGTACGTCAGACTGAAGGACATCACGTCTGACACTGTGATCAGCAGCACCGGAGCACCGCAGGGAACGGTGCTGGCCCCTCTTCTCTTCACCCTGTACACCGCTGACTTCTGCTACAACTCAGAGCTGTGTCACATCCAGAAGTACGCGGATGACACAGCCATCGTCGGGTGCATCAGGGACGACAGAGAGGAGGAGTTTCGGGATCTGGTGAGGGACTTTGTTGTCTGGTGCCACACGAACCTCTTGCAGCTCAATCCATCAAAGACCAAGGAACTGGTCATTGACTTTGGGAGGTCGAATCCACGGTCACAACCTATTGTGATCGAGGGAGTTGAGGTGCAGACCGTGGACTCATTCAAGTACCTCGGGGTTTGGGTGGACAATAAGCTGGACTGGACCGTTAACACGGACCATCAGTACAAGAAAGGACAGAGCAGGCTGTACTTCCTCAGGAGACTGCACTCCTTCAACATCTGCAAAAAACTCCTGTGGATGTACTACCAGTCTGTGGTTGCCAGTGTTCTGTTCTACATGGTAGTGTGCTGGGGGGGGCAGTACATCTAAGAAGGACAGCTCCAGACTTGAGAAACTGATCAGGCGGGCCGGTTCTACAATCGGAAGGAAACTGGACACACTGGTGACGGTGGCAGAGAAGACGACTGTTGACAAACTAGTGAGCATCCTGGATGATGCCAGTCACCCTCTGCATAGCATTATCAGTAGCCAGAGGAGCCTGTTCAGTGCTAGACTGCTTAATCCCAAGTGCAGGACTAATAGACTCAAAAACTCCTTTGTCCCACACGCCATTAGACTGTACAACTCCTCTCTGGGGCGGGGGCGGGGGGTACTAGGATGACAGGGGATGCAAAACAATAACAGTGCAATACGTTTTCATAACATGGTCACTACTGCCTACTTAGTCTTGTTATATTCTTATTTTACAGTTATATTTTTATTCCCATTGTTGCTTTTTAGTTTTTATTCTTATTGTAATATTTCTCTATTTTGTTTCCATTTAAACCCCCATTATTTACTTTTCACTTTTATTTAAATTGATCTCAACTCTGTACACTGCTGCTGGAATTTTAATTTTCCTGAAGGAACTCTCCTGAAGGAATCAATAAAGTACTATCTATCTATCTATCTATCTATCTATCTATATAATTTAACTAATTGGCTGTGACACGTGTGTCACTTCTGTGGACGGTGTGGGAAAAAAAAAAAAAATTTTTGCAAATACCAACCGGTACAATAATTTTAGAATTACAATTTATCTTTTGTCTCACTGCTCGTTCATGTTAGAGTCCCGAAAAGTGTCCAAAAAGACCATACCGACTAAGTGTGCTACCCCAGATTCCTCCTGTTGAGTCTTCTTTTTCTTTGGCAGACCAGGTAGAGTACGTATGAGGTGTGTGAATAAGCAGCCTTACGATGACTACAGAGTTGTGACAAGCTACATTTACAGACAGCCACATTATAATTTGTTATTTAGCAAGGGGAAATGGCAGGCCATCACATGTAAATTAATGTATGGGAAACACACATTGACATAAGGCAGTGCTTCTCAATTAGTGGGCTGTAGCAATAGCTTATATCTTGACAGTACAAAAACATTATCTTTAGGGTGGGTGTGAAAAAAATGACCTGCACTAGAAAAATTTCACTTTGAACAAGTTCCAAACGGCCTGTTTAATGCAGTGCTTCTTAGTGGGGCGGGCACCCAACGCTGTGAGGTTCACATACAGATAGAGTATTAAACATTAACTTCAGCGGAGGCGTGAAAAAAAACGTTGTACCTTAGGGGGGTGTGACAGAAAATAATTAAGAACCACTGACATTAGGCAACTAATTTTTCGTAGAAATGATCCCTTTGGTCTCACATTTTATGTCAACTAGGCATGTAACAAGGTTATAAACCACGGTAAACTTGACGGTTATTTGATTGATAAAACTGATAAAATTGGGGAGATGTTTATACTGCTAATTAACTGGAGAAGCAAGCTCTAGATAGCTTAAGTGGTAACATGAATACAAGTGTCAATGTATTCCCCTATCAAGAACACTATCTGTGCATTTTAAATAGTGAAATCCTGCAAGTAAGAGGCGGCTAACAATGCAGGCAATCGGGACACCATCTATTCAGTCTATGAAGCCCTATTAAACCAACCCCGTTTTCTGTACATTATGCAAGTATGTCATATAGCGTTTTGATCATTTTAAGTATTGCCGTAACTATAGCAACGGTAGCGTTCATTGCTATGCAATGTCAACAACAAAGAGCACTTTCTGTGTCTGCCACCAATAATGTCAGACGACTTTAGCGCTATCATGTAGCACTATTGTTAAACGCTTCAAATTAACAGCTTATAACAGTGACTTACAATGTCTGCTCTCACCGTAGGGCTCAACGATTATGGCGATAATAATAGTCACAATTATTTGCATTGATATTGTAATCACGATTAATAACAACATTATTCATTAATTTGAAAATGTATTTATTGTACCACCGAAACTCAACTTTGTTTAAAAAAACGGATATAAATTAATAACAAATAAACCACAGCAAGTAAAATAATAGTGCTAACAATACATGTAAATAGCAATATAAAAAGAATAAAATTGAGTTTTTCCGTTTAAAGTATTTTAAATTCAGTTTTTAACCTTTTACACTTATTTTACCACTATAGAGTGTGTGCTTTTGTGTCAAATTATGTTTAATACACTTTTTTTTTCAATATAATGCAAAAAACCTCACATTTATTGGTGCATTACAACTTTGGACAATTTTGACCAGTATTTTAGGTCAAAGCATAATTGTGTAAATGTATCAATGGCCCCGATTACACTGCACATTAAATCAGATTTTTTGGCCCTCAAGTGACACAGATCTAATTTTTTTTTGCTAAATGCTCCAAAGTGCTTTAAACCTGATCTTTTGGCATCAGATTCAGGCCACATCAGGAGGTAGTACTTAATCCGATTGGAATCTGATCTTTTTAAATGTGACTTCAGTCTAAACGCAATGCAACCTGAGTGTGACCTAAATGTGATTTTTTCGTCAACGAGCTATGTCATTCGTGTGCGCCGGAAAGATGCCGTCGTCAGCGAACATTCGGATTTCTATTCAAGACGACCACATTTTCAGTGCATCTTTTGTCAATAGTGTGCACATAATAAACTATGTAATAAATTAATATTATTTTTGAGTCCGAAGAAATAGCGATTGTTGAAAGACTTACATGTGAGTTGAAAAATAAAGCTCCCGCAGATCCAAGCTGATGTCCGTGCCTCCTCTACTTGACAGCCATAAAACGATAACAACCCTCCCAAATCTATAACACTTTGTACATCCATTACATTACTTTCATTCACCTTAAAAAAAAAAATAAATAAAAAAAAAAATAAAAATTTAAGGTGTTGCATCTTTTATTTTATTTTGTGGTATTAGCGACTTCCTTTCGATCAACTTCCTTTGTTTTCACTTTATCGAAGTGTGCACGCAAGTGACCTTGAGGCCGCATTGGGGTCTGTACGTGTTTACACTGGAGTCTGACAAAAATCACATTTTACTTGCAGCGTAAATAGTGACCTGGATATTGGGCCACTTTGGCCTGCAGTGTAAACGTAGTCAATAAATGTTTTAAGTACATTATAATTGTGTAAAGAATTGTGTAACAAAGAATTTTGTTAGTACGGTCAGACCGGGTGTGGGGCACCCCGCAATTATTATGAAGGAAGAAATTGTGCTGTGCTGTTGTCAACTTTACGAGTAAGGAGACAACTTGAAGCTGTAAAAAAATATAGCGCACTTCTCAAGTTGCGACTGCCGTTTGTAAATTGATCTTACATCGATGATGTTGTTCACAATAACACGTGCAGATGGGATGTGTTGTGATTGTTTTTGCTAGCTTTAGTTTCTTAGTTTACTCGTGGTTTCAAGGGGCCGTCTCCACATTGTTTAGTTCAAGATGAGGCGGTTTAGTGTGTCAGGAATAAATGAGCAGTCCCGGACACATAATTTTCCAACAAATTTGTATTCTCCTCACAATGACAGCATTTCACTTACAGTGCATTTATGTCCATTTCCCAGATATTCTGCATTGAACAGCAGTTTTATTTTATTGGCCTAATATGTGACTCTGTCCACGATTATGTAAATGCGTAAGTCAATTCATTGACTTCACTTTTTTTGTTGAATTTAGTGATTAGGCATACTAGCAGTGTTTCAACTATGGTGATCACAAACTCCTAATAGAAGTGCTCGGTTTTCAATAATTTGCTCCTCATCTGTTTCACCGTCACAATCCCCGGAATTTACATGCACGTAGCGCGGTCCAAGAATAGTTTTTTTAATTACCGGTATATTTTCATGATCGTGATAAAGCCATAATCAAAATCGATATCAAAATTTTATGAACTGTCTAGCCCTATTTCACCAGAATGCCGACTGATGGGATTGTTTCAACTTTAAAAACCTGTGCTAAATTCAGGATAATCCTCACTACTCAGATAAAATAAAAAAATCCTTGCGGTGTTGCAACGTTCTTATGCTGCATTCTATTGATGAACCATACAGTAACAGTAGCTCGAGCTCCTTTATTTTATGGCGCATCACAAACGTCATTAGCAGCCCAAGATAGCTAGTAGCTGGATACTCACTATAGTAGTGGTAGTAAAAGTGTGAGCAAGGCGTGTCACAACACCAGAAAACAGGGCTGTACTGTGCAACAGATTTACTTGCAAAAGAGACTACAAATAGGCCATGCGATTTGAAAAAAAAACTTGAATTGATTTTGCTCCTAAAAGAAATCATCCAAATCTGATCATATTAGAGTAAAATCATTGTCCAACTGTATAGCATGTTTGAAATAAACTCATGACCATAACCAAATGGAATAGTCTTTGACGAGGAAGTACTGATCACTGTGTGCACGCTGAGTGCTGTGTGTGTGTCGCTTCCTCCTGCGCCATGCAGAGCGGGGAGCCCCGCTCCTCCGAGTTCACGCACTAAGGCTGACTCGGCCTTCCCAACACGGAAGAAAGAATATCTTGGCACAAACAAAAAAACTGTGCACTAGTAACTATGTCGGTTGAAGGAATATTGAACAACAAATCAATGACAGAAATGACAAACTTGCCATTCAAATAATACTCTGTGTGTTGACAAGAACATACGGCCATGGAAGCACATTTAATCTATTTACTAAGCAGAGGTAACACAAATCAGTGAAAGATTCAAAAGAGCTGCCACCAGAGCCAACCAACTGAAGTTGCTAACCTGCTAAGCTAACATCTCAAGCTGAACTCGCTGACGTCTCACGCAACTGGGCAACAGACACTGCCTTTTAAAGAATAGTGAAGATTATAGTTGAGTTTTATTTGATTATTTTCAAGGCTTTTTCTTTTTTTTTTTATTATCTCAAAACACCTCTTGAGTTGGGATTCGATTATACAAAACCTACTTTTCTTACTTGTTGCTACCTGTTTTTGTGAATATGGGATCCCCATCAGTCCAAAAAATGTTAAATAAAAAAATGGAGGAGATATTTAGTATTGTCAACGGGTATATCCATTTATGGGTTGGTTTAAGGGCTTTATCGAGATATGTGAGTTTTCCTTGACCTTATGTAGGGCTATATAAATACACATTGATTGATTGACTTGTGTTACCAACGGTGCTATCACAGTTTAGAGATGTTCTTCGTTTAATTGAGCGTTACAATAGGGCTTATGATAGCCATCCATCCATCCAATTTGTACCGCTTGTCCCTTTTGGGGTCGCAGGGAGTAGCTGGAGCCTATCTCAGTTGCATTCGGGCGGTAGGCGGGGTAAACCCCGGACAAGTCGCCACCTCATCGCAAGCCTTATGATAGAATTGTGTTTATATGTATGAGTGCACATATGTACCTTGTTTGAGTGTTAATAATGAAATAGTGATATTTAACACATTTTATAATGCTACTAAATGTTTTTTGTGTTACAATTGTTTTTCATTTAGTAGCACCGGTGCTACAACTAAAAAAGCTAAGCATACAGCCCTAGAAAAGTAGTTCTTACAATAACAATGTTGCTACAGCTTGGTTAATATGCAGGTTTCGAAATGTAAATTGAGCATCGATGACAGGATACACGCTATAAATTATATACAACAAAATTGACCTTCTTGAAGGCAAATTAAATACTAGAAACCACGACTCTTATCAAAATCAAAAAACGTCAGGGCTCATTTGGATCACCTCTCCCCGTTGTAGAAGCCGCCGATGACCACAGTGTTCCACAAAGGGTTCATCTTGCTGCGGCGGTTGTACATGACTCTGGTGAGCCAGGAGTGGACCGCTTTGGGACTGTAGCTGTGACCGTCCCCCAGCAGCTCCTCGTCAATGCTGTTTTCAGGAAAAACAGCATTACCACTTTTGTGACTTTGCTCGCTCAATTTTCAGGATTTGCCACGCTTACACCATCTGCTCAATGATATGCTTGAGGTGCTGGTAGTCGGCGTAGTCTCCTGAAGCGCCCAGGATGGTGCTGTTGTTCACCTGAAACACCAAACACACAAGCTGACGTGTCCGTCGCCGTACACACCAACGCCGCACATCTCGAGACTCTCACCTTCATGAGGCGGGAAATGTTGCGGAATCTTGCCAACGACCCATACGACCCCAGCATGTCAGCAGCCAAGATTACACCACCGTTGAACTTCAGTCCTAAAACTGACGTTCCAGTAACCATGGGGGTCCTGGGGAGGAAAAAAATATTGTCATTAGGGCTGGGCGATATATCGATATACCGTGGGTTTGTCTCTGTGCGAAATAGATAATGACTATATCGTGATATTCGAGTATACATTCTCACGCAGTTGCTTTTAGCTGTGTGCATTACATAACAGGCTCTTCTCATTATTTCCTGTTTCCTTCTCACAGACAAGCACACCTTCTTACACATGTCACATACAGTCGCGTCATACGTTACATACGTATACGCCCTCGCGAAGCAGAGAGGTAGCAGCAGGGGTAACGTTTCTGTGATGCTAGCCGAGCCGTGCGAGGGGTAATACGACACAAAGAAGGTGCGAATTAAGGAAAAATTAATTCCCAAGAAAAACAGCAGGGGGTCCATCTTCTGGCGGTGGTTTGGCATCAAGTGGGAATATGTCGAACAGACAACCGTAATTTGTCAAGTGTGGGCCAAAAGCGTTCCTACAAAACGTAGCATTACTGCTAGTTTGTAGCATCATTTGAAAAGTCACTTGCTAGAGAACGAGGAGCGCTTACTCAGCATGTCAACATCTAAGTTCGGTGTCACACCATCAAAATGCCGAGGCAAATATTTCCAGATCAACACCGTATGAAAAAATAGTCAACAGCAGAATTTTATAACGTCCGTCGTAACCCACCACATAGCGAAGGACGAACACTACAGGACGGTATAGCTAGGTTGGTAGAGCGGACGTGTCAGCAATTTGAGGGTTGCCGCTTCGATCCCCGCTTCCGCCATCCTAGTCAATGCCGTTGTGTCCTTGGGCAAGACACTTTACCCACCTGCTCCCAGTGCCACCCACACTGGTTTAAATGTAACTTAGATATTGGGTTTCACGATGTAAAGCGCTTTGAGTCACTTGAGGAAAAAAACACTACATAAATATAATTCACTTCACTTCGCTTATTTGATTTCCTATTATGCAGCTAATTTTTACTTGACACTTAAAATGTATCTGACAATCTTGCACTTTCTGTTTTAGAAATGACATGAACGTTTGTGCCATTGCTTAATAACTGTTTAATATATACAGTTTTGGTCAATTGACTAAGTTATGATTTCCTTCTCTGCATGAAAGTTTAAAATGAGCATATATTAATGGTAAATGGGTTGTACTTGTAGGGCTGGGCGATATATCGATATATTCGATATATATCGCGGTTTGTCTCTGTGCGATATAGAAAATGACTATTGTAATATTCGAGTAGACGTTCTCACGCAGCTGCGGGCATTACACTCTCCCCCTCTTTCCTGTGTCTCCTCACAGACAAGCAGGCGCACGTCATACGTCCACGCCCTCGCCCAGCGGAGGCTAACATTAGCTGTGATGCTAGCGGGTTGTTGCGGAGAAAGAAAGTGCGAATCTCGTAACAAATGAAGGAAGAATTAATTCCCAATAAAAACAGCACATGGTCCATCGTCTGCCGGTGGTTCGGCTTCAAGCGGGAATATGTCGAATAGACAACTTTAATTTGTCATGTGTGGGGCACAAGCGTTGCTACCAAAAGTAGCATTACTGCTAATATGTAGCATCATTTGAAAAGTCACCTGCTAATAACTTTAATAAATACAGTTTTTGTAAATTGACTTAGTTGTGATTTCCTTCTCTGCATGAAATTTCAAAAGTAGCATATATTAGAGCAGTATGAACAAGAATGTTTTAATGTAGACACATAGAATCATCATACTGCTGTGATTATATGCATCAAGTGTTCATTCAAGGCTAAGGCAAAATATCGTAATATATATCGTATATCGCGATATGGCCTAAAAATATTGCGGTATTAAAAAAAGGCAATATCGCCCAGCCCTATGTACTTGTATAGCGCTTTTCTACTACTTCCACATTCACACACTGATGGAGGGAGCTGCCATGCAAGGCGCTAACCTCAGGACACAACGGACGTGACAAGGTTGGTACTAGGTGGGGATTGAACCAGGGACGCTAGGGTTGCGCACGGCCACTGTCCCAACTGCGCCACGCCGTCCCTTCATTTAATTTGGTATGAACAAGAATGTTTTAATGTAGACACATAAAATCATCCTACTGTTGTGATTATACGTATCAAGTGTTAATTCAAGGCCAAGGCAAAATATCGAGATATATATTGTGTATCGCAATATGGCCTAAAAATATCGAGATATTAAAAAAAGTTAATATCGCCCAGCCCTAATAGTCATCCTGCTGTACCACCAAGTAAGAACATACCCAACTCAAATTGAATATTATATACATTATTAAGTTTTAAATCATACATTAAACACAAGCCTCTGTGGAGATGTAACTTTGTAGTTTATTTAACATTAGCTGGCTAATCCATAGCACAGAGATTACAGAATACAAAATTAATCTTTTTAAGATTTCTTTATTTGAATATTGAAGTTCTAAACAACAAATGTATCGTTTTAGAGGGTTAAATCTGATGTAGAGTCTTCCATGAGCTGAAAATGAGCAGTTAGCTTAGCAGCATTTAGCCGCGTCACTTCATGATGATACAGCAGCGGCGCTCGAACCGAAACTGGGAACAAAAATTGCGCCCCGAAGGCGACGAGAGGGCGAATTCAGAACCACTCACAATGTGTGTCGAACGGGACCACATCCTATGTCCGGCCCAATGCTGCTGCTGCCAGGGAAGGAATAAAACTGGCCCGGTTTTGGTCCATTCTCCCAAAGATTTAACCTTAAACTGCTGCCGTCCATGTTGGATGTTTTCCGGAATTGACGTCATGGCTCCATTTTGTTGGTTTTAGGATGACTCAGTGTCGCCGTCTACTGTTAGAATGAAGCTACAGCTATTAATTATGTGCAGTTTGTGTCGTAAATTTAGAAGGTTAATGTGTCTTTTTACACAGAATTTGTGGAACTGATTTTTTTTGGTGATTGAATGATGTAAATACATTTTACAACAACAATTTAATTGAATAAAAATGTGTGAGCAAAAATTGCGTGTTTAAAAGTTCAGTTTGGTAAAATATCGTTTAAAACTGTGTAAACCAGTGCAGAAAAATGTGTTGCTTCAATACTCAAGACCCTCTTCCAGTAAAGTCGGACTGAATGCAATCAATTCTGCCTCAGAACCAGCCTACGAGATGTGAAATGTGTAGTTGCGTGACACATATTTAGAGAATGTGACAAAATGTCTACAATTAATTTTTACAGACTGAATTTTAAAACACTATGATTTTAAATACAAATTTAGCTCAAGAACATTTATTCAATGAATTCATCAAAAATTCAAACGCAAAAAAAAAACCAGTTACATAAATTAAATGTCCAAAAAAAGCTGATAAAACACAAATTAAACTCCATACATATAGATACAAGTGTAACATGTATGCAAGATGAATGATAGATTTAGTTTTTGCCTCATAAATGTTTTAGTATTTTTAAAGCGGTTTTCTAATTCTTTACTTTATCATTAAATTTAATATATACCTGCTTTAGACACTATGGTTTCGTTTAGTATACTGCAAATGGAATTGCTGCTATGAGAACCTGACATTACCTAAGGTTACACCCAAGGCACTTTTACTTAAATAGCGCATACAACAAAACAAAGCACGTAACTAAAATTACATACAGTACAAATAAAAGATTAAAAAATAAAATGTATCTAAAAAATCTAATCCGAGAACCTAAACCCATTTCTGCTTAACTGCTATTTGTCATTGTGTGTGTTGCCATGGTGATTTTCACCACAAGCATTCATCACAAACACTTTATTCAAACTCTTTTATTGGACGTCTAGAAATGATGACATAAATTGTTATCTTCACCAACACTGGACGATGAGGATGATGATGATGATGTAACAAAGAGAGGAGTATCTCATTAACGGAGTCATTATGAAAAAAAGCACTAAGGTTTGGCATCAGTGTGTATGATGACGAGGAGGACCTAAAATTACAGGAGGACACAGTCAGAGGAGTCTTTCTCTCTTCTCCTGGCCCCTCCTGGCTGTGAAGCTGCCTGACCGCTGACCTACAAGCACAACAAGATGTCAGCATGGCGACAAGTCTGACTTTTTATTTTTCAGCCAATTGTTGCCGTAGTTACCTGAGGGGCTGCCTGTTGGGGGCCTTGCTGCTGATACTCTTCCTGCTGGAGCTGCCGGGCCAACTCCAGGTCACTTAAGGGCCCTGAAGCCCCGCCTTCTTGCTGCAGAGACACGGCCACTAGGTAGTCCTAACACACACACACAGTTAGAAACCGCCATTAAAAAAGACCTCACGGGAGTCCTGCCGACATGGCACCTGGTCAATCTGCCTCTGCTGGTCACATGGCGGCAGCTTGGCGGGTGGCGAACCTCTCTGAGGGGGATGACACAGTCGGAAGTGTGAGTCACAGAAGTTTCCGTCTCCTTCGACGTTGTGCAGAGACTCCCACACCAAGGTCTCCTCCCGCAGGAAACCCTGATCCGTCACCAACAGGTACAAGTGACCCTGGGGGTGCAGCGGGATGACAGCATGCATGTCAATTTATTCTGTGTGTGTGTGTGTGTGTGTGTCTGTGGGCTTCCACCTTGTGTTTGATCATAGTACTGAAATGGTTATTCCTGAAGAAGACGCACATCTCTCCTTCTTTGGCAACCGCATTGAGCTCACACAGGCCATGATAAGACAGCTGCGTCGCCGTCGTCTCCAGGAAGTGCTCTGCCGCTAGCCCTGCACACGCGCACACGGCATGAAAACAGCGACTGAAAACCACAATCTAAGCAGGTGTGAGTGTTTGACCTTCGCTGACTTGACTGCTGTCACTCGAGTGTTTATAGTCAATGATCTTCTCCACCAGCTGGTTGTAACTCAGTTTTCCCACAGCAGAGGCCATCTCTGGACTCTACACACACACAGACAAACACACAGTACTCAAGGCTGCCGTAATGGGGCGCTCACAAGTCATCTGGATCAGAGTCAAGTATAAAGAGAGTATAGCCAACTTGGTTTAAAACGATCTCCTAAATGATTGGTCAAAAGGCACTCATGTGACTACAGGGTGCCATGACTGGAACTAACTTTGAGCTGATTCTATGTGTTTGCGGCGCTTTACAAGTTTTTCGACATGTAAAAAATCCCTGCCGCTCCACCCACGAAAATTGTGGAAAGTTTTTACATAGTTTTCCCCACAACCCAGAAAGAAGTCATATGGGAAGTGAAGGTCCGCGAACAACACTGAAAAGCCACCAATTACAGCATCTTGTGCAAGGTGAACACACAATAGGACTGTGTTTTGTGTAGGAGAGAACACAGAAGCTAATACAAATAATAACATGAAAATACCAAATTAAATAGATAGCCTGACAAATATCAACTATTTTTGAATCTCAGTGAAATAAAATTATTAAATTTGGTAACAGTAGAAGAGAAGGTCACACAAATAAACTGACATTGAAAGAGTAAAAGAGACCACATTTCGGGTGTAATAATCCATCCATCCATTTTCTACCCCTTGTCCCTTTTTGAGGTTGCGGGGGGTGCTGGAGCCTATCTCAGCTGCATTCGGGCAGTAGGCAGGGTACATACACCCTGATGATAAAATGATCTGGAAATCTCATGAATAAATGTACAAGATAAAGTAGCAAAAAATACATTCATAATCAATAAAGCTAAATATGTTATGGACTTAAAATCACTCCATATTCAGGGCTGCTCGTTAGTGTTACACGATCCTGAGGCATTGTGCAGAAATATTGGCAAATAACTACAAAAGTACACTTATTCAGTGAGCATGTTACAGAAAATAAATATCAGTTAGAATAATACATAATGAGTGATACATACAGCGATTACAATTACGTTAGAGGCAGCCACCACAGTTGACAAGCTTCACAAAAGTCACAAATTCTCTGATTGTTGATCAAAAGCTAGAGAAATTTTGGCAAAATTAGGGTAATAAGTTTTTTTAAGGTTCTGTGTATTTTTCCTGCGTTTATTGCACCTTCGGTTGTGTGTTAGTTAGACTTCCTTCTGGTCACAAAACACTGCAGGAATGTAGCAGCAGAGTGCGTCAAGTATGGCTGCAAAATTATACCTTCACGAAAAAAAAAGCAAGTTTTATTCAAGTTATTGAGCTGCAATATGTTTGAACTATACATTGACGTAATTTATTTTTATTTTTTTTTTTGTCGAGAAAATCTAACGTCATAACGACAGCAATTGCATGCATCCCGATCACAGCCACATATGTCCTTGGTAGCAGTCACGGCGCTTGTTTAGTTGGCCATACCCTCTTTATACGCGAGTCTGATCTGGATGATTGGCAGGCAGTGGGCATGTCACCTGAGGATCCACCAACCAGCCGTGGTACAGCGGGATGTCCAGCAGGTCGAACACTATGCACTCGGGTGTGTACTCGAAATCTGTCACGCCAGTGAAGCGAACGTTCACGTCAAGACCCGTTGACAGTTTTGGCAGCACTGCCATGGCGTCACTCATGTTCTGACACACACACATTGACTTTGTGAACATCTTTTGCAGAAAGCTTGTGTGTGTGCATTTGTGCATACTTGTTGAAAGTTGAGCTCCACGCCTTGTGTCTTTTCTCTCGGTGTAACTGACAGCACACATTCACCTGCAGAGTGTAGATACAGGCGAGGTGACTTACAGGGTCATCATCAGCTGATTGGCTAAGACATTACCCAAGTGAGCCATCAGGTCTTCCGTGGTGACCACTTCAGTGTGAACAGGAAGCTTGGCCTACACACGCAGACACACACACACATACACTTATACAAACAGAATATCGCGTTTGTGGTGGTGTTACCTTCCAACGCAGGAAGAGAATGTTCATTATGGCCAGCAGGGGGCAGGGTCCGTTCTCGCTCTGAGTGATGATGGGCGTCTTTTTCTCCTTCCACGTGATCCACTTCACCAAGTAATATGCCGGCGTAGACGCGCTGGTCTCTGAAGACGTGGCGGTGGCGGTGGCAGTGGCCGTTGTGGTAGCATTGCACCCTTTGGACAGGTTGAAATCAGTCACAAACTGGAAGCCCACTTGTGTTTATTATCGTTGTCATGATGTTGTCACCTGTCAGGTCGTCCTCCTTCAGGCTGGCCACTTCATTAGACGGAGAGCACCCCTCTGCCCTCAAGGCGGAATAGGACGAGGACAAGACGTCGTCCGCCTCCTGGCAGCTTCCAGCAGCCGCCACCCCGTCAGACATATCCAAACTTGGAATGGAGAAGGATGCTGAGTCGCTGGACTCTCGCAGCTCATCTGAACTGTCGGCTGTCGCCACAGAAGAACTTTCCAACACGTCCGCGTCCTGACCTGCAGGCAGACAATATGTTTTTTGCTGAAACATGACAAAGATGGTGTTACCATTGTAACAAGTTGTTCGCACCTAGCGCTCCTTCTGTAGACCCAACCTCTTCTAGATCTCCTTCCGTGTCGTTGACATGTGTCAGTTTATTTTGTGTCAACTCTACTGGGTCGGCCCCCTCCTGTAGAATGCTGACGGGGGCGCTGGTAGTGAGGGGTGCCTTGATCTCTGACCCTTCTGTGGTTGTGTTTACAGTAAGTTCTGTGGAGACGTCTGTCGCAGCGGGGGACGAGACGGACTGAGACATGCTGGTACGACGAAGATGATGTTGAGCAGTTACTCAGGAATCGGTCTCATGGGACTCGCCACTCAGTCCTCAGACTCGTGAGCAGGACTTATGTTGAGGCCAACAAATGAAGATCCAACATGACACGGACGATCTCCACCCGTCTGCCTTCTGTCAGCGTTCCATAAAACAAACGCATCTATGTGACAGTGAACACTCATGAAAAACACTCAAAACTTTCACTTGCGGCCGTCACAGTCCTTAAGAAAAAAAACAGTCCTTAAGAAAAAACATGAATTAATAATCCATAAAACAAACGCATCTATGTTACAGTGAACACTCATGAGGAACGCTCAAAACTTTCACTTGCGGCCGTCACAGTCCTCAAGAAAAAACATTAATTAATAACCATCCATCCATCCATCTTCTTCCGCTTATCCGAGGTCGGATCGCAGGGGGAGCAGCCTAAGCAGGGAACCCCAGACTTCCCTCTCCCCAGCCACTTCGTCTAGCTCCTCCGGGGGATCCCGAGGCGTTCCCAGGCCAGCCGGGAGACAGTCTTCCCAACGTGTCCTGGGTCTTCCCCGTGGCCTCCTACCTGTCGGACGTGCCCTAAACACCTCCCTCGGGAGGCGTTCGGGTGGCATCCTGACCAGATGCCCAAGCCACCTCATCTGGTTTCTCTCGATGTGGAGGAGCAGCGGCTTTACTTTGAGCTCCTCTCGGATGGCAGAGCTTCTCACCCTATCTCTAAGGGCGAGCCCCGCCACCCGGCGGAGGAAACTCATTTCGGTCTGCTTGTACCCGTGATCTTATCCTTTCGGTCATGACCCAAAGCTCATGACCATAGGTGAGGATGGGAACGTAGATCGAGCGGTAAATTGAGAGCTTTGCCTTCCGGCTCAGCTCCTTCTTCACCACAACGGATCGGTACAACGTCCGCATTACTGAAGACGGCACACCGATCCACCTGTCGATCTCACGATCCACTCTTCCCCCACTCGTGAACAAAACTCCTAAGTACTTGAACTCCTCCACTTGGGGCAGGGTCTCCTCCTCAACCCGGAGATGGCACTCCACCCTTTTCCGGGCGAGAACCATGGACTCGGACTTGGAGGTGCTGATTCTCATTCCGGTCGCTTCACACTCGGCTGCGAACCGATCCAGTGAGAGCTGAAGATCCCGGCCAGATGAACCCATCAGGGCCACATCATCTGCAAAAAGCAGAGACCTAATCCCGCAGCCACCAAACCGGAACCCCTCAATGCCTTGACTGCATCTAGAAATTAATCGACATTTTTAATGTTGTACACTGAAAAACATCTTGGATGTAGTCATGACTCATGACCATGGCAAGCTCTGCTAAGGTGCACTTTGCTAGCTGGAGGAGAAAGCTTATTTCCCAAAACTTTTCCGGTACAACTAGACCCAAACTTTAGGTAACAATGTTGTATAAACATGACGTCCTTACCGAAAACTTTTCACCCAGATGAAGAAAGTCACCTCTTTTAAATTGAACAAAGCTGCTCCAGACCAAAATCTGCCGCTAATGACTTAACAGAACCATTGCTTGGCAAGTCCCAAACTTGCAGAACTAAGCAGCTTCGGTAAGACAGTCGACATTACCCCGGCTCAACAATAAGCAGCTTTGTCCGGCAACAACCCCCCAGTTTGCCAAGCCGCACTCGCTTCACATGCTAACACAGCAAACTCAACTAGCCAGGTTAGCTGCTGAGCTGGCGGTCACTTCCTGTTTACAGCTAAGGCCACACCTACCCCACCAGGCAGTGACGTCATCGCGTCTCAACGTCAAAGGCTAACTAGTTAGCTTCTTCAAAGACATAAAACATCAAAATTACGACCCGTTACTCTAACTAACGCGCCTTGTTGGTATGCAGAGTTGACCCGACGTGACAACCACACACTCAAAATGATAGTATTCTAAACATAGATGCAAATTAGCAACATTAATGTGTGTTTTTGATTGCTTCGCTTCAAAGTAGGACATGTAAAATAGCCTTAACGTTGCTGGCATGCTAACGATCACTGTCAATAATTCCGTTAGTTACATCTAAATACAACTAAGCAGCGATGTTTAGATTTAAATTGAGATTACCTTTTTACTTCCGACACGCTTCGATGTTTGTTGACAGTTCCTCGAGTGGGCGGAGCTAACCCTGTCACCCCTTTAAGCATCGTCGATGACAAACTTGTAGTCTCACGAGGTGACTTTTTTTTGGACTAATTAAAAAGGACATGAATGAGGGTTTTTTTTTTAGCGGGAAACAGTTCAAGTCAAGACATGAGTCGGACTTGGCAGGATGGGGCAACACAGACACGACACGAAGTGCCATGTTTTTTCCGACTGAGAGCGAGAGAATATCACTTAAACATATTAGTAATATTATGTATTAGATAGGGGTGTGGGGAAAAAATCGATTCGAATACAAATCGAATTGTTTACGTTATGCAATTCAGAATCGATTCTGATTTTTTTTAAATATATATTTTTTTTAATCCAACAAACCACTACACAGCAATACCATAACAATGCAATCCAATTCCAAAACCAAACCTGACCCAGCAACACTCAGAACTGCAACTAACAGAGCAATTGAGTGGAGACACAAACACTACACAAAACCAACCAAAAGTAGTGAAACAAAAATTAATATTATCAACAACATTATCAATATTAGTTATAATTTCAGCATAGCAGTGATTAAAAATCCCTCATTGACATTATCATTAGACATTTATAAAAATAAAAAATAAAGTGTCACAGTGGCTTACACTTGCATCGCATCTCATAAGCTTGACAACACACCGTGTCCAATATTTTCACAAAGATAACATAAGTCATATTTTTGGTTCGTTTAATCATTAAAACAAATTTACATTATTGCAATCAGTTGACAACATTGTCCTTTACAATTATAAAAGCTTTTTTTTTTCCAAATCTACTACTCTGCTAGCATGTGAGCAGACTGGGGTAGATCCTGCTGAAATCCTATGTATTGAATGAATACAGAATCGTTTTGAATCTGAAAAATATCATTTTTGAATCGAGAATCGAATCGAATAAATCGATATATTATCGAAGCGTGACCCCAAGAATCGATATTGAATCGAATCGTGGGACACCTAAAGATTCACAGCCCTAGTATATGGATTAGCACAGCGGGTGAATGCAATGTGATTAATTATAACATTATTATAAAGGTCTGGACAGGAAGTGGCATTTTATTTAGCATAGCTACGTCACAAACTGGCGCGTTTGAGGTAGTTTGTGTAACGTTCTACTGAAGTTAGGACAAGTGAGACTTTAGCGCAACAATACTGTTTCTCAATTGTTTTTAAGTGTTGTAATATATAAATAAAGGTATATAACACTTTTTTAAAAAGTAGGACTCACTTCCGCCTTCGAGTGACAGGTCAGTTACTGTCCCTTACCTTGACTGACCATACGTCCTCTTTTCCCCGGACATGTCCTCTTTGGCGGGGTTTCTTAAATGCCTCAAATGTCCGGCGTTTTGTGTCAAGGTTGCATGTATTTTCAATGTACTTACAGGGTTAAGAGGAGTTAAAATCAAAACAAATTGTGAAGGTGTGCGCACGCAGCAACATTCGTGAGTGAGCGGCAGAGATAAAAGAGCGAGAGACAGATGTAGTTAATTCAGTGTTAATCAAGGCATTCTTGGTCAACAGCCATACAGGTCACACTAAGGGTGGCCATACAAACATTTTTAACACTGTTACAAATATGCGCCACACTGTGAACCCACACCACACAAGAATGACAAACACATTCCGGAAGAACATCCGCACCGTAACACAACATAAATAACAGAACAAATACCCATATACCCCCCGACCCCCTGCTACACCCTACCCCATGCCCCCAACTCAACCCCGATTACGTTAGATCAAATATTCCACTTTGAAAAATACTTTTGGTGGAAGATTTTTCATATTTTGTGTGTTTGCCAGGGCGGAAAACAAACAAAAAAACAACACAAACAAACATTTTGAAATGAAGTTGAAGAAGACTCCATAGATTTAAGCGTTAAATATAAAATGTATGTATGCCCAGGCACACCATTATCATTTCATGACCGAATCAAACTACTTTTTACTCTTTAATACTGAAATAAATACACCTACAACTTATTAAATAAAAACATAGAACAAACTACCAGCAGCAGTAAAGTTTAGATAAATGAAGGAAAGAAGAAAGTGAATGAATGTTTATAACTGAATACATATACATATGCATACATATTTGTCTTTTTTATATATATATTTTTAATGAATTAACGTTTATGACAACCTTTTTCCAAATCACAACATAGAATGTGAGATGTAACAGGACAATGCATACGTTTATCATTTGTTGTCTTACAAAAAGGTGGGACCCCAAAAATTTACTGTGGGATCCCATTTTTATGACTTGATGTAGTCCATGGGACCCCATTTTGAAAATTCCTAGTGCCAACACTGCTGTCAACAGTGGGGAAAAAAGGCTTTGTTTAAATAAATATATCATTTATAAAGCAAGTTCAAGTATCATTGGCAAATTTTCACCTTGTCCCGGCTTTGGCGTGCTGCCCGCCTATGCACGCATATATGTGTCCTCTTTTTGGGATTTCAGAATATGTCAGCCTACCCTTAGCGGCCGAGTTGGTGCCCTACTGCTGTCAAATAAGTAATGAAATACACATCTGTGTTAATTTCAATGCAACGCAGGGCAGTTCTTGCACAATAAAAATCATTGGTTTAAAGAGAGAAGCCAAGCACTTTGCACATTGTTTATTTTCAGGATCTACAGCCGACCAGACCGGTGGAGAATGTGTTCACAGCAGAGATAAGATAAGTGACAATTCAGCAGATATTTTGCAAACAATGGAGGTTCGTTTGTGTCTTTATCACGAAAGCTTTTTTGGACACGGAATTTATGTAAATCAACTGTTTGCGTTTGAATGTAGTTGAATAAAAAAATGTACGCAAAAAAAAAAAACTAGGGCACAAAAATTCCTCACGTTGCTGGTGACTACTTTACGCGTCATTCTTTTTTTTTTTTAAATAAGATGCTTTTATCCCTGCGATGAGGTGGCGACTTTTCCAGGGTGTACCCTCACCCAGACCTGGGCAAATTAAGGCCCGGGGGCCACTTGCGGCCCGTTAAGCTTTTAAATCTGGCCCGCCGGACATTCCCAAATCATTTTTTTTAGATCTTTAAGATGGAAACTGTAGCTGCCATTATGATGTGCAGCGATGTTTTCAAATGACCGTAAGTCTTGAACTGTACAAAGTATTTCAATGCTTGGAATCTGCGCTTTTGCTAGATATACTAGTTACTAGGGTAATCTAGTTACTATGGTAATCTAAGTCACAGCAGCTCAGACGAGGCACCAAGCAGTGTGGATTTTTATAGCAAAGTCCGAAAGCTTAGTGATGTATCAGATCGTAGGTGTTAGTTTTTTTACCCTTCACCTTTGTATTTTACTGTTTGTTGCATTTTTGTTGCGTTTCCCTTGATTGTAAAATATTTCGATGGGGACGGGTTGTGACGTACATATGTTGTCAATATTCAGTGTTTTAACATTCATAGTTAATATTGTAAATCCCAAATTCTTTGTTTTCATGTACAATCTGGGTGTCTCATTCAGTAAAAAACGTAAAATTCCGTTCCGTTTTTTAACGTTTTTAGCATTCAATCAGACATTATTGTGAGGTTTTGTATTACTGTTCCTAAAAATATACCGGCCCCCAAACACATTTTATTCTAAAACTTTGGCCCCCCGAGTCAAAATAATTGCCCAGGCCTGCCCTAACCTGACTCGCCAGATCCTTGTGTCTGGCGAGAGTCAGGGTAGGTATACCCTGCCTTCTGCCCGAATGCATCTGGGATAGGCTCCAGTCATCCCCCGCAACCCCGATAGGGACGAGCGGTAAAAGAATTGATTAACGTGGACGCCGACAAGTTGAAAAACTTATTCGGGTGTTTCCATTTAGTGGTCGATTGTACGGAATATGGACTGTACTGTGCAAACTGTACTGTTTAATATAATGTATTGTCTTCCTTTGCAATCTACTAATACAAGTTTCGATCAATCAATGGATGGATGGATGGACTTCTCAAAAGACAGCTGTCGTAAAGAGACCGCACGTGTCGCAAAACACCCAACAACTTCGCGCTCTACGGTGAAGGACGGTTGTTTACATTTTAGATCCTGTCTGTGTTAAGTTGGCACTCCTTATAAGTGCAAATAATAAAATAACACTGCCATTCGTTTGTGCTACATAACCATACCCATAACATAAAATACAAATGTTGCAGCAAACGTTTTGGACAGGTTTAGGGAGATTTAGACAAAAGTGGCCTGGTTAGCTGGTTATGAATTAAAACAAATCCAAAAATGTAGCACAAACGTATTACAGATGATAAGAATGCGTTTGTGGAGATTTTAACGAGGTTGGTTATGAATAATACGTTAATAACACAAAATGTATAATCGACATAAATATTTTGCAGCACAAACGTTGGGAAAAGTTTGGGGAGGTTTCTACAAGGTGGAGCGGGGCTACATGGAAATATATATCATAGTTAGGAAGAAATAAAATTGCAGCACAAGCGAATGGGACAAGTTTGGGGAGATTTTTTCAAGGCAGTGGGGGAGTACGATGTCATTAGTCAGAAAATGTGTTTTAGAATAACTTAAAAACCGTAATGGCACAGACAAAAATGTTTACAGCACAAATGGCAGTGTTGTAATAATGCAAATGGGGGCCAACTTCACACAGGTTCCGATGTTGTTGTTCTTTCACATCGAAGGAGCCAAAAGTTTTCATAATAAACCATTTTTTTCAAAAGTCACCATTCCTTTAAACTATATATTCCCAACACTAGGAGGTGGATGATACTGCAAATTGACAAAGTACAAAGTTTTGCTGATCCAGGTCAATGGTAGTTTGTCAGCACGCCAACACCTGTTGACGTTTTGAAGGCGGGTTTTAACAGGCCCCGCCCCCAGGTAACAAGACGCCTTCTGATAAGACAAGCAGGCTGAAACTTGATCTGCTCCTCCTTTGATGACGCTGACCTTTAAACCAGCCGCTGTTGACTTCCTGTCTTCTCCTGACTTCCCTTTTTTTCCATCTTGTTCCTCCTCGGAATGACTATGACTTGTTTGCTCTTGTTCAGCCTGTTCAACTGACACACACACACACACACACACACACACACACACACACACACACACACACACACACACACACACACACACACACACACACACACACACACATTTTTAGGTTGGTGTTGTTGCCATGGAATCACCCCATTCCCTCCCTCCCGCAGGTGAGGCATCAGAGTCCACCCATACAGTGATGACGTCATCAGGTGAGCCAGCCAGTTTCCTGTGTGAGAGGTGACCAGCGCTGAGCTGCCGTGAGTGCTTTTTGTTCTTCTTAAATTGGTAAACTTAGTGTGATCGTTGGTGTTTAAGTTGCACAAAGTTCTTGTCCGCAAAAAAATCTTGAAAAGACGCAGACGTTCAATTCCTCAACAAGACACATTTTCTTATTTTTGACATACCGCGTATATTTTCCAACAACATCAACTCTGTGTTTGTTTGTGTATTCTTGTGTAGTGAAGCCAACATGTCAGCCGTCACTACACTATCAAGGACTGCTGCAGGTATCTCAACAACACACATTTGCCAAACACTACATTAGGTACACATTGCAATTATTTAGAATGACAGCTTGACATCTGGACAAGCAAATGATCTACATGTCAAACAAGCAATTGGGGGACGCCGTGGGGCGTGGCGCGGTTGGGAGAGTGGCCGTGCCAGCAACCTGATGGTACCTGGTTTAAACCCTACCTTCTACCAACCTTGTCGTCTGTTGTATCCTTGAGCAAGACACTTCACCCTTGCTCCTGATGGGTCGTGGTTAGGGCCTTGCATGGTAACTCCTGCCATCAGTGTGTGAATGTCGGAACAGTGTCAAAGCGCTTTAAGTACCTTGCAGGTAGAAAAGCGCTATACCAGTATAAATATGGGGCGGTATAGATCAGTTGGTAGAGCAGCCGTGCCAGCAACTTGAGGGCTGCAGGTTCGATCCCCGCTTTTGCCATCCTAGTCACTGGCGTTGTGTTCTTGGGCAAGACACTTTACCCACCTGCTCCCAGTGCCACCAACACTGGTTTGAATGTAAAAATTTGATATTGGGTTTCAGTATGTAAAGCGCTTTGAGTCACTAGAGAAAAAGCGCTATATAAATATAATTAACTTCACTATAACCCATTACTTGTATTTTGCTTTTTATTTGACCTTTTTTGTGTTAATATTTATTAAGTAGAAGTAAGTAAAGACTGTGACGATAACTATAGATAGGATCTAGATGCTTAGTACAATAAACTAACCAGTAGTTTATTGTGGTATCAATATGTTAGGTAAATAGTTTTTCTGTATTATACTTTCATTATGTTAGATAAGTAGTTTTTCTATAGAGTGCTGTATAATATTATAATGCTAGGTGAGTAGTTTCACTTTTGATGTAGTTTAATTACAAACCCCGTTTCCATATGAGTTGGGAAATTGTGTTGGATGTAAATACAAACGGAATACAATAATTTGCAAATCATTTTCAACCCATATTCAGTTGAATATGCTACAAAGACAACATATTTGATGTTCAAACTGATAAACATTTTTTTTTTGCAAGTAATCATTAACTTTAGAATTTGATGCCAGCAACACGTGACAAAGAAGTTTGGAAAGGTGGCAATAAATACTGGTAAAGATAAGGAAATTCTCATCAAACACTTATTTGGAACATCCCACAGGTGTGCAGGCTAATTGGGAACAGGTGGGTGCCATGATTGGCTATAAAAGCAGCTTCCATGAAATGCTAAGTAATTCACAAACAAGGATGGGGCGAGGGTCACCACTTTGTAAGCAAATTGTCAAACAGTTTTAGAACAAGATTTCTCAACGAGCTATTGCAAATAATTTAGGGATCTTACCATCTACGGTCCGTAAAATCATCAAAAGGTTCAGAGAATCTGGAGAAATCACTGCACGTAAGCGATGATATTACGGACCGTTGATCCTTCAGGCGGTACTGCATCAAAAACAGACATGTGTAAAGGATGGGCTCAGTAAGACTTCATAAAACCACTGTCAGTAACTACAGTCGGTTGCTACATCTGTAAGTTCAAGTTAAAACTCTGCTATGCAAAGCAAAACCCATTTATCAACAACACCAAGGAACGCCGCTGGCTTTGCTGGGCCCGAGCTCATCTAAAATGGACTGATGCAAAGTGAAAAGGTGTTCTGTGGTCTGACGAGTCCACATTTCAAATTGTATTTGGAAACTTTGGACGTGGTGTCCTCCAGAACAAAGAGGAAAATAACCATCCGCGAAGTTCAGAAGCCAGCATCTGTGATGGTATGGGATTGTATTAGTGCCCAAGGTATGGGTAACTTACACGCTCCCTCCAGCTCCATGCGGACATGAGTGGGGACAGCCTGTTTTCACGTCCGTTTTCCCATATGAAAACAGCTTGCCTGCCCAATCACGTTACAACATCTACCGACTTTAATAAAAAACTGCACACACAAGGAGACGAAGCAGAAGAACGAGCCTTGGCGACGCCGTCTGTAATAGAGTGATCTATGATGTCTGTTGCCATCTCCTGGTAAATGTTGGCTGTAGCGTTATGGCCGGGGTTGCTTTTTGATTGGCCAGTACGCAAATGGCAGAACAAAGGTTACTCAAATAGTGAAAGGTAAATGTTGTTGTTGTTTTTTAGTAACCAGCAAGCACAGCACAGTTAGTAATACTACTGTGTTTTTATTACTGTGTATTTGATAGGTGCTGTCTGAAATTCAACTATTTATTTTATTTATATATATATTAAAATATATATATAGCTATATATAGCTAGAATTCACTGAAAGTCAAGTATTTCATACGTGTGTATATATATATATATATATATATATATATATATATATATATATATATATATGAAATATAAATGAAATACTCGAGTTGGTGAATTGGCTTTAAATATACTCCTCCCCTCTAAACCACGGCCCCCGCCCCAACCACGCCCCCGCCACACCCCCGACCACGCCCCCCACACCCTGAAATCGGAGGTCTCAAGGTTGGCAAATATGGCCGTATGAGACTGATCGCAGTCCATATGTGCATTCGCAGTTCATACAGCCGCACGGGTTGACTTTGTGGATATGGCAGTTTGTAGTGAAAGTTCAGTTTATGGGCAGGTTGTACTGTAGCATAAAAAATGCAGATGGCCTTAAAACGCCACAATACTCAGTCACCATATTTAAGTACCCAAAATAAAGACTCGACATAAATATAAATTCAATCAGATCAGAAACATTGGAGGAAACGGGATTAAAACCCAATGCTAACCGCCCATAGAAAATACTTGGGTACGGCTAGTAGCCAATATTAGCAAACAAATTAATTTACCAACTCGGCGTAATATCTCAACATCGACACACTCTTTCGTCGCAACTCGGCCCTGATGGTCGGCACCTATAAGTTTACAATTAATTGTAAAATGTTGGAGAGTTGTTATTACGATATGCAGGCAAACGACAACTTTAAAACATACCGGCTTCAGATGTCCCAAGCCTAGCCGAGTAGTGCAAGAATGATCTCTGGGATCACTAGCGCCCTCTACCACCAGAAGGCCTGAGAACAGGTGCCTCACATAGTCCGTCTTCGGAGCCGTTTTATGATCGCCCAGCACAAGAAATACGTTACACACATACAGTTGTTGACAAAATACACTGTACATTATATACCTCAGCTAACTAAACTATGGAAATGTATAATATAATTCATATAGCAATACGGTCTCACTGCACAGCAGACAGCAGTTAGCCGAGTCATTGCGCAATCCATGGTGACGGGGAGGCTCAGCTGGCTGTGACTCACCGCAAGTCTCTGCTCAGTATTTGAACAGCAAATGTGAAAATTCAGCGATTTTTAATAAAAATAATCTAAAACTGGTGAAGTTAAATGAAAAATAACTTTATCGTATAATCACTGGACACATATAACAATTAAAATTATTTGTTTTCTTTTTACATTTTTTTATTCTTTCCTACCCTGTCTGCACGTCACTGAAACATGCTTAATCATAGCATCTTAATAAACAAATTAGAAAGGTATGGAATCAGAGGGTTGGTCTTGAACTGGGTTAGAAGCTACTTAACCAACAGAAAGCGATGCGTGACGATAGGCGAACACACTTCCACAGAGCTGAAAATATTTTCTGGCATACCTAAGTGATCAATACTTGGACCAAAATTGTTCAATCTCTATATAAACGAAATGTGTAAAGTTACAAAGGACTTAAAGTTAGTATTTTTTGCAGATTGTACAGCTGCGTTTTGTTCAGGAGAGAACACACAAAAGCTTATACAAATAATAACAGAAGAAATGAACAAATTAAAAAGATGTTTTGACAAAAACAGACTATATTTTAATCTCAGTAAAACTAAAATAATGCTATTTGGTAACAGTAGGAGAGAAAGTCAAACACAAATACAAATACACAGAGTAGATATTGAAAGGGTGAAAGAAAACACACTTTTGGGTGTAATAATAGATGATAAAATTAACTGGAAATATCACATAAATGGTAATGGTAAATGGGTTATACTTGTATAGCGCATTTCTACATTCAAGGTACTCAAAGCGCTTTGACACTATTTCCACAGTCACCCATTCACACACACATTCACACACCGATGGTGGGAGCTGCCATGTAAGGTCCTAACCAAGACCCATCAGGAGCAAGGGTGAAGTGTCTTGCTCAAGGACACAACGGACGTGACTAAGTTGGTAGAAGGTGGGGATTGAACCAGGAACCCTCAGGTTGCTTTATTTACTAACAGTGTTTAAAAAAATCAATTAGAATAATACATACTATTGTATATAGAGAACATACAAACCCTTTATTCATTTAATCACACATATATTGAAATTCAACGATTTGGTGCATTTGCAAACAGCTAAAATTATGTATAAAGCAAACTATAACCTGCAACCCAAGAATGTACTAAAATTCTTCTCAACAAAAGAGGAGAAATATAACCTCAGAGGAAAATCTATTTTAAAACATTTGTATGCTCATACAACATTTAAAACCTTTATCATATCCGTATGTGGAATTAAATTATGGAATGAATTAACCAAAGAAGTCAATCAAAGCAACAATATGATTCACTTTAAGAGACTGTTCAAAGTACAGATATTCACAAAGTAGACAGAACAGTAATTATGATGAACATCTTGAAGCCTTTTTTGATTTTTGATTTTTGTTGTTTTTATTGTTATTTTATCCATCCATCCATCCATCCATCTTCTTCCGCTTATCCGAGGTCGGGTCGCGGGGGCAACAGCCTAAGCAGGGAAACCCAGACTTCCCTGTTGTTTTAGATAAAGATTATTTATGTATTGAATATTTGTTTACTTACTATGGTGTATTATTTATATATTCACTGTTCTGTTACAGAGAACAAGGAAATGGGATAAAATTGCTATGGTATGAAAAGGGGTAGGATTAAATAAACTTGGCTTCTTCCTACTCCTTTTCGAACGTGCTGTAATGAAAAAACGGGAAATATGTGATGCACGTTGTATCATATGCATGTTCGAAATAAACCAAAACTGAACTGAACTTAATAAAGTAGAAATTTTAAGTTTTACTTGTAATTGTAATATGTTTGGTAAATTTTTACTGTATTGTATTTTAGTTTGTTGTAGTTTCATTATGTCAAGTAAACAGTATTCTGTATTGTAATTTCTATATGCTATGTGAGTAGTTTTACTTTTTAACTTTTTTAAAATTGTATAGTAGTTTTACTGCATTGTAGGACGTTATGCCAAGTGAGTAGTTTAATGTGTTTAAAGTTTTAACTTAATTTTAGTTTAATTATGCTAGGTGAGTAGTTTTCATTCATTTTAGTTTTACTCTGTTGAAGTTTCATTATGTGAGGTAGGTAGTTTTACAGTATTGCAGTTTCATTACACCAAGTAGAGAAGTTTTCCTTTATTTCATTTTTAAGTTATTGTAGTTTCATTATGTTCAGTAAGTAATTTTACTTTATCTTAGTTTTACTTGTAATTTCAGTATTTTACTTAAGGAGTTTTACTGTATTGTAGTCATTATACCAGGTGAGTAGTTGTACTTTTTTGTAGATTTTAACTTAATTGTAGTTTAATTATGCTAGGTGAGTGTTCCTTTATTGAAGTTTTACTCGATAGTAGTTTAATTATGCTGGGTAAGTAGTTTTACTGTATTGTAGTTTCATTGTGCCAGGGGAGTAGTTTTACTTTATTGTAGTTTGATGTTTTATTAAGTTAAGTGAGAAGTTTTCTTTTATTTCAGTTTCACATTATTGTAATTTCATTATGTTTGGTAAGTAGTTTTAGTGTTTTCCATCCATCCATTTTCTACCACTTATCCCTGTCAGGGTCGCAGGGCGGGAGCTGGAGCCTATTGTAGTTTCGTTATGCCAGGTGGGTAGTTTTACATTATTTTGGTTTTACCTAATATAGTTTCAGTATGTTAAGATAATAGTTTCACTGTATAGTAGTTGTATTATATTATTTGTACTTTATTGTTGTTCAATTACACCTTTACGAGAGCGTTCAAACTATCACTTTGGTTAAATTTAATTGATAGGATTTGTTATGAGGACAAGTTTCTGTGTACCTAATGAAGTGACTATCAAATAGAACGTGAGGAAGACTCGTCAGTGCAGGGGTGCAGTGTTGCCATGGAGACAAGAGACACTGATTCAGCAGGTTAAAAGCACGCAGACAAGAGGTGAAGGTGATTGACCTCTTTCATGATTGATTGTTGTTGTAAAGACCAAAAGGAGGAGCGGGTTGAAGACAAGGAGGAAGAGGAGGAGCGGGAAGAAGACAAGAAGGAAGAGGACACAGGTGAGCAGACAGTGTGATGAAAACTGAATGAGATGTCAACATGTTGCCTTTTCTTCCTCTTATCATCATCATGGTCTTCAAGGAGGAGGAGTTGGGGAGGAAACGTCATCCAGAGCGACAGCAGGCAAACCCTCTCAACACGTTTGACAAATGTCTATTTTCGCTTTCCAAAGTCTGATTTTCTTACTTCCTGTCCTCAGAGCGTCCCAGCACCCTGCCGATATCAATGTCTTGTGGCGTGAAAAAGAAGAGAGTCCTGGCAGCTCCGGCCCTCAGCGTATCCTTAGGTGACGCCCCAATGATGAAGGTCAGCGGCCTTGTCTTTTTTGTCCGCTGACGCCTTCTTCGTCTTCATCAGGACGCAGCGAGTCGGGCGACTTCCACTCGGCGTTCCTCTCGCCGTCTCCTGGAGATCAAGATGATGGCGGGCTGGACTTCGACCTGGACGCTATGGAGACGCCGTCAGACAGCGAGTCCCTCCGCTTCCCCACCGACGACCTGGATCTGGAAGGTGATGAGTCAGAGGGTCATGTGTGATGATCACAGAGGATGACATCATCATTGTGTGTTTTCTCAGTGGATGTGCAGGGGGGCAGCGTGTTGGCGTCCCCTCATACCGGATCCTTGCTGGACTCCGAGCAGGGCGGACTGGGAGCGCTCGAGCGTGAGGATGTGGTGGACAACAAGGGCACCAGGTGGCGCGCTTTCACTGTGAACGAGCCCCCTCAGGAGAGACGCGTCAACATGAGCGTCCTGGAGCCTTTCCTCAAGATTCTGTCACATGGAGGTACGACCTGCCCACACACACAATGCCTCAGAGACCCGCTGTGACCTTTCACCTTTGCCAACATCTCAGGTTACTATGGCGACGGGATGAATGACATCATTGTGATTTCCTCCTGTTACTTGCCGGAGAACGGTCTGGAAAATTACCAGTATGTGATGGACAACCTGTTCAGGTCAGTCATGTTCTCTCACACACACACACACACACACACACACACACACACACACACACACACACACATTGAATTTTGTTACCTTCTTATGACCTTCCTATTACTGTAGGACCAACCTTTCTAGGTATAAAGATTTGTATATACAACATTGATAATATATACATACTATGCAAATATAAAAACAGTCAGCTTTTAGTTATTTATTTATTTTGTTTGTAATTGTTTTTTAGTCTTCATTATTCAGTTAGTACAGTGTCTCTATATACATATTTATTTATTTATTTGTATTCATTTTGGCCAAAGGGGGCGCAGTCTAATGTCTTAAACATACCGTATTTCCTTGAATTGCCACAGGGCATATAGTATGCGCCTGCCTTGAAATACTGCCGGGTCAAACTCGCTTGGCAAAATAATTAGCGCATGCTTAGTATTACCGCCTGGTCAAACTCGTGACGTCACGAGTGACACTTCCCCTGTCAACATTTTCAAAATGGAGGAGGCTGATTTCAATACCGGTAATTTGAAATCGCATAAAGGGAAGAAGATTAAGAGCTATTCAGTAGGATTTAAGGTCCAAACTTACATCATACTCAAATTTTTACTGCATGCCTTTGGTAAGTGCTGGAGTGAGAAGAGGTTTTAAAATGATGAGCGCATGCTTACTTTTACCGCATGCCTTTGGTAAGCGCAGGAGTGAGAAGAGGTTTTAAATTAATTAGCGCCCCGACGGCAATGCAAGGAAATATGGTAGTTGTTATTACATATGTTTGCCCGAGGGGGAGCACGTCAAATTTTTACACACACTTGTTATTTCATATGTTGACCAGAGGTGGAGCACTTTTACAACCAACACACATTCCATCCATCCATTCATTTTCTAGCGCTTATCCCTTTCAGGGTAGCGGGGGGTGCTGGAGCCTATCCTAGCTACACACGGGATATGTCAATTTGAAAAATCCCTCCTTTTTGGGACCACCCTAATTTTGCTAGATTTCACCACCAGGGGTGCAAATGAGACATTCTCTATTAGATGCAATGGTTTTCCGTAATGGGACCATGATTTAGGGCATCACGGTGGAAGAGAGGTTAGTGCATCTGCCTCACAATACGAAGGTCCTGAGTAATCCTGGGTTCAATCCCGGGCTCGGGAGCTTTCTGTGTGGAGTTCGCATGTTCTCCCCGTGACAGCGTGGGTTCCCTCCGGGTACTCCGGCTTCCTCCCACCTCCAAAAACATGCACCTGGGGATAGGTTGATTGGCAACACTAAATTGGCCGTAGTGTGTGGACGTGAGTGTGAATGTTGTCTGTCTATCTGTGTTGGCCCTGCGAGGAGTTGTCGACTTGTCCAGGGTGTACGAGCCTTCCGCCCGATTGTAGCTGAGATGGGCAACAGCGCCCCCCGCGACCCTAAAAGGGACAAGCGGTAGAAATGGATGGATGGTTGGACCATGATCTATGTCCTAACTTGTTCACCGGTCCTCATATTGAAGGTACTTTTCCTTCTTGATGTTTTAAGTAGGGTAGAAATACAATAACACACACACACACACACACACACACGCATACGCATGATACCCACGTGCATGTGTTGTAGGTACTTGATGGGAACGTTGGACCTGATGGTAGCCGAAAACTATGTGATCGTTTATCTTTGTGCTGGAGGACAGAAAGACAAAATTCCCGGGATCAGCTGGCTGAAGGAATGTTACAACACCATCGCATGGAGGTGCTTTCTTGTGTCATGTCAGTGTGTGTCCAAAAGGGGGCGTCAGAGCAACCTGGGAGGTAAACTTGACATACTTCATCATCTTGTATTTGTGTGCAGGTTAAGGAAGAACCTAAAAGGCGTGTATGTGGTTCATCCTACCTGGTCCATCAAAGCGCTCATCACCATCATCAAACCCTTCATCAGGTGCGTTCCTGCTCTTCAAAGCAGGGGACGATGACCAACTTTGACCTCCTCTTGCTCCTCTTTCTCAGTTCAAAGTTCAGCAGGAAGCTTCAGTTTGTCAGCAGCCTGCAGGATCTGGCCGCCTTAGTCCCCACAGAGCATGTGCAGATTCCAGACTGCGTCAGACTGTGAGTGATGATGTCACTGTGAGGAGGATGATGATGATAATGATGAAGGGTGTCTCCCTGCAGGTATGACCACAGCTTATCCAGCTGAGACAGCCAAGGCGAGATGGTGGTCGTGCTCACAGAATGTCACCTTAATTAAGACAGTTTTGTGTTCGCAAAATGTTATAAATAAAAGTGTCACAGCAGTAAAGTGCAGCCTTAGTAATTACCAACATGGTGAGGACATGTTACAATGTTTTACAGACTATTCCTCGCTTTAAGCGAGCAAAGTGTGTGAGCTGCCAACACGTCCATCATGTTTATTATGAGGCAGGAAACACTGCAGCCATTCATAGCACAGGAAAACACCAAGTGTGTGTGAGATTCCAACGGCTGTGCAGGAAGAGCCAGGCAGGAAGGAAGTGAGGTCTGCTGAGGAAAGTCCATAAACAGGAACACAGAATACAAACCGTCTTTTCTTCATACTAACGCTACACCACAAACAGAGAGCTGACACGCTCACAGAGCGAGCAAGAACCGTGTATCGAGTTTATTTCAATGATGTTTAAATTGTGTTTCATTTTAAAAACAAAATTCGGGTAGTTTTTTTTTTTAATTATTTATCTTATTTGGCCATCCAAA
This sequence comes from Nerophis ophidion, assembly GCF_033978795.1. Lineage (NCBI taxonomy): Eukaryota > Metazoa > Chordata > Actinopteri > Syngnathiformes > Syngnathidae > Nerophis > Nerophis ophidion. Next base: position 38,632,441 of record NC_084618.1, read on the forward strand.
ATTTCTACCCCTTGTCCCTTGGGGGTGGTGGAGCCAATCCCAGCTGTATTCGGGGTGAAGGCGAGATACATCCTGAATATGTCACCCAACATTCACACATTAGGCCCAAATTTAGTGTTGCCAATCAACCTATCCCCAGGTGGAAGTCTTTGGAGGTGGTAGGAAGCTGGAGTACCAAGAGGGAACCCACGCAGTCACGGGGAGAACATGCACACTCCACATAGAAAGGCCCAGAGATCAAACCCAAGACCTTTGTATTGTGAGGCACACGCACTAACCCCTTTTTTATTTTATTTAGTTATTACATCTGGTGAGTAGTCTTTGTTTTGGTTTTATTACAGTAAGTGGATAATTTTACTTTAAGGGACAAGCGGTAGAAAATGGATGGTGTTATTGTAAAGTCGTTCTTTAGCTGTTAGTTCATACTCATTTCTTGAATATAAAACTTGTAGTGTACACACACTAGCGACCACATCATCCATTGCTTTTGCCTCGCCCATTCTCCATGACAACAGACACACTCAGGTTTTCGTAAGAGGATGTTACACATCCCCCCCACACACACTTTAAAACTTCAACCAAGTCCCTACCCGATAAACTGTATTTACACAACTCTTTGTCTCACATTACAGCTGCTCTGCTGGGTCCAGATGTTAGTCATAAAACATGACGTAATCACACACACACACACACACACACACACACACACACACACACACACACACAATAACGTTTGAGTCACATTTGACATAATAGGCACACGTTTGCTTTTCAAAATAAAGGCACACAGCTGCAGGGAATATCACATTTATTACATAACGAGTGGGTGGAGCTAACGTGTTTGGACGGCATTATGTAAGCAAACATGAAGTGTAGTTCTGTAAAGTTCAGTCTCTGTGGAGGTCAAAGTTCACGCACATTTGTTTTGTTTGAGCACAAACGACACGATCAATAAAGTGACTCCAAAGTTAAATTGTCATTTTGTATGTTCGATGTAAAAAATATAGTTGAAAAGTGCTAATTGTTAAAACCAACAACAGGAAATGATGCGACGCTGAGCTGCCAGGTCATGTGACTAACGGTGCGCGTCCTGGCACAAGGAGGAAAGAATGTACAGTTCCACCAACAGTTGTCAAGTGTCAAGCAGCAGAAAAAAGGCATTGTGGGTAAAGTGGACTCCAGTGACGTCACGCTTCAATCTTCTTCCTGTCTGCCCTCTAGTGGTGAGAGTGCTCACATGGAGGGCATGTCATGGAACCAGGAAGTAGAGCACGGCACGCTGAGACATGAAGTCCTGCTTGTCTCATGGCCATAATGGCCCCCCTGCGACTGCCCCGAAAGCAGCACGTCACACCGGGATTCCGAGGGTCCGCCGCTGGCGGAGGAGAGGGAGGTGGTGTCAGTCCTGTCCATAAATGTAATAATAATAATAATATAATAGTTAGGCCAGTTCCCCTTAATAGAAAAACACTAAACGTGAAGGCTTACCGGCTATAGGAGACTGTTCCTGCCATTCATGTTTGGACCTTTGGACCTCATCTGCTCCTGAACCGTGCCTGACTGAAAGCACACACACGCACACAGTTAGAGTGGGACAAAAGAGTGTGTCAGTCAGTCAATGATGGATTCTTACAGGCTGTAGACCGTCTGCCATTTCTCCAGAGCCAATGTGTGTCAGGTGCATGAAGTTGGTTGGTTCTCCGATCATACTGCGATCAATCTTCCTTCTCCTCTTCTTCTACACACACACACACACACACACACGCATAGTAATTTAGTCCTGCTCCACGAGCCTCAAATAACTTAACAAGGAGTCCTGATGGTTTTCTACACGTTCACATAGTCTTTTTGTTCATCTACATAATCATAATGATGATTGATACAAACACAAAATGGTAGCGCACACACCTTACAGTGATTTTATTACAAACCCCTTTTCCATATGAGTTGGGAAATTGTGTTAGATGTAAATATAAACGGAATACAATGATTTGCAAATCCTTTTCAACCCATATTCAATTAAATGCACTACAAGGACAACATATTATATGTTCAAACTCAAACTTTACTTTTTTTTGCAAATAATAATTAACTTTGAATTTCATGGATGCAACACATGCCAAAGTAGTTGGGAAAGGGCATGTCCACTTTTCAGGTGGAATTCTTTCCCATTCTTGCTTGATGTACAGCTTAAGTTGTTCAACAGTCCGGGGTCTCTGTTGTCATATTTTAGGCTTCAAAATGTTCAATGGGAGACAGGTCTGGACTACAGGCAGGCCAGTCTAGTACCCGCACTCTTTTACTATGAAGCCACGCTGTTGTAACACGTGGTGTGGCATTGTCTTGCTGAATGGCAGTGTATGTTGCTCCAAAATCTGTATGTACCTTTCAGCATTAATGGTGCCTTCGCAGATGTGTAAGTTACCCATGTGTTGGGCAATAATACACCCCCATACCATCACAGATGCTGGTTTTTGAACTTTGCGCCTATAACAATCCGGATGGTTATTTTCCTTTTTTTTGCCGAGGACACAAATGTCCACAGTTTCCAAAAACAATTTGAAATGTGGACTCGTCAGACCGCAGAACACTTTTCCACTTTGCATCAGTCCATCTCAGATGATCTCAGGCCCGGAGAAGCCGGGGGCGTTTCTGTATGTTGTTGATAAATGGCTTTCGCTTTGCATAGTAGAGTTTTAACTTGCACTTACATATGTAGCGATGAACTGTATTAAGTGACGGTGGTTTTCTGAAGTGTTCCTGAGCCCATGTGGTGATATCCTTTAGATATTGACGTCGAGGGATCGAAAGTCACGGTCATTCAATGTTGGGTTTCCGGCCATGCCGCTTACGTGGAGGGATTTCTCCTGATTCTCTGAACCTTTTGATGATATTATGGACCGTAGATGTTGAAATCCCTAAATTTCTTGCATTTGCACTTTGATAAATGTTGTTCTTAAACTGTTTGACTATTTGCTCACACAGTTGTGGACAAAGGGGTGTACCTCGACCCATCCTTTCTTGTGAAAGACTGAGCATTTTTTGCGAAGCTGTTTTTATACCCAATCATGGCACCCACCTGTTCCCAATTAGCCTGCACAGCTTTTGGATGTTCCAAATAAGTGTTTGATGAGCATTCCTCAACTATATCAGTATTTATTTCCACCTTTCCCAACTTCTTTGTCACATGTTGCTGGCATCAAATTCTAAAAGTAATGATTATTTGCAACAACAAAAAAAATTTATCAGTTTGAACATCAAATATGTTGTCTTTGTAGCATATTCAACTGAATATGGGTTGAAAATGATTTGCAAATCATTGTATTCCGTTTATATTTACATCTAAAACAATTTCCCAACTCATATGGAAACGGGGTTTGTACGCCAGGGTAGTTGTTTTACTTCTTTGTAGATTTACTTTTAGTTGACCCTGCCCCAAGTGGAGGAGTTCAAGTACCTCGGAGTATTGTTCACGAGTGAAGGAAAGTGGATCGTGAGATCGACAGGCGGATTGGTGCGGCGTCTTCGGTCATGCGGACGCTGTATTGATCCGTTGTGGTGAAGAAGGATCTGAGCCGAAAGGCAAAGCACTCAATTTACCGGTCAATCTACGTTCCCATCCTCACCTATGGTTATGAGCTTTGGGTTAGGACCAAAACGACAAGTTCACGGATACAAGCAGCCGAAATTAGTTTCCTCCGCCGGGTGGCGGGGCTCTCCCTTAGAGATAGGGTGAGAGACTCTGTCATCCGGGAGGAGCTCAAAGTAAAGCCGCTGCTCCTCCAAATCGAGAAGAGCCAGATGAGGTGGTTCGGGCATCTGGTTAGGATGCCACCCGAACGCCTCCCTAGGGAGGTGTTTAGGGAACGTCCGACCAGTAGGAGGCCTTGGGAAAGACCCACGACACGTTGGGAAGATTATGTCTCCTGGCTGCCCCCGCCAGAACCCCACCCCCGCACAGACACAAAGACGGTGTGTAGGACTAGTATGTGCTTATTTAACAGTAAAAAATACTTCACATTTTAAAATAGTCAATAGAGAAGTGGCTGCTCTGCGTTGTGTTCAGAAACACTCTGAGTTCTGGCCAGCATCCATCAAAAACCTCATTAAAACCCCATTTTGTTCCCAAAGTCTTGTAATCCTGGAGTGGTGAAACATGTGCCCATCCAGAAACCATCTTGGCTGCAATGGTAACGTTTAGGAATGATTTAAGAGGCTTATGTTTCACAGCGTTATTCCACCTTCAAATGTGACCTCATCTGGACACGTGGAAGATTTTGGAAAATTCTATATGTTCTTCTCGCAGAATAAAATTGTGTGTTTTACAGGACAGAACATTCCTAACATGGCCGACAGTCATCACATCAGATGTTGGCTGGGCGACGGCCACACGTCAGAGCGTGTGGGCTGAAAGAGAGTTTGCCTCCATCTGGGCCTCATTTGACTCTCTGGCTGTCTTTTTCTACTAAAGCAACATTTTATGCTTTAACACGTTACAAAAATCTCAAGTGGCTTCGACGTGAGTTACACCCCTTGGCTGCTGTTGCTTAAGTAATCACAACACTGTGTCTTATGCGCACAAATATACGTTTGTGTACACAATATACGTTAATATTGGTAGTTATTAGTGACAGGATTAACATAACCGTGCAATTACGTGGTTACCATGGCAATGAATTCATGAACAACAATCTGCTTTGCCCTGGTGAGACTTTTGCTTACACGTCCTGTATGACTCTGTGCTGCTCATCAAAAACGTTGTACTTGACTGGGTGGCAAATTTGTGAGTCACAGCTCATTTTTTATTGATTCTATGCCAAACAACTCATCAAGTCCTAGTCCACTGTGTTGTAATTTTTACATTTCTATCAAAATCTTTCCGTGTATGTCGACATATGTTGTCAACTTCCTCATTATTGCTCGGTAACGTGCGGCATCACAATTACTATGACGTTACACAGCATTAAAATATTAACACAACTTCCTGTTCAGTGCAAAATGAGCTTCAAAATAAAGCATTGCAGTATTAACTTGGATTCTACACCCTTTTATTATTTTTTCCCCACGTTGTTAGAAAGTTTAGCGCAAGACAACATTGTGGTTAGGACACACAACAAAACTGCCAAAACAGTCACTGAAGCTAGCAACAGGAGCCAAAGTTACAGCGATGCCAAACATTATTTTTGCTTAAGAAGGCAAAAGTTAAAGTCTTGTTATCAGCAATCACCTACAAAAGTCAACAAACATGTCTGCCAGCGTCATGGATGTGCAGAAACCCCCGAAACAGTTAATGTTTTCCCCGCTGCTATGCTAAAAAAGGTAAGTTAGTTCAACTTCCTGAGCGTGAAGTCAGTGTGTGTGTGTCTATTGTTTCAGCACAATAGAGCAAAGAAGACTAAAAATACAAGCTTCCTCACTGCTGCCTAATACTCACATATCAATTAGTATTAAAAGTGCAAACCCTGTTTCCATATGAGTTGAGAAATTGTGTTAGATGTAAATATAAACGGAATACAATGATTTGCAAATCCGTTTCAAACCATATTCATTGAATTGAATGCACTGAAAAGACAAGATATTTGATGTTCAAACTCATAAACTTTTTTATTTTTTTGCAAATAATAATTAACTTTGAATTTCATGGCTGCAACATGTGCCAAAGTAGTTGGGAAAGGGCATGTTCACATTTGTGTTCCATCACATTTTCTTTTAACAACACTCAATAAACGTTTGGGAACTAAGGAAACTATTTGTTGAAGTTTTGAAAGTGGAATTCTTTACCATTCTTGCTTGATGTACAGCTTAAGTTGTTCAACAGTCCGGGGTCTTGTTGTCATATTTTACGCTTCATAATGCGCCACACATTTTCGATGGGAGACATGCCTGGACTGCAGGCGGGCTAGGAAAGTACCCACACTCTTTTACTACAAAGCCATGCTGTTCTAACACGTGGCTTGGCATTGTTTTGCTGAAATAAGCAGGGGCGTCCATGATAACGTTGCTTGGACGACAACATATGTTGCTCCAAAACCTGTATGGACCATCCAGCAGTAATGGTGCCTTCACAGATGTGTAAGTTACCCATGCCTTGGGCACTAATACACCCCCATACCATCCCAGATGCTGGCTTTTCAACTCTGCGCCTATAACAATCCGGATGGTTATTTTCCTCTTTGTTCCGGAGGACACCACGTCCACAGTTTCCAAATATAATTTGAAATGTGGACTCGTCAGACCACAGAACACTTTTCCACTTTGCATCAGTCCATCTTAGATGAGCTCGGGCTAAGCAAAGCTGGCTGCATTCTTGTGTGTTGTTGATAAATGGCTTTCGCTTTGCATAGTAGAGTTTTAACTTGCACTTACAGATGTAGCGACCAACTGTAATTACTGACAGTGGTTTTATGAAGTGTTCCTGAGACAATGTGGTGATATCCTTTACACACTGATGTCGGTTTTTGATGCAGTACCGCCTGAGGGATCAACGGTCCGTAATATCATCGCTTACGTGCAGTGATTTCTCAAGATTCTCTGAACCTTTTGATGATTTTACGGATTGTAGATGGTAAAATCCCTAAATTCCTTGCAATTGCTCGTTGAGAAATGTTGTTCTAAAACTGTTCGACAATTTGCTTACAAATTGGTGACCCTCGCCCCATCCTTGTTTGTGAATTACTTAGCATTTTATGGAAGCTGCTTTTATAGCCAATCATGGCACCCACCTGTTCCCAATTAGCCCGCACACCCGTGGGATGTTCCAAATAAGTGTTTGATGAGCATTCCTCAACTTTATCAGTATTTATTGCCACCTTTCCCAACTTCTTTGTCACGTGTTGTTGGCATCAAATTCTAAAGTTAATGATTATTTGCAACAACAAAAAAAGTTAATCAGTTTGAACTTCAAATATGTTGTCTTTGTGCCATATCCAACTGAATATGGGTTGAAAATGATTTGCAAATCATTGTCTTCTGTTTATATATTTACATCCAACACAATTTCCCAACTCATATGGAAACGGGGTTTGCAGATTGATTTCAGTAAGGTGTGTGTGTGCGTCTCACCGGTGGTGGTTTGGCGACCACGCAGCATCCCATCTTGTGCCAGAAGTCACTCATGCCAACACACCGCCTCTCTGCTGCCGCCCTGCAGGCCGGGGACACAACTGCAGCCTGTGTATGAGTGTGCTCCTGGGGCATTCAGCCAAAAAAATTAGGCCTGAAATGACACAATCAACAAAGTGAGTATGAAAAATAAGTATTTTGACCACAGAGGACTCACACTATAATTTTATTAACACACAAACACATCTTGTTACAGTAGGAGTGTAACCTTTGACCTCTATCGAAGGCCAGGTTGTCTCCAGTGCTGAAGATAAAGCAGGAATGTGAGGAACAAGCAGCTTCTTGCTTGACGACAGGAATGTCAGGCACGAACGCCGCAGGGATTTGATCCATGTCTTTGTCATGTGATCAAAAAGTGCGTGTGACGTATGTTGTCTTCAGACTAACACACAGTCACATGTTGCATACAACGGGGTCAATGAGGAGTTGCTTGACGCCGCTCACTCACAAAACATCTGCTCTGCTGATGATTGATTGACGGGTCGGCGAATGTTTACTTTTTTTTTATTGGTCACTGAAATGAGTACGTGTGTTAAGGTTTAAGGTTAAATCCACTCGACTGCACCACAAACAGCGGGCGGGGTCAAAGGTGGACATGTTGCTGACTCACATTCTGTGGCCATGTAGAAAGTGCGTTGCCATGGCAACAGCTACTCTTCAGTCTGGGACATCTGACCTTGTGAAATATTTTAGCATGTTGCTGACCTAAGAAGACTACATAGAGGCGAACAACGACAGTAGTGGAGAAAGACTCCGTTATGAATTCGCACCACGGGAGCTCCGCCCCCTCATCCAAATATGGTCGTTACTTCTGTTTTACCTCAATTCATTACCTTGACGTTCAGTAGACTAAAATACAGTTTCTTAACCGCCATAGAAAGACAACCTTTACACTCACAAGAGACATAGAGTGACAACACCGACATCGGAGTTCGACCAAACGAAGTGATGACGCTCATTAATATATATATATATATATATATATATATATATATATATATTTTTTTTTTTAGTATTCCTCGCAATTGACACGCACATTACGTGGAGATTGATGAAGGAGAGACAAAAAGATCACCTGACACAAGAAGCGTCAAACTGGAAAAGTGTTTCCGGGCGTAGCGTCCACTGAGAGTGTCCTAAGAGTGTTCACAGACTGTCAAGTACGAGAGTGTGTGAGAGTCTTTTCGTTTTTAAGGCGCGGCTCCATACAGGAAGTCCCGCCTCCCAGCTCCCAAATAGGCTAACGTCGCCCCCTGTTGACGCAGCGTGCTCACTGCAGCGGTCCCAGTGAAAATGCCCGTCACCTCACGACATGGGAAAATAAACCAAACCTCGTCATTGCATTAAAGATACAAATAAAAGCACCAGTGTCTCATGTGAGGACGACACGTGACGCATTGAGTTTCCATTGCATGAAACAATCAAGTCTTTCAACATGAGAGTGCAAGCTATATAACAGGGCGAAAAATAAACAAAGAACAGGGCGAAAAATAAACAAAGAACAATCCTTTCACTTCTATATTTTTCTCACTACTTTGGTTCCTCGTCAGTCATTGTATGAAGAAATGTTCTAAAGTCCCGCCTTTGTTTATCCGGACGTGTCTTTTGTACTGAAATTCTTAAGCGGAAGTGGTTATATTTTTTCCAATTGTGCTTGACGCCAATCTCATCAACCTGCCGCATCTATTTCGAACGTCTGCAAATAAAAGCAGCGAAGGAACAAAGACATCGCTCGTATTATCACACTTCAAACAGGTAAATTGGATTTTTAGGGAGGGTACTCTTTCGTGTCATCCTGGCGACATGTGTGTTTAATTCATTGTGAACTATTTACAATTAAAAAAATCAAGCACGGTGAAAAACCGTGTGATTATATATAGTTGGATATCTAGTCTCGAATTGGAAATAAATCCAATATCAAAGGTTTCAAATTGGACTGATCTCTGGCATCCAGTTGAGTGGCCAACGCCTAAATGTAGTGCAAGCCTCGCACACACACTCACACATTGATGGTGGAAATGTGTCATCTCTACGAGCCGTATGCAGAATGGGAAAACTGATTTGGGAGCAGATATGCAGTATTAACACATTCATGTGTCTTTTAGATTGCATGATGATGGAGAAATCCAACAGCCAATATGAGTCTTTCCTTTTCTGGAGGCAGCCCATCCCGCCTCTAGACCTGGATGAGCTGGAGGACCTCTGCTTCAACTGTCCTCACCGAGGCCAAGACATCATGGGGCCGGAAGGGGAGGTGAGTGTGAGCCAGGCTCAATCAGAAGTGTTCTGATGACGACAAAGGCCACACACAGTAAAGGTGTTTACTTCTCGCCTGTGCAGGAGGAGCTGAGCCAGTTCTCATCCTTCAACTACTGGAGGGCTCCCATCGCCAGCGTGGACGCTCTGCTAGACGACCTTAACCTGCTGCTGTGAAATCCCACTGGCAATGTTTTGCTTTCGAATGCTACGTGACCACACGCTTAAGAAAGGTCGATCATGATTTGCACATTCTTAATATTTTATGAATCAAGAATGACGAGCAACTAGTTGCAATATTTGCGTCTCTTTATTGCTGTTACGTCTTATTTATTTCAAGCTGCTTATTTGGTGTTTCATTATATGAGCAGACCTCGCCATGAAGCCAATGGACACAAAAACACGGAATGTACCAAAGTCTGGCAACAATAAATATTTTATTTCATTTCAGAACTCTTCTGGTGGTCATTGCATACTCATGTTTAAACATCTTTATTTGTATTCAGAAATCCATTTAGGTGTCATCAGTAGCATAAGGGGGCTTCACGGTGGAAGAGGGGTTAGTTCGTCTGCCTCACAATATAAAGGTCCTGCAGTCCTGGGTTCAATCCCAGGCTCGGAATCTTTCTGTGTGGAGTTTGCATGTTCTCCCATTCGGGTACTCCGGCTTCCCCCCACCTCCAAAGACATGCACCTGGGGATAAGTTGATTGGCAACACTAAATGGGCCCTAGTGTGTGAATGTTGTCCGTCTATCTGTGGCGACTTGTCCAGGGTGTACCGCGCCTTCCGCCCGATTGAAGCTGAGATAGACGCCAGCGCCCCCAAAAGGGAATAAGCGGTAGAAAATGGATGGGATTGACAGTAGCATAAATTAAGCTTTTCAAAGTTGCTTTGGTGGTTCCACTCCAAAGTTGCTGGTCCGAGGTCAGCCGTAACGTCAGACATTCTCGTCGACCCGGAAGAAACTGATCCACAGTCAGCCTCGGTTCCAAAAGAAAGCCCGCCCACCCGTAGGTTAACTTTCTCCTCCGATGTCGTAAAGCAGCCATATTGCTACACCATAAACACGAGAATGACAGTTTAAAACCAACTTTAAACCACTTAAAGCTCGGGTTGTATTGTCCAAAGCCCAGAAAAGACCGTGTACTCTGTAAAGTTTAAAAGTCAAGTATGCATGCTAACTATGCATGCTAAGGCCGATCGCGAGCAGCTAGTTTAAATTTTGACACTTCCTTGTCGAGGATTTCAGATTAAAATGTTCTACTACAATAATTACAGTCGACAGTCGGTATTATTTCATAATACCCACGTTTTATGTAATGTTTACGTTTCAATATAGAATGTAGCCACTACGTGGTTGCTTTTAATTATACTACACATCGCAAAGTTTGAACAGAGAAGTCGCTCAGCAACTCTTAATTTGGAAGCAACACTCACAACATCCGGGCATGTACCGCCCCGACTTCGTCTTACTTCGGCCAGAAAACAATTTGGCGGAGTCAAGCATGCGACGGCGGCGCCTAATGCCCAACATTTGAATATAGTCAATGAATAACGCTACTAATCATTGCTTTTGATAACATTTTCCCCCAGCAAAAACAGACGGAAGGAAGCACCCACAGCCGCCCCTCCCAGACCAGTTTGTGTGGCGTTTAGCTTGCTAGCTAGCTTGCTAACGTTAGCAGCCCTGCAGCAGTCTTTAGCTTTCAACAAGCTGGACGCGGTAAGTTACTTCTCTTACCCCTGCGGAATAAACCCGCATTCTAGTTTGCCTTTTGCCGACAGCCGACTCTCAATTCGATCTTACCGCTTGAAAACCTCGTCAGACAAACGTCCACTAAGCGACTCGACGTTGCGCGCTCGAAGAAAGCTAGTTAACCGGATGTGGAAGTAGTTTTTTCTCGGTGTGTAAAATAGGAAATTTCTCTCTGACTTCCCCCGGAAAACCAACAACTTTATATCAAACGGTTTCCTGTCCGTCTTGCCACGTACATTTTGTGCTGGTGTACACGCTATTATTCAATGTTGGTGATTTATAAATAAGCTAAGTGCGCAGGGGATACGTGGCACATGGCGGACTCTTTTCTGTCCACAAGGCGCGTAAAATGGCTCCTCCGTCCGGCGAGCAAAGCTTCGTCTTTCGCAATCACAAACCCTGTGGAACCTTATGATTCCATTATCGGACGACTCTCCTCGCTAGCTTTTGCTAACTTTAGAATTAAAAGTTCGAAGCGTAAGTGTTTTTCAAATGCATTAACCTGGTACGTTATTTATTTATTCTCTATTTCATACAGAGAAACGTTTAGGATTAAACAAGCATTGCAATTTCACATTGTTTTACTCCAAACCAGCAGCTAATCGAAAGTGGCAGGTGTTTGTAGAAAATAATAGTTTTTACTAGTAGATTTGTGTGGTATATACAGTTGTGCTCATAAGGTTACATACCCTCGGATAGTTTACGATTACTTGGCAATTCTTTAAATAATATGAATGATTACAAACAGTCTTTCTTCCACTCTAGGTACTGGTTGGGTGGAGCTATTTGTTGGCAAACAAATGTTTTTACTTTTAAAAGAAAATACAACAACCCTGATCAAAAGTTTACATACCCCAGTTAATTCCATGTATTGGTCCTTAAACAGCAAAGACAGCTTGAAGTCGTATGTGGTAGTTGTGGATGAGATTCTTATTTTTTTTTAAATGGCAAAGCTTCTCATTCATGTTGACAGAAGGCCTGTAGTTCCTGTAAATTTGGCGCTGTATTGCATGAACTGTACATTTGAGATATCCCCACAGTAGCTCAATGATATGAAGTTCAAGAGATTGAGTTGGTCACCCCAGAACCTTCACTTGTGTTTTGGATCATTGTCATGTTGGAATGACCAAAAATGTCCTATGCACAAAATGTTCTCGAGTATCTTCTGATTACATGCTGCATTCCCTTGTTCTGCTGGGGGACTTCAACGCTCATGTTGGTAACGACAGTGAAACCTGGAGAGGCGTGATTGGGAAGAATGGCCGCCCGGATCTGAACCCGAGTGGTGTTTTGTTATTGGACTTCTGTGCTCGTCACAGTTTGTCCATAACAAACACCATGTTCAAACATAAGGGTGTCCATATGTGCACTTGGCACCAGGACACCCTAGGCCGCAGTTCCATGATCGACTTTGTAGTTGTGTCATTGGATTTGCGGCCTCATGTTTTAGACACTCGGGTAAAGAGAGGGGCGGAGCTTTCTACCGATCACCACCTGGTGGTGAGTTTGCTGCGATGGTGGGGGAGGATGCCGGACAGACCTGGCAGGCCCAAACGCATTGTGAGGGTTTGCTGGGAACGTCTGGCAGAGTCTCCTGTCAGAGAAAGTTTCAATTCCCACCTCCGGAGGAACTTTGAACATGTCACGAGGGAGGTGCTGGACATTGAGTCCGAGTGGACCATGTTCCGCACCTCTATTGTCAAGGCGGCTGATCGGAGCTGTGGCCGCAAGGTAGTTGGTGCTTGTCGTGGCGGTAATCCTTGAACCCGCTGGTGGACACCAGCGGTGAGGGATGCCGTCAAGCTGAAGAAGGAGTCCTATCGGGTTCTTTTGGCTCATAGGACTCCAGAGGCAGTGGACGGGTACCGACAGGCCAAGCGGTGTGCAGCTTCAGCGGTCACAGAGGCAAAAACTCGGACATGGGAAGAGTTTGGGGAAGCCATGGAAAATGACTTCCGGATGGCTTCGAAGCGATTCTGGACACCATCCGCCGCCTCAGGAAGGGGAAGCAGTGCACTGTCAACACCGTGTATGGTGCGGATGGTGTTCTGCTGACCTCAACTGCGGATGTTGTGGATAGGTGGAAGGAATACTTCGAAGACCTCCTCAATTTCACCAACACGTCTTCCTATGAGGAAGCAGTGCCTGGGGAATCTGTGGTGGACTCTCCTATTTCTGGGGCTGAGGTTGCTGAGGTAGTTAAAAAGCTTCTCGGTGGCAAGGCCCCAGGGGTGGATGAGATCCGCCCAGAGTTCCTTAAGGCTGTGGGGCTGTCTTGGTTGACAAGACTCTACAGCATCGCGTGGACATCGGGGGCGGTACCTCTGGATTGGCAGACCGGGGTGGTGGTCCCTCTCTTTAAGAAGAGGGACCGGAGGGTGTGTTCCAACTATCGTGGGATCACACTCCTCAGCCTTCCCGGTAAGGTTTATTCAGGTGTACTGGAGAGGAGGCTACGCCGGATAGTCGAACCTCGGATTCAGGAGGAACAGTGTGGTTTTCGTCCTGGTCGTGGAACTGTGGACCAGCTCTATACTCTCGGCAGGGTTCTTGAGGGTGCATGGGAGTTTGCCCAACCAGTCTACATGTGCTTTGTGGACTTGGAGAAGGCATTCGACCGTGTCCCTCGGGAAGTCCTGTGGGGGGTGCTCAGAGAGTATGGGGTATCGGACTGTCTTATTATGGCAGTCCGATCCCTGTACGATCAGTGTCAGAGCTTGGTCCGCATTGCTGGCAGTAAGTCGGACACGTTTCCAGTGAGGGTTGGACTCCGCCAAGGTTGCCCTTTGTCACAGATTCTGTTCATAACTTTTATGGAACGAATTTCTAGGCGCAGTCAAGGCATTGAGGGGTTCCGGTTTGGTGGCCGCGGGATTAGGTCTCTGCTTTTTGCAGACGATGTGGTCCTGTTTGCTTCATCTGGCCGGGATCTTCAGCTCTCACTGGATCGGTTAGCAGCCGAGTGTGAAGCGGCCGGAATGAGAATCAGCACCTCCAAATCCGAGTCCATGGTTCTCTCCCGGAAAAGGGTGGAGTGACATCTCCGGGTTAGGGAGGAGACCCTGCCCCAAGTGGAGGAGTTCAAGTACCTAGGAGTCTTGTTCACGAGTGGGGGAAGAGTGGATCGTGAGATCGACAGGCGGATCGGTGCGGCGTCTTCAGTAATGCGGACGTTGTACCGATCTGTTGTGGTGAAGAAGGAGCTGAGCCGGAAGGCAAAGCTCTCAATTTACCGGTCGATCTACGTTCCCATCCTCACCTATGGTCATGAGCTTTGGATCATGACCGAAAGGATAAGATCACGGGTACAAGCGGCCGAAATGAGTTTCCTCCGCCGTGTGGCGGGGCTCTCCCTTAGAGATAGGGTGAGAAGATCTGTCATCCGGGAGGAACTCAAAGTAAAGCCGCTGCTCCTCCACATCGAGAGGAGCCACATGAGGTGGTTCGGGCATCTGGTCAGGATGCCACCCGAACGCCTCCCAAAGGAGGTGTTTAGGGCACGTCCAACCGGTAGGAGGCCACGGGGAAGACCCAGGACACGTTGGGAAGACTATGTCTCCCGGCTGGCCTGGGAACGCCTCGGGATCCCCCGGGAAGAGCTAGACGAAGTGGCTGGGGAGAGGGAAGTCTGGGCTTCCCTACTTGGGCTGCTGCCCCCGCGACCCGACCTCGGATAAGCGGAAGAAGATGGATGGATGGATGCTGCATTCATCTTGCCATCCATTTTGGCAGAGTTTCCTATGCCTTTTGTAGCTCACACATCTCCAACAAATCAGTGATCCACCTCAGTGTTTCACAGTTCCTTTCATCATAGGCCTTGCTGACTGCTCGCTAAATTTTACATTTATGGTTGTGGCCGCAAAGTAAATAATTTTTTTTATCATATTCAAATGACTTTGTTCCAGAAGTTTTGAGGTTTGTCTCTGTGCTGTGTGGCATAATGTAAGCGGGATACTTTGGCATTTGTGCAAAATTGGCTTTCTTCTGGCAACTCGATCATCCAGTTTGTTTCTCTTCAAGTGCCTCCTTATTGTGCATCTTGAAACAGCCACACTACACTTTTTCAGAGAGACTTGTATTTCAGCTGAAGTTATTTGGATTTCTCTTTGCATCTCAAACAATTTTTCTGGCAGTTGTTGCTGAAATCTTTGCTGGTCTACCTGACCGTAGTTTGGTTTGCACAGAACTGCTCCTTTTTTACTTTTAAATCAGCTTTTTGAACACTGCTGATTGGCATTCTCAATTCCTTGGATATATTTTATAACCCTTTCCTGTTTTATGCAGTCCAATTACTTTTTGTCACGGATCCTTTGACAATTATTTTGCTTTCTCCATGATTCAGAATCCAGAAATGTCTGTGCAGCACTGGATGAAAAAGGCAATGATCTGTCAGAAGACCAGCTTCTTACTGACCTTTTTTTTTTACATACAGCCACACACACACACACTGATTACAAAAAAATAGATCACAGATGAGGATGGTAATCTTGATTAGCCATTAAAACCTATTTGTCAACTTTTGTGAATGTTATAAGGTCGCTGTCACTGGGGTAAGTAAACTTTTGATTAGGGTTGTTTGGGTACTTTCTTTTGTTATTTTATCTTAAAATTAGTTGTTTGCCAATAAATATTCACCTAACCCTTAACCATGAGTGGAAGAAAGGCTTTAGTGTTATCATTCATGTGCTTTGTACAATTTTGTCTTTAAAAAACAGTTCTTGTCAGAGGCAGATAGCTAAAGGACATCCACATGAATGTTTTTGTACTTACAGTACCGCACTAAGCGTTTTCTGTTAAATAAAAGTGTGCGTATTTGTGTGTCAGATGTCGTTGGTGGACCTGGGCAAGCGTCTGCTGGAGGCGGCACGGAAAGGTCAGGATGACGAGGTCAGAAACCTGATGGCAAATGGAGCTCCATTCACTACTGACTGGGTGAGTCGCTGTTGATACTTCAAGTCATCTCCTAACGTTCACCTCCATAACGACACGACCGCCCCTCAGCTCGGGACGTCCCCCCTCCACCTGGCCGCCCAGCACGGCCATTACTCCACGGCGGACGTCCTGCTGCGAGCTGGCGTCAGTCGCGATGCGCGCACCAAGGTGGACAGGACGCCTTTGCACATGGCTGCAGCTGAGGGACACACCATCATCGTGGAGCTGCTGGTTCGAGTGAGTCGCTACTGTCGATACCTGTGACCTGGGTGGAGCTTGGGTGGTTTATTTTCAAAAAGATGTATGGCTTGTTTTTCAACTACGTGCATCCTTCCAGAGCGGCGCAGACATCAACGCCAAAGACATGCTGAAGATGACAGCGCTGCACTGGGCGGCGCAGCACGGACATCACAGTGTGGTAGAGACCCTCATCAAGCACGGAGCTGATGTGCACGCGCTCAGTAAGTTCGACAAGACGCCATTCGACATTGCCGTCGATATCCAAAACACCGAATTGATGCTGCTTCTGCAGGTGAGCAAAACGCCTTGCACAGCGTTAACCACTGACGGTAGCAGTTGAGCATTTTCTCAAATGCACTTGTGTGTGTTTGTGCAGGAGGGCATGCAGAACCAAGTGAACATGAACCAGGTGAGTGTGAATGTGGAGTCCGGCAACACCACCAACCAGCCACAGTTCATCATCCAGGGCATACCTGCCATCCAGGGTGGCGTGGTCAATTTGGCCGACTTGCTCAACAAGGCCAACACAGGTCTGTGCGCACACACACACTTGAGCTGCAGTTAGCCGTGACCGTGACTTTAGTCTTTGTCTTAATGCAGAGTCTGAAGAAGCGATGGCTGCCAACGCTTTGGATTCCAACATCCAGCATGCCACGGTTGTCAACGAAGGAGGTCAGAGAGTCATCACCATTGTAACAGACCAACATGGCAATCTGCAAACCACCGGGGGGATGACGCAGCCTTTCTTTGTCACTATGCAGCATGGACAGCAAAGTATGACACGTATCCATCCAACACACACTACCTCTCCTCTTTGTTAAGTTTGTGTGTGTGTGTCTGTGTGTAGTGCTAGCAGTTCCTGCCAACACCGTGACTGAGGAAGTGGTGGCGGAGGAGTCTCAGGCTCCGCCCTCCAGGAAGAGAAAGTTGGAAGTGGCTAACAATCACAACGACACAGGAGAAACGGTGAGTGAAGTATAGGGAAAACTCACGTGAGGCCACTCGTACCATACTTGGGCTCACTTTATGCAAGAAGTCCGCCATCTTTGGCATGTCACACGTCCTCTCCTTGGGCACAATGAGAAGAGATAGTCTTCCGACACAATTCCATGCACGCATGCATCATAGCCGCCTTATTGAATGACTCCTGTGCACGCTACGCCCGCTCACTCCTCGCCCTCCGAACCGTTTTACGTAGCCTGACGTGCACCTTCAGAAAATTACCATTATTGTGAAGTTTAATCTCTTGTGTATACAACTTGTTTAGAAGACGTACAGCCCACTTTTACAGTCTTCACATACTCTATTTAATCTCAATATTTGCAGTAAAAGTTGATTGTTGTAATACATCGATTGGTTACAGCTCCAGTCTATCTCTCTAGAGTTTTGTTGTTGTGGTGACGTAGAAAACATGGCGCCTAATGTTATGCACTCATCTCTGACAAAAACCTATACAAATTTTAAGAGGGCAATAGACGAGTGCAGTGACTTGACCGAAACATAACCCAGGTTTACAATACATCCTAAAAATAATATGTAGACTGCAAATTATCCAAAAGTCAAAACTCACAGAACATATGCTCAACCACCACCATATTTGTAGTAAAGATGTCTCATTTAATTGATGTAATCATTCCTCTTGCAAGTAATTAATGACCATTGCACAAAATGAATACATTTACAATTCAGCATTTGTGACCCGGCAAATGTATACATTTGACCATTCTCACTCTTTAAAAGTATGCAAGTTTTTTTTCCAGCAGAAAAGATCTCATTCACCCTAGAGCAGGGGTCTCAAACTCAATTTACCTGGGGGCCACTAGATGCAGAAACTAGGTGAGGGTGGTCCGCAAGAAAAGATTTCTTAAGAAAATCTAACATGCACTTTTTAATGAATTCACCTTCCTTGAATGGCTTTCCCACCGTAGCAACATACTTGTCAACTCTCGGGATCTTCCCGGGAAACACCCGAACATCATTGCACCTCCCGACAATCTCTCGGGGCAATCATTCTCCTGGTTTTCACCCGTCAACAATAACAAGGGCGTGCGGTGCTGGCACTGCCTTTAGTGTCCTCTCCAACCTGCCGTCTTGTCCGCTTTTCCACCATACACACTGTGCCAGCCCATTCTCATATTGTATGAGGCTTCTGCAGACCTACGGAAGTGACTGCAAGACATACTTGATCAACAGCCATACAGGTCACACTGAGGGTGGCTGTATAAACAACTTTATTACTCTTACAAATATGTGCCACATTGTGAACCCACACTAAACAAGATTGACAAACATATTTTGGGAGAACATCCGCATCGTAACACAACATAAACACAATAGAACAAATATCCAGAATCCAATGCAGCCCTAACTCTTCCGGCTACAATAGGGGGCGGGGTTAGCGGGGCAGGGATGTATATTGTAGCCCGGAAGGGTTATGGCTGCATGGGATTCTGGGTATTTTTTTCTGTTGTGTTTATGTTGTGTTACGGTGCGGATGTTCTCCCAAAATGTGTTTGTCAATCTTGTGGGTTCACAGTGTGGCACATGTTTGTAACAGTGTTAAAGTTGTTTATACGGCCACCGTTAGTGTAACCTGTATGGCTGTTTAGAGTGATCCAAGAGCCGCGGGTTGTTGACCCCTGATATAGAACTAGCGGGCCGCACCAACATTACATTTTCATATCAAGGTGCGGGCCGCAAAATAACGTCTCGTGGGCCGCGTGTTTGAGACCCCTGTCCTAGAGCGATAATGTGTATTGCATAATTATACAAGTAAATTGTACATAAACAACCCCACAATATATATATGAGTTTGCTTTACTGATATTGTCATTGGTTGAGATGTACCAATTTGTTTGGCGTTTCTTGAGGCAAAGTAAAAGTGACACTTATATTTAATTTTCTCTCACTGCCAAAGCCTAATTAATCCATCTGTCATAGGTGGTGTGTATCAATACTTTTTTTTATATTTCAAACTATTATGTGAAATACAGGTAAGGTGTGATATAAAGCGATACTCTATAAAATGCGGTCGTGCCACATACCCCGGATTTTAACCCGTTTCTGCACCCACCACAGTCAGTGTTGATTTTCACTAAATTATCGACTATCAACACCAGGGGTCTCAAACATGCGGGCCAATTGCGTCCCGCGCTTTGATATGACAATTTAATGTTGGAGCGGCCTGCGAGTTTAATATGAACGGCGCTTAACAGCGTCGTACTTGCCAACGTCCCCAATTTTTCCGGGAGACCCCTGAATTTTAGTGCACCAATTCTCTCAAAGCCCCTGTCAATATTTACCAGATCAACAATATTCAGGGAGTGCCATAATGGCACTGACTTTAACGCCTAATACAACCTGAACTGACAGCGTGCAAGCCCAGTTGTATGTTACATCTGGCCACGTGTGTTATTGCAAGATATATTTGATCAACAGCTACATACGTCACACTAAAGGTGGCCGTAAAAAAAACTTTTGACACTGTTACAAATATGTGCCAGACTGTGAACCCACACCAAACAAGAATGACAAACACATTTCGGGAGAACATCCGCATCGTAACACAACATAAACACACCAGAACAATTACCTAGAATCCCATGCACACCTAACTCTGCTACACCCCTGCAACCACCAACCCTCGCTCCGTTATTGCGTCGGTTGAAGTTTTGTATATTGTAGCCCTGCAAGGTGTTCTGGGTATTTGTTCTCTTGTGTTTAAGTTGTGTTAGGGTGTGAAAATTCTCCCAAAAAGGGTTTGTCATTCTTTTTTGGTGTGGGTTCAAAGTGTGGCGCATATTTGTAACAGTGTTAAAAGTTTTTCTTACGGCCACCCTTAGTGTGACCCGTGTGACTGTTGAACAAGTACGTCTTGCAGCCACTGACGTTATTCAGCACAAGTCTCACACAACATGATAAAGAGCCGGCACATTGGTTGTGTGATGTAAAAGCGTGCGCAATGACATGCAGTGGAGCAGTAGTCTTCCTTTGGGAGTGCGTGGACCCTTGAAAGTACTTGAAAGTATGCCAAGGGACAAGTGAGATTTATTAAAAACATTTTAAAAAACAGCAGTAATTTATAAATCCTTTAGACATATGTTTATTGAATAATAATTCAATGAAGTATGAATGTAAGTTCATAAACTGTGGAAAAATAATACAACAGTCTAACATTCAGTGTTGACAGCTAGACTTTTTGTGGACATGTTCCACAAATATTGATGTTAAAGATTTTTTTTTTTGTGAAGAAATGTTTAGAATTAAGTTCATGAATCCAGATGGATCTCTATTACAATCCCCAAAAAGGGCACTTTAAGTTGATGATTACTTCTATGTGAAGAAATTTATAATTGAATCACTTGTTTATTTTTCAACAAGTTTTTTTAGTTATTTTTATATCTTTTTTTTCAAAATAGTTCAAGAAAGACCACTACAAATTAGCAATATTTTGCACTGTTATACAATTTAATAAATCAGAAACTGATGACATAGTGTTGTATTTTACTTCATCAAAAATGCTTTGCTCTGATTAGGGGGTACTTGAATTAAAAAAATGTTCACAGGGGGTACATCACTAAAAAAAAGGTTGAGAACCACTGTTGTAGAGGACGTTAAAGGCAGTGCAGTCAAGGCAGCCCTTAATAATGTCGGTCGGGTGAAAATTGGGAAAAATTCGGGAGAATGGTTGCACTGGTAGATTGTCAGGTGCACTGAAATCCAGGAGTCTCCCGGAAAAATCGTAAGGATTGGCAAGTATGTTGCTAGGGCGGTAAAGCCATTCATAGAAGGTGAATTCATTAAAAAGTGCATGTTAGATTTTTTTAAGAAATCTTTTCTTGCGGCCCAGCCTCACCCAGTTTCTGCATCCAGTGACCCCCAGGTAAATTGAGTTTGAGACCCCTGATCAATACTGTATCGACCTACTTCTGGATAATGTCTGACCCGTTTTGTGACGTGAGTTCACAATCCACCATTAACGTAACATCATGTAGAGTGCTATCCACCAAACATCATCGTTATCGTCATCAAACTTTGCCGTTTGCCAGCCGTGACGTAAAGCGGATGGTACAAATGTTTGTTTACTTTCAAGATTCCGTGCGAGTTCGGCTTTGCTGGGCTCTTTTTTTTTTTGCCTGTCAAGAAGAAAACAGACATTTTTGTTGTCGTTTCTGGAGCGGATCATTGACGCTTGTCTTTGGCCGGGCGATATGGCCTCTTTTTAATATCTCGTTATTTTTAGGCCATATCGCGATACACGATATATCTCAATGTTTTGCCTTAGCCTTCAATGAACAATTAATGCATATTATGTACATTAATGATGATTCTATGTGTCTACATTAAAACATTCTTGTTCATACTGCATTAATATATGGTACTTGGGGACGGTGTGGCGCAGTTGGGCGAGTGGCCGTGCCAGCAACCCGAGGGTACCTGGTTCAATCCCCACCTAGTACCAACCTGGTCACGTCCGTTGTGTCCTTGAGCAAGACACTTAACCCTTGCTCCTGATGGGTGTTGGTTAGCGCCTTGCCTGGCAGCTCCCTCCATCAGTGTGTGAATGTTTGTGTGAATAGGTGAATGTGGAAGTAGTGTCAAAGCGCTCTGAGTAACTTGAAGGTAGAAAAGCGCCATACAAGTACAACCCATTTACATTTACCATTACTTTTAAACTTTCATGCAGAGAGGGAATTCACAACGAAGAGTGCAAGATTGTCAGAAACATTTTAAAACAAGCTATTAGTGTACTTTTGCGCATGATGTCACTAAGATGACATATCAAAACAACACTAAATTAAAGTGCACTTTTTGTACAGAACGCCATTACAATAGTTTAAAACAAATAAAGTGCACTTTTTTGCATGTCCAATAAAAATGAGCTGCATAATAGGAAATCAAAGAGTGTTCGTCCCATGCTATGTGGTAGGTTACTGCGGACATTATCTCCTTTTGATGTTGACTAGTTTTTTCATACGGTGTTTATCTGGAAATGTTTGCCTTTGCATTTTGATGGTGTGGGCGTGTGGCACCGAATGGAGATGTTGATATGCGGAGTAATCACTCTTTATTCTCTACCAGGTGATTTTTCAAATAATGCTACATATTAGCAGTAATGCTACTTTTTGTAGCAACACTTTCGCCCCACACTTGACAAATTACGGTTGTCTGTTCGACATATTCTAACTTGATGCCAAACCACCGCCAGACGATAGACCCCCTGCTGTTTTTCTTGGGAATTAATTCTCCCTTCATTTGTTACCAGATTCGCACCTTCTTTCTCTCGTATTACCACTCGCACCGCTCCGCTAGCATCACAGCTAAGTTACCCATGCTGCTACCTCTCTGCTCCGTGAGGGCGTATGCGTATGTGACGTATGACTTGACAGTATGGTGACAGTAAGGTGCGCTTGCTGTTTGTGAAAAGGAGACACAAGGAGTGGGAAGAGCCTGTAATGTAATGCCAGCAGCTAAAAGCAACTGCGTGAGAATGTATACTCAAATATCACGATATAATCATTTTCTATATCGCACAGACACAAACCCGCGATATATCTAGCTTATCGATATATCGCCCAGCCCTACGCGGGTCCCTTCGAAAAAAGGCATCCGTACAACTGCGATGACACATTATGCTGTCTCAACACTCTAGCAAGAACAAAGCAGAAAGCAGAGAAAGATTCAAACAATTTAAAGACAGAGTCACGTTACTTACTGTTCACTGTCAACAAGACAGAAACTCGCAAACTTCAACCACGATGCCTTGGCAAGTCTGCCAACCACTGCTGTATTCACCATATACATTTAGAACATTTTATGATATTATTTGAAGTAAAAATGGTAAGTTTAATGGACCCCAATGTCAGCATATAATTGATCTTTGAGGGTATATTTAAAGCTGAAACCAGGATGGTGTTGTGAGTGAATAACCAGAGGGATTTTACCATTAGAACCTCTGCCAAAATAGTGGATACAATCCGTAAAGTCAGTAAAATTGCAGTATAACACCAGAATAGAAAAGATAGGACAAGCAAATCTGCCATTGAAGGATAAACGTGTTCCAGGAGAGGTGGTGGGAATCACGGCCATATTCAGCATGACAAAATAGGCTGGGGGTGTGTACTACTTGATTTTACATCAGGTTATTTTTTTAATAATTTTGTTGGTTGCACGTAGGAGCTGCTACAGAGGCAGTTGCAGGAGGCTAACAGGAAGGCACAGGAGTATCGACAGCAGCTTCTGCGCAAGGAGCAGGAGGCTGAGGAGTACCGCGTCAAGTTGGAGGCAATGTCCCAGAGCCAGGCAAATGGCACTGCCACCAACGCCGCCATGGCCGTGAGCCCAGAGGAGGTGGTTGGCGGTGAGGATGAGGAAGACACGACGACAACAACGACAGCGGCAACAGCGGGCGGTGTGGAGGAGGGAGAGATGGTGGGTATCATCATGGAGGGGGAGGAGGGTCAGGTGACACTGGTGGAGACTGGAGGAGAGCCCACGGGGGTCAGCTCGTAACAGACAGAGCTTTGACAAGGGAACGAAGGCTTTTGGCAAGTGATAACGAAACGTGTCAAAGACGGACAACGACAACAGCAAGATGGGGTGATTACGGACTGACATGATGCCGTCCTTTCGGCGCCGCCATGTCCATCAGAAATAATCTCCATGCTAAGTTAGCGCTAAACTTTCTGTTTCACAACTTTATATCACTATGCTTTCAAAACTTCCTGTTCCATTAACCTCACTTGTGCTTTTGTAGCGCTCGTCTATCACTCAAATCCTTACTTTTGAATGTGTTGGCGGATGGAACAAGCCCACTTTGTGTCCTTTTTGTGTTTTCCAAAAGTCAAGCGGAAATCCCAAGCGTCACCGTGGACTTTGCAATGGGAATCTTTTGGGATAAAAGTACCTCACTCAACTCTGCGTTTTGTTGACATGCTGATAGAAAACTGTGAATCTGGAAGGAACCTAAATCCTTCAGTTATTTGCACCATGTCAGAACGCCTGATTGTTTTTGTTTGGAATCAGATTTGGAACCTTTAGGGAAACCAGCAGGAACATTTAAGCAGTTACTGAAAATGTGTCCATTGAACTGATCAGTGAACATTTGTTGTAAAACAATCATGATTTAAAAAAAAAAATCTGCATTCCACCGTGTCTTTTACAGTTTTCAAACTCCATTCTTCAAGTCTTCTTACAAGTATCAAAATGTGCAAAAGACAGATAGAAAAAAAAAAAGAGGTTTAAAAGTACATGAACGAAAAAATAACTGATTCAAATGCAATGTTTTGTCCCTCCTGGACTACCTGTGATATGCCTGCTGCGCCTTCCCTCCTTTATTCAATTTTCATAGTTTGTTTGGCAGCATTTGTGTCTGTTGTTTTTTATGAACTCAACCCTTTTTCTATGTGTATATAAAAGTTGTATTTTTTTAACTGTATCTGGCTGCTTCACCATGATAGCAATGCTAACCTGATATATAAACAACTGTTAACGTCATTGTCTTCTTTATAGCATTCATGTAGCACAGTTCACCGTAAAACCCTCATTTTAGAACGATGGATTGTTCGCCCAATCAGACACGGAGGCCAAGCGGTCGCCATTTTAGTCCTGCCTACTTCAATGTGTGAGATTTAACACCAAAAGTATCGACGTTAGTCATTGACTTTCTCTATTATTGTCAATGAAAACATTGTCCGTCATAGTGCTTGAACGACGAAGCAAAAACTCATACAGCATTGGTGTTTCTGTAAGGAAACAACTCCGCTCCCAACGTGGTCTACGCAGACAGTTGGTGCGCTTTTGGACTAAGGCAGTTTAGCCTTGACTGGCAGGTCTTCTGTCCAATCAGCGGCTCAACTGAAGCTCGCGGCCAACCACGTGCCGTAAAGGGCTGGGCCACAGCAGAGGGGGCAGGGCGCGAGGTATCATGGAGGATCAGTGAGCAAAGTGAAGCCATCAAGAGACCAGCAAGCAGCGCTCTTGTCCTGGGGACTTTATTGTACTTTGCCGCCTCGCCGCTGACTAATATTTCACCATGGACATGAAGAAGAGGATCATCCTTGAGTTGCGGAACCGAAACCCGGCGGAGGTGAGCATGCGTAATTTCGAATTTTTGTCAAAGAGTTGTGGTCCTGGATGTGATGGTCAAGCTGAGCGGCCAGCCTTAAGACTAGGAGCCCGCCCACCGACCGCACTATGACCGCCAACTTTACGTTACTTCCAGCATGTTCGCTCGAACATTCTGCAAGTGATACGGCAAACTTAAAGCGGCAAACGCGGGTGGACATGGAGGCATCGGCGCATTCCCGTCCGCGCAGCCATTACTAGACTACAGTATTTTGCACCAGATGGCGCGTAAAGAAAGAATGTTTCGCTACACTTTAGAATCGTTTCATTTTAAATTTACTCTGACTGCGGCAAATAAGCGTCGTTCTCTCTGCGCGCGAACTCTGAACAAGCACGACATTTTATAGCGGACGGAACCATTTTGTCCCTTGTTGACGTCCACAAAGGTGGACCGCGACCCGGCACACTTTAGTGGACATCCGTGACCTTTAGGGACGTGTGACACGCGAGCACGATGGGACGTGCTCGATTTGGTTCCTTACAAAAACATTACTGTAACGCTGCGACTGAGTAACGAGTACACCACCTCGGGCGGACGCGAATCAAAATGGCGCTTTGGCGGATTAGCGCGCCTGACTTCCGATGAAGAACTGCCTTTTTTTTTTATCACGTTCGCCTGCCGCTCTTGTGACGTCGCCAAGCTTTGCTACCGCTGCTGGTTCGGGTGGTCAGCGACCCGAACCTTTGATACTACTCAGAACACTTGCGGGTTCAGCGTGGAGTCGTCCTCTTTTACGGGGCAGACATTTTATGCAGGCGTGTGCGCGTGCACTGGCGGTTATATAAGGCAGCCTTCAGTGACGCGCGCGCACAAAGCAGCGGGTGTCATGTTTTACCAATTAGGGGGCGCCGGCTGCACATGCACGCGCACGCCGAGGAGTAGTTGCAATGTCACGTGCACAGCAAATGCGCGCGCACGCCTAGGAGTAGTTGCACAGCTATATCCTCCCATTTGTAACGTCGTAGTAAAGGATATACATGGCTTGACGATAGAGATGTCTGATTATATCGGACTGCCGATATCATCGGTCGATAAATGCTTTAAAATGTAATATCGGAAATTATCAGTTTCAAAAAGTAAAATTTATGACGCTGCTGTACAGAGTGGTACACGGACGTAGGAAGAAGTACAGAGGGCCAATAAACTCTAAAGGCACTGCCTTTGCGTGCCGGCCCAATCACATAATATCTGCAGCTTTTCGCACACACAAGTGAATGCAAAGCGTACTTGGTCAACAGCCATACAGGTCACACTGAGGGTGGCCGTATAAACAACATTAAAGGCCTACTGAAACCCATTACTACCCACCCCGCAGTCTGATAGTTTATATATCAATGATGAAATATTAACATTGCAACACATGTCAATACGGTCTTTTTAGTTTACTAAATTACAATTTTAAATTTCCCGGGACTTTCGTCTTCGAAATGTCGTGTAATGATGACGTATACGCAAGACGTCACAGGGTTTCAGGAAGTATGAGCACTACGCACACACTCAGCTAAAAGTCGTCTGCTTTAACGGCTTAATTACACAGTATTTTGGACATCTGTGTTGCTGAATCTTTTGCAATTTGTTCAATTAATATTGGAGAAGTCACAGTAGAAAGATGGAGTTGGGAAGCTTTAGCTTTTAGCCACACAAACACACGGTGATTACTTGTTTAATATTCACGAAGGTGAAAATTTTCTATGGATCAGAGCGCGGTCAAGCAGACATGAATCTAGACCAAATGTCAACCAGCAGGTTTCGGTATGAAAATTGGGGTTAAAAAGTCGCTTCTTACCGGATATCCGCGGAGCTTCCGTCCCGCTGCAGCTTTGTGACTTCCCTCAGAGATACTGCGCGTCAAATCACTGAAACACTAGCAACACAATAGAAAGATAAGGGATTTCCCAGAATTATCATAGTAAATGTGTTTAAAAACATCAGAATCCTTCCCAATGCAATGGCGTGGTTTTTTTTCTAGTCCGTCGCTATCAATATCCTCAAACATGAATCTTTCATCCTCGCTCAAATTAATGGGGAAATTGTTGTTTTCTCGGTCCGAATAACACTGTTTGTTGCAGGCTCCCATTAAAATAAATATAAATATGTGAGGAGCCAACAACATGTGACGTCATCGTCTGCGACTTCCGGTAGAGGCAGGGCAATTCTCTTAGCACCAACAGTTGCGAACTTTATCGTGGATGTTCTCTACTAAATCCTTTCAGCAAAAATATAGTAATATCGCAAAATGATCAAGTATGACACATAGAATGGACCTGCTATACCCGTTTAAATAAGAAAATCTAATTTCAGTAGGCCTTTAACACTGTTACAAATATGCGCCACACTGTGAACCCACACCAAACAAGAATGACAAACACATTTCGGGAGAACATCCGCAGGGTAACACAACATAAACACAACAGAACAAATACCCAGAATCCCTTGCAGCACTAACTCTTCCGGGATGCTACAATATACACCTCACTCTACACCCCCGCACACACATCAACACCACCCCCCAACCCCGTCCTCCTCAACCTCCTCATGCTCTCTCAGGGAGAGCATCTCTAATTGACAATATCCCTCCTTTGGCAAAACTTGTTTTAATATGTTGACTAGAAGTGATGTCATAAAGGAAGTTGTTGTTTGTCAGGTTGCTGAGATGGTGGTGGACAGCTGTCAATCAGTGAGTGGAGAGGTGGAAGGTCTCACAGACAAGTTCACAGAGCTGGAGGCTCTCAGCATGGTCAACGTAGGCCTCTCCTCGCTGGCCAAGATGCCCTCGCTGCCCAAGTTACGCAAGGTGTCGTCTTCTCTCGTTGTCTTATGTGTTCATGTCGCCGTGACGTTGACACGTGGAGTTCAAATGTCTGTACGGTGTTCTCCAGCTGGAGCTGAGCGACAACAACCTGTCGGGTTCTTTCGAGACTCTGTCGGAGAAATGTCCCAACCTGGTCTACCTCAACCTGAGCAACAACAAGATCAAAGAGCTGAGCAACGTGGAGGCGCTGGTCAGTGCACATGCTCGCGCATATTGAGTTTATATTTGTTCCTTCCTTTTGAGCACACAACATATATTTTACATGCACATATGTTATCTTTCAAGCAAAACAAATCTAATAATTTCAGTGATAAACTTTTATTTTTGCTAAAATGTATTTGCATGTTTGATAATATCCATATTACCGTGTATAAATTACTTCTTTCTGCGCGTGCCTCTCTCTTTTCTGCACCTTCAGGTTTTTTTTCCCCCTACTCTTGCTCTGGTTTCTGCTCTGTGCTCACCAGGGTTGGAACACAGCATTACATAGGTGGCGATGAGGCAACCAATCGGAGAACTGGATAAATGTGCGCTCTGATTGGCTGTTTGGTCTCCAATTACATTGGTTGTTATTAAAGATGCAGCTATTGATTAATTTATTGATTAGTTTGTTTGATTTACCAAGTAATCAGATAAAACACACTTTAGCCTGAATGTGTATTTTAGGGAAAATAGTTTAAATAAGCCACAACTAGCAATAACATTAATTCTTTTAATTTAATAAATGCAAATCAACATTGAAATTACAGGTGTAACATTATAATAAAAATAACATTAAAAATATATATCTGCTGTTAGTAATCACACTGCATTGCGCTCCATTGCAATGGCAGTGCGAAAACCTTGTTGGCGTATTTACAGTTCAGGGCACTTAATGCAACCTGTATTTTGTTAATTTTTATTAGTTACACTTATGGCTGCAGCTAATGATTATTTCTAATAATCATTGATTTGTTTGTTTGGGTAAAATACACTGTGTATTTCCGGGAAAATAACAATTATTTTTGTCTGTTTGCCATAACATTGAAATTTCACTTTTAACATGTGTGCATTAATAAAAAAAAAAAAAAAGCCTTTTTCACTGTTTTCCGCCACACTGATCACAGCACCCACACACCCACCCCTCTCATGTGCACTTTGTTGAAAAAGCTGTGCGGAAACTGTCGGTATTAAGGTTCTTTATATTAAAAAATGTTTTATTTGTTACACTCAAACGATTAAACAGAGCAACAGAATATAAATGGAATTTTTTTCTATTAGATTAATCAAAAATAAATTATGAATTGTTGCAATCCTAATTAAACATTAAACCATTAAGCAAAGCAACATAATATAAATCAAAGTATATTTTATTGAAATAATTAATCATTGCAGCTTTACTTGTTACATTGCAGACTAAAGTGCAAAAATAACTTCCATCCATCCATTTCCTACCTCTTGTCCCTTTTTTGGAGTTCATAATTATAAAACGTTACCCATAAAAGTTAATGTAGCCAAATTATTAGAACAATTTACCTGTGGCTGTGGTTGACCAAGTTACTGTCCATTATTCATTATGAGATCGCTTCTTTCATTCTGGGAGAATGAAAGAAGTGATCTAATTGAAGACCAAACAGCCAATCAGAGCGTACAATTCTCCAGTTCTGATTGGTTGCCTTTTTTTTAGCACATATTCAACGTTGTTTGCCAGAGGTTGAGAAAGAGGGTGCAAGAAAGCAATGTTAATTTTGACCGCTATTAATAATTTAGTTTTAGTCTTATGACAAAAATGTATTTTGGTTTTAATCATCCAAATTAGTTTTCGTTTTAGTCGACTACAATTACAGTACATTTGGGTGACTGTAATATAAAGTATAGCGGATATCTGTGTTGGCCCTGCGATGAGGTGACGATTTGTCAAGGGTGTACGCCGCCTTCCGCCCGAATGCAGCTGAGATAGGCTCCAGCACCCCCCGCGACAACCGAAAGGGACAAGCAGTAGAAAATGGATGGATGGACAAACAACATATCTTCTGAAATTGTCTCGCCAGCACTTTTATTAATTATTATTTCAGAGCATTTAAAAAACAACAAGACCTGCCCTCCATGAATATTTCCATAGGTACATTTTACACTAAACCTTAGTGTGTTATTGTTCTAGCTGATATTTAGCATTGTTTTCAAACTAGTTTTATTGTAAATTGGCGGGCAAGCTCACCTGTGCGTACAACAAAAGCAGTTGTAGAGTAATCAGTCTTGTTCTTCTCTAGTTATAGTAATTCAGTACAGTATGAGCCATTTTGAAATATTAGTTAAGGCCTACTTACTGTTTTGTAGATGTCCTGATGATTTGCCTGCAGAATACACTTAAAGTTAATTGTATTTTTACCAGAGAAAATGAAGCCACATTGTTTACGTGTGTTGTTGTCTACCTTGCAAAGGTAAAATGTGTTTGTATTTTTTCTCTATCTTCCAGAGGTAGAAGAAATATTGTAATGATGTGTATAACAATACAGAATAGGGATGTAACGATGTGGCAATTTCATATCAGTTATTGTGACCAAAATTATTGCAATTATCATTATTATTGTGGTATGTGCTCAAAGCATAACTACAATACATAGACACACTGTTAGAAAAAACACTTTTGCGTTGTTTTGTATGTTTTACTGAAGTTTTAGTCTTAGTGTTTTATCTGTTTTAACAGCTAATCTTTTATTGTTGTACTGTATTTGTTTGTACAGTAGCACTTTCTAAGATTAAAAAAAAAAATTAAGTGTGTAACAAATAAAATCTATTGTAATTATGGATCACCTCTGTGTCTTTTCCTCTGAGGAAAGATCGATCCTCATAATTTCTTGCCAAGAGAGTACAGTTTGTAGGTTAAATGTGCACAACTGAATAACTTAGTTGCTCAGACTGTAATCTGTTTATAAAAGTTTAGACTGGTGTATGTTGTCTTTAACGGGGCACCAGTAAGTCTGCCATAGCCCGTAAGTTTATAAAAGTTTAGTTATCATTGTCGGTTTTTACATCCTTTTTTAATTTCGAAGCGTAATACTAACCGTCGGGAGTTTTGTCGCTGTCGTCATTATTACTGTTTATCTTTACTTCCCTACCATATAGTCTTGCTTCCCGGTGAAAAATCCAAACACTGTCTTAGTAGTTGTATTTTGATTGAAGCCCTGCCGTGATATAAACCCGCCCCTCTCTTGCATGTTATTGTGATTGGATAGATTCCTAACTTGTCCCACACAAAATTACATTGGATTTCGTTTGTCAATTTTTTCTTTTCAATTTTATCGATTTCATCGATTAAATTGTCAATTAACTTCATCATTGCCTCTGTGAATATGAATGTGTTTTAACTCGTTATCGTTCTATTTTAGTCAGGGGAAAATTGGTCATTGACAATAACTAAGACAACAATTTTTTGTCAACAAAAATAACAGTGCAAGAGAGCAGTAAATATTGCATGTTAATATAGATAATAGCAAAACCATTTATTGAACACAAAATACATTAATAGTTGTTGTTTTTTTGTTACATTATGTTTTGAAAATGAATTACGTGCTTGCAAAATATATTATGTTCTCAATGTGCCTTTGCTACCCAAAATTGAGGCACAAATTTAATTCGATACACATGCAAACGCTTGCGAACACAGATTTATAGTTTTGTGGACATTGCAGCAAAACTTGAAGAGCCTGCAGAGTCTTGACCTGCTGAACTGCGAGATAACGTCGTTGGACGACTACCGTGACAGCGTGTTCGAGCTCCTGCCTCAGATAACCTACCTGGATGGCTTCGACCAGGACGACAACGAGGCGCCAGACTCGGAGGCAGATGAGGACGAAGGTGATGAGGATCGCCGGCCGCGGCTCCTCCTCCCCTCGACTCAACTCTCATCTCTTTTTTTTGTTTAGACGAGGATGGTGAGGATGGGGCGGGGCCGCCAGGTGACTATGATGAAGACGAAGACGAAGACGAGGATGAGGATGGCTCTGAGGGGGGAGAGGTGGGGAAGAGCTTTCATGTGAAGAGGGGAGATCAGGTGGGCAACGCTGGTTTGGCTCATACGGGTTAGCTCCGCCCCCTCCCGATGTGAACTTGCGCTCGGTCGGCAGAGAAGACGACGATTAAACACATTTCTTGTGAAGGAGTCAATCAGGTGTAGTCACCACTCTCTTATGACAACCAATCGGGTCCGCTTCTCTGCCGCTCGCTCGCTCGGATGTCCTTGGCGAGGTTGAGCAGCCCTGGCCGCCTCTGACCTTCAACCCCTGACCCTCAGACAACTTCTGTGCTGTAAACTGAGTCGGCCTGGTAGAGCTGACAGTTGTTAGTGTTGTCCTATCACATAGAGACCTGTGTGTTCATAGTTTTTGTGCATGTTTATATGTCTGCATGTCTGCGCATGTTGTGTGTGTGTGTGTATTTATGTCTTATAAGTGTGTGCGTGCCTATTTTGTATCTTTTTAAAAGTGGATGTACACATGGGTGCATGTTAAAAGGGTGTGCTTCCTTCCACTTAGGAGGAAGAAGACGAGGAAGATGATTACGGCGAGGACGAAGATGATGGTGAGTGAAGTAGCACGGTTCTTTTCAGGGGTGAATGCATGTCAACACTGTCCAACCAATTATGTTATCTATGTGCAGAGGAGCAGGCGGACGTTCAGGGACAGAAGAGGAAGCGAGACGTGGACGACGAGGGCGAGGAAGATGACGAGGACGATTAGTTGCTAGACCGCCGTCTTCGTGTTATTTGTGTCCGTGTGTCCCCCAGCTAGACAACAAACCAGGAAACTCACTTCCTGCATCACATCTTCATGCTCTCTACCCCCGCCCACTCCTTCCACCTGCTTCCTGTTTGTCAACACGGAGCTTCGATGCAGGGGTGCGTATTCTCTTTTTATTGTTTTTGTTTTTTCTTTTTTGGGGGGACAAACTTCAACAGAATCAGATGGATGACGTGAGGAACCGTTTAGAAAGGAGGACAGAGATCTTCCCATGGACACAGTCAACACTTCCTGTCACCGTCTTTTTATTTTTACAAACTAAACCAAACACATTTTTAGGATCTCAATTGGACTTCTTTGTTTGTTTGTTTTCAACAAAAAAGTCAGCTGATGTTTCTGGACGAGGTTGTCCCGACCTTTCCACTTCCAAAGATCCAAGATGGCGGCTAGCTTGAGCGGGCAGTCGACATGTCTTCCCGATGTTCAGCTTGGAATGTGACGCCTCTTTCTGCTGCTATATCAGGTCTTTGGCGGAAGAGGGCGCCCCCTTCAGGACTCCAAGCGCCCAATCGGGGGCCATGTTTGTTTTTTCATCGGATCAGTATCTTCCTTCATTTTAGCCCAAATGATCACATGATTCCTGTCCTGTCTCGTTTAGAATTATGCAGAGCTGATTTAGCTCAGGTCACCATAGCGACCATGTTGTTGTTTTTCCCAATGTGTGTTTTACTTTACAGCTCTAGGACTTTTGATGGGTTTTTTTTTTGCATTTAGTGCTGTTTAGCCTGTCACACTTCCCTTGTGCTGGCTCAGGCTCCACTCCCCTACATTATTGTAATATATATGTTACAAAATATTGTAATCAGGTCGAGTCCAGTCATTGCTATGCAAAGCATGACGGGATAATTGGTGAGGGGGTGGAACCTGATGCCAGGCACAAAGACGATTTGAACCTTTTAATCCTGCAAAGTAGATTTTTAAGAGAATTGACGAGATGAAGTATTTATAGATTTTTACAGATGTGACGGATGAGTTAGTTTTCGTTTGTTCTTCTCCCGCAATTCAAATGCTGTAAACTTGTTGCTTTCCTGTCATTTACACTGACGTCCAAATAAATTTGAATATTTGAATAAGATCTTTCAAGAAAAACATTTTGCCATGTTTGTTTACATGACATTTCTATGATCACCCCTATATAACCTCACAGTGGGGGAATTTTGATAAACTAGCGATGCCATTTTATAATTTATGAGTATTGTTCACATTTTAGGTACTTCTATTAACCTTTCATAAACATGACTTTCCTGTCTATCTGTGTTGGCCCTATGATGAGGTGGTCACTTGTCCAGGTTGTACCCCACCTTCCGCCTGAATGCAGCTGAGATAGGCTCCAGCACCCACCGCGATCCCAAAAAGGGACAAACGGTAGAAAATGGACTTTCCTAAATGGGCAGCACGATGGAAACAGGGGTTAGTGCGTCTGCCTCACAATACGAAGGTCTTGGGTTCGATCTAGGGCTTGGGATCTTTCTGTGTGGGGTTTCCATGTTCTCCCAGTGACAGCGTGGGTTCCCTCCGGGTACTCCGGCTTCCTCCCACTTCCAAAAACATGCACCTGGGGATAGGTTGATTGGCAGCACTAAATTGGCCCTAGCATGTGAGTGTGAATGTTGTCTATCTGTGTTGGCCCTGTGGTGATGATGTGGCGACTTGTCCAGGGTGTACCCCGCATACTGCCCGAATGTAGCTGAGATAGGCTCTAGCGACCCCGAAAGGGACAGGAGGTAGAAAAAGAATGAATGGAGTTTCCTAAACAGTTTTTTGTAATTGTAACATAAAATGTTATTCATTTAATGATGATAGTGGCGGCGTCACTTATGTCCTCGTAGTCGGGAAAAAAGTAATGAAGTATTATTGGCGTTTAATTGGTATTTTTAAGTGTCATTTTTCTCTCGTGTATGAACCGAAGATTCATCGATTTTGTATGGCAGCTAGTAGCGCGTTGTTAAGCTACCTGCTTTCAGCATAGCAAATGAGGATGTTCCCCTTGCCAGTGATGGTAATTAAGCGGCTTCGTTTAGGGCTTCCGGCACATAACAGGTGGATACCATTGTTGTGGCGAGGGAACACTGGTCAGTATATGAAGTAACGTCCATGTCGTATAAGCAAAAACACGCAGCATTCTTGACTCCCCCAGCTTTCATGCTATTGCTAATTAACGTTGCCAATGGGGCGGCCGTGGCAGATACCTGAGGGGTCCAGGTTCGCTTCCCCCCTATTGACATCCTAATCGCTGCCGTTGTGTCCTTGGGCAGGACACTTCACCCTTGCCCCCGGTGCCGCTCACGCTGGTGAATGAATGATTGGTGGTGGTCGGAGGGGCCGTAGGCACAAACTGGCAGCCACGCTTCCGTCAGTCTACCCCAGGGCAGCTGTGGCTACTGATGTAGCTTACCACCACCAGGTGTGAATGAATGATGGGTTCCCACTTCTCTGTGAGCGCTTTGAGTATAACAATAGAAAAGCGTGATATAAATCTATTCCATTATTATTAGCCTGTGACTGATTGACAGGACTTTGACCGCTCCCTAATCAGTGGGTGTACTTAAGGCGGGCAATAATTCCATCCATCCATTTTCTACCGCTTATACGGGCAATACTTGATACTGATAAAATAGAGACAACTGACCATTTATCAATGTCTGAATAAGTTGAGACAATTTAACATGATACAAGTATTCCCTTTTATTTCACGTAACAATGAAAAAAACAGACATTTGAGGATATCGATCAGATGATCCCATTGGTATCGATCCGACACGGATACTGTACACTTGGTATTGACGCTGGCAATTGACATTTCTATCGATCCTTCTGACTCCCGTCAGTCAAAAGCATCTGGTTAAAAATGTCTCGTCGACTTATATGAAGTCTAATCACACGATGGGTTTTTAAGTAAAACATGACTCGTGTTAATGACGTCATATGACTCTTGAGACGGACATACTTTGTGTCGCTTTTTACATTTCGTACTTAAAATCATTTGAATTTGTGGAAACGCTTCTATGCTGCACCCTTTTTGTCCAGCAGATGTCGGTCAAGTCACACATTTTTAGTTAAACAAGAAAAGCAGGTGTGGCGTAAGACCTTCATCATGGCACTGACCTCTGACCTTTCACTTTTGTTCGTACACTCGTACGTTTGTGTTGCCTAAAATATTCAACCCCCACCTAAAAGCTTTTGTATGACACATATCGTCTTGATTACATCACAGTGACTTCACAGCAAACAGGAAGTATTTTTAGCTCTGTTGCTAGCCAGCTAACAACAACAA
Source organism: Nerophis ophidion (assembly GCF_033978795.1). Lineage (NCBI taxonomy): Eukaryota > Metazoa > Chordata > Actinopteri > Syngnathiformes > Syngnathidae > Nerophis > Nerophis ophidion. Next base: position 38,668,740 of record NC_084618.1, read on the forward strand.
CAACACACACACACACACACAGAAGAAAAGGAGAGTGATGTAGAGGTTTAGAAGAGATGCTGCAGGGCTTTGACTCACAATGAAACAACACAACCCTCCCCCAACACACACACTTGGCCTAATGAGAGAACAAACTCTTAACACTGACTTGGAACATGTAGGTGCGTGCGTGTGTGTGCACGTAAATAAAATATGTGATGGTGCTGATGATGCCAAATGCAGGGAAAGAATCAGTGTGAATAATTTAGACTTTTCTCATGTGAACATGACGGCTTCATATCACTAAAAACATTACCCCGTAAACACGCACATGCTCATACACGCTAATGTAGCAGCTATTTTTAACATTTCATTTGCTCATTGTTTGGGACGTGTTGACGCTTGCTGTGATTGACAGCAGTATGATGGTCACAAGACGAACACTTCATGAATTAAGGGAAGTGGCCTAATGGCTCCTTTACCGTGCACACATAGAGTTCAGTCATCAAGAAATGTGCACACATGCATACATAATGACACACACACACACAGTGTGTTTGAGGTGTAATGGAGCGATGTTGCTTGTCTGGCCTACATCTGCTACTCTGCTCACTGACCTGCACACGTGTGCATGCGTGTGTGTGGTTTAAGCAAAGAATCATTCGTTCAGTTTGGCGAGTTATTTATTGTGCATGTCGTCCAAACAGGAAGTCACGTGCAGCCATATTGTTCACAGAAAAAGACCAAAGATATTTTTTTCATGTTATACACACACGCACAAACACACACACACACACACGCACACATGCACAACCAAGGAACAGGAAATGGTGCTGACATCAGAAATCAGTGCTAATACCTCGTAACATCCCATATTATAAACAAGTCGTGTGCTTTGGTTGTTGGTGAAAAAGATGCACAGGAAAGAGAAGAAGACCTCAGCAATTATTAGTCTGAATGCTTCTTATTGGATATTTGATTGTTTTGTGTTTGCATAAAGACGTGTCACTGACGATGGTTAAATTGTTGTGTTGCTCGGCAGGAAAGTCACGATTCAAGTTTTGAAATTTGGGGATGAAACTTTGCACGTCTTTGGTGACATCATCGATTTCTTGGAAGAAGGAAGGTAGTAAACAAAACAATGGCTGCCTCAATTGGCGCACTTCCGTACAGTACGGAAAAATGCAGTGCACTGTCAGAACCTGAATGTTGCGCTCAAAATGGTGAGTGTGCGGTGATTGAAGTATTTCATTTTATCAAGTGCAAAAATGTGTTTTGGCAAAATGCACTGTTTGGCACTGTCAGTACCCGGATAGAGCACTCAAAACAGTCTAAGTCAGGGGTCTCAAACTCAATTTACCTGGGGGCCACTGGATGCAGAAACTGGGTGGTGCTGGGCCGCAAGAAAATATTTCTTAAAAAAATCTAACATGCACTTTTTAATGAATTCACCTCCTTTGAATGGCTTTCCCGCCATAACAACATACTTGCCAACTCTCGCGTTTTTTCCAGGAAACACTCGAATATCTGTGCCCCTCCCGACAATCTCCCGGGGCAATCATTCTCCCGGTTCTCACCCGGACAACAATATTAAGGGCGTGCCGTGATGGCACTGCATTAACGTCCTCTACAATCTGCCGTCTGGTCCGCTTTTCCACCATACAAACAGTGTGCCGGCCCAGTCACATATTGTATGAGGCTTCTGCAGATCCACCGAAGTGACTGCAAGACATACTTGGTCAACAGCCATACAGGTCACACTGAGGGTGGCCGTATAAACATCTTTAACACTGTTACAAATATGCGCCACACTGTGAACCCACACCAAACAATATTGACAAACGCATTTTGGGAGAACATTCGCACCGTAAAACAACATAAACACAACAGAACAAATACCCAAAATTCAATGCAACCCTAAATCTTCTGGGCACGGAAAATTGTGAATCTCCCGGAAAAATCGAGGGTATACAAATATGACAGTGTAAAGCGCCATTCACATAAAACTCGCGGGCCGCACCAACATAAAATTTTCACATTAAGGTGCGGGCCGCAAAATAACGTCTCGCAGGCCGCAATTGGCCCGCGGGCCGCATGTTTGAGACCCCTGCTCTAAGTGCACAGTGCTGTACACTCATCCATAGTTACTATGTCGCGGACTGGCATGCTAACAAGAGTGGTTGCAATCCACCATTAAAAAGGAGAGAAGGAGGTAAATATTGCGGTCGTCATTTTTGCTACATACGCAACAAGAGTAATGGCTTTGGGACAGCACTGCACTGTTAGTACACAGTATACATATTTTGGTCAGCTAGTAAGTGTGTAAGTGCATGATTCTGAACACAGCCCTAGTTTTTTTGAGTGTATAACTGCGTTCACACTGTGAGGTACAGCAAAATGCAGTGCACGGTGAGCACTCGCCGGATGCTGAACTCAATAGACTCACTATCTTGGCTAAATAGTAGGAGGGGAGGGACTAACTCGAGTGGTTGCAATTCACAATTGAAACGGAGAGAAGAAGTAGCAGTTAAGTATTGCGATCACTATTTCCATTAAGTGTGCAATGGAAGTGATGGATTTGGGACAGCACTACACTGTCAAAATGTGCGCGCTGAGGAAGTAAGTACATACTTATTGAAGTGTACTGGCGGAAGTGTTCCATTTGAGACACAGCCAATGAATGACACTGACGAAGACATGTTGCTGTTATTGCTTATTATCTCCCTGATGGTCCTAACATGTGGACGATTGGAGGACATCGTTTCCTGTCTTCCCTGTTGAGTCAAGTAGAAAATTGGAAAAAACGTTTAGAAATTGCTAGAAAGACAAGTGCAGTTGTGCTTCTGTAGCCTTCAAAGCCGCGCTGAGCGTCACAGTGCTCAAAGAGTGAAATGTTCAGGTCGGGATTAGGAAGACTCGTCCTCGGGCGACGTGTCGGGCATTGCCACATTGGCTTCACCCGAGGTAGCGCGGGTGCCCTCGGGCGACGTGGGCATGGAGTTCATCTTCTGGTAGGTCTTCCTGCGCTGGCGTCGCAGCGTCTGGCTCTGCAGCTCCTTCACTTCCTGCAGCACCTCTTGCGCTTCCTGCCAGGACGACATGGCCTCCACCAGGAGGCGCTCCGCCTCAGCGCGCCTCCTCTCTAGCCCCACCTCCTTCAGCAGGGAGGGCGGCGGGGACAGGCGTCGACTCATGTCCCGGGATTCAGACGTGCTCTCTGAGTTTGGCTGACTAGCACAGGACGACTCATCGCCGCTGTGGAGTGGGGACGACTCGGCTGGCCAATCAGCTGTGATGCCCCCAGGGCTTGGGACGCATGGGGGAGACTCCAGAAGCTTGGGTGCCTCATCCATATTGGGGCCTTCTTTAGGTTTGGGGGAAGTCTTCCGGCAAGGAGACTCAATGGCTTTTGCGGGCGAGCTGGACCCTCTGGAGCGAGACGAGTCCGTCCCCTTGCATCTGTTCTTCCTGCCTTTGGACCGCCGACACTCCCTCCCTCTGAGTCGGGGGGAATCGCTGCTCCTGCTCCGCGGCGACCCCGACGACCTGCTATGGGACACGCAACAACGTCGGATGTCTGTCCTCGCCCACATACCCATAAAGTCATGAGACACAGTCAAACCTGGAATGAGGCGAGTCTGCACCCCTGAGGTGATGAAGACGAGGGGACTCAACACTCTTTACCAAAGACCAGCTACCTCCTTGCTCGCGCTCTGCTTTAGCCTTTTGCAGTTCCTGGCAGACAAAAGGCACTGAATTACACCAGCTCAAGACCAACCTGTCAAGAACCAACCTGTAATTTCATCTCTTCCAGGACAAAAGGCACAGAATTAGATCCACTCGAGACCAACCTGCTTATGACTATTCTAGAATATATTCTCTTCCAGAACAAAAAGCCACAAAATTAGAACTGATCAAGACAGACCTGTCTAGTGCAAACCTGTGATATCATCTGTTTCAGGTCAAGAATCTAATAATTAAAAGTTCAAGACCGACCTGTCTAGAGCCAAGGTGTAATCTCAACTCGTCCAGAACAAAAATCAAAGATTTAAATGTTCAAAACCAACCTGTCTACTGCCAACGTGTAATTTCATCACTTCCAGGACAAAAGTCAAAGAATCAAATGTTCAAGACCAAACTGTCTAGGACATACCTCTAATCTAATCTCTTCCAGGACAAAGGACATACAAACCCCGTTTCCATATTAGTTGGGAAATTGTGTTAGATGTAAATATAAACAGAATGCAATGATTTGCAAATCTTTTTCAACCCATATTCAATAGAATGCACTACAAAGACAACATATTTGATGTTCAAACTCATAAACTATATACTGTATATTTTTTTTCAAGTAATAATTAACTTAGAATTTCATGGCTGCAACATGTGCCAAACTAGTTGGGAAAGGACATGTTCACCACTGTGTTACATCACCTTTTCTTTTAACAACACTCAATAAAAGTTTGGGAACTGAAAAAACTAATTGTTGATTCTTTGAAAGTGGAATTCTTTCCCATTCTTGTTTTATGTAGAGCTTCAGTCGTTCAACAGTCCGGGGCCGTCCGCTGTCGTATTTTACGCTTCATAATGCGCCACACATTTTCAACGGGAGACAGGTCTGGACTGCAGGCGGGCCAGGAAAGTACCCGCACTCTTTTTTTTTTTTACAAAGCCACGCTGTTGCAACACGTGCTGAATGTGGCTTGGCATTGTCTTGCTGAAATAAGCAGGGGTGTCTATGATAACGTTGCTTGGATGATTACACATGTTGTTCCAAAACCTGTATGTACCTTTCCGCATTAAAGGTGCCTTCACAGATGTGTAAGTTACCCATGCCTTGGGCACTAATGCACCCCCATACCATCACAGATGCTGGCTTTTGAACATTGCGTCGATAACAGTCTGGATGGTTCGCTTCCCCTTTGCTCCGCAATGACACAATGTCGAATATTTCCAAAAACAATTTGAAATGTGGACTAATCAGACCACAGAACACTTTTCCACTTTGCATCAGTCCATCTTAGATGATCTCGGGCCCAGAGAAGCCGGCGGCGTTTCTGAATGTTGTTGATGAATGGCTTTCGCTTTGCATAGTAGAACTTTAATTTGTACTTACAGATGTAGCGACAAACTGTATTTAGTGACAGTGGTTTTCTGAAGTGTTCCTGAGCCCATGTGGTGGTATCCTTTAAAGATTGATGTCGTTTTTTTATACAGTGCTGTCTGAGGGATTGAAGGTGACGGTCATTCAATGTTGGTTTCCGGCCATGCCGCTTACGTGTCGTGATGTCTCCAGATTCTCTGAACTTTTTGATGATATTATGACCGTAGATGTTGAAATCCCTAAATTTCTTGCAATTGCACTTTGGAAAAATCCTTGTTCTTAAACTGTTTGACTATTTGCTCACGCAGTTGTGGACAAAGCGGTGTACCTCGCCCCATCCTTTCTTGTGAAAGACAGCATTTTTTGGGAGGCTGTTTTTATACCCAATCATGGCACCCACCTGTTCCCAATTAGCCTGCACACCTGTGGGATGTTCCAAATAAGTGTTTGATGAGCATTTCTCAACTTTCAGTATTTATGCCACCTTTCCCAACTTCTTTGTCACATGTTGCTGGCATCATATTCTAAAGTTAATGATTATTTATAAAAAAAAATTTTTTTTATCAGTTTGAACATTAAATATGTTGTCTTTGTAGCATATTCAATTGAATATGGGTTGAAAAGGATTTGCAAATCATTGTATTCCGTTCATATTTACATCTAAAACAATTTTCTTAACTCATATGGAAATGGGGTATGTAGAATTAGACCCAGTTAAGTCCAACCTATGCAGTACCAACCTGTAATCTCATTTCTTCCAGATCAATTGGCATAGCATTAGATGCTGAAGACCGAACTGCCTAGGACCAACCTGTTTTCTAATCTCTTCCAGGACAAACGACATAGAATTAGACCCGTTCAAGACCAACCTATATAAGACCAACCTGCAATATCTTCTCTTCCAGGACAAAACACACAGAATGAGATCCTCAAGACCGAACTGTCTAAAACCAACCTGTGATCTAATCTCTTCCAGGTCAAACAAGAGAGAATTATACCCGCTTGAGACCAACCTATATAGAACCAACCTGTAATCTCATCTCTTCCAGATCAATGTTCATAGATTTAGACACTCTCAAGACCGACCTGTTTCAGGTCAACCTGTAATCTCATCTCTTTCAGGACAAAAATCAATTAATGAAAAGTTCAAGACCGACCTGTCTACAGCTAACGTGTAATCTAATGTCTTCCAGGACAAAAGTCTAACAATTAAATGTTCAAGACCGACCTGTCTATGGCCAATGTGTAATTTAATCTCTTCCAGAACAAAAGTGAAATAATTACATGTTGAAGACCAACCGGTCCAGGACCAACGTGTAAACTCATTTCTTCCAGTACAAATGGCACAGAATTAGATGCTTAAAACCGAACTGTATAGAGCCAACCTCCAATCTAATCTCTTCCATGACAAACAACATAGAATTAGACCCAGTTAAAACCAACCTATATAGAACCAACCTGTAATCTCATCTCTTCCAGATCAATTGGCATAGCATTAGATGCTCAAGACCGAAATGTCTAAAACCAACCTGTAATCTAATCTCTTCCAGGTCAAACGACATAGCATTGGACCCACTTGAGACCAACCTAGATAGAACCAACCTGTAATCTCATCTCTTCCAGATCAATGGTCATAGAAATACACCCTCTCAAAACCGACCTGTCAACGAGTCAACCTGTAATCTCATGTCTTCCAGGACAAAAAGCATAGGGTTAGACCCGCTCAAGACCAACCTTTCTAGAACCAACCTGTAATCTCATCTCCTCCAGCAGCTCTTGAGCCCGCTGCATCCTCTGAGCAATGAGGCTCTGCAGTTGACCCACCGGCTGCACAGAAGCCCCGCCCTCCTCTTCGGTTGGACAGCGGCGAAGAACCGAGCGCAACTCAGAGCGGATCATTGCCGGTCTGGAACAGAAAGGAGGAAGAAGATGCAGGCGGCCAAGGTTGATGTTTTTCCCTGCCAGTGTGGAAACGTTAATACCTGGAAGAGAGGACTTCATCCATCGAAGCGCAGCGACTTCGCCCCTGCACGATGGACTTTTTACCGGGCTGAGGGGTTCTGGACTGATTCTGGAGAACCTTATAAAAAACAATGGACTCAGATCAACACGGCCTGGACCAGACTGACAAGTGGTTCTGAGTCTTTACCTGCAGCTGCTGGCTCTTCTGCACCTTGGCGGCTTCCAGGTGGGAATATTTTCCCCAGGATCGCTCACTTCCTCTGGGCAGACTTCCAGTCTTCACTTTGGGCTCCTTGGTCTTTACCCGTAACTTGGAAACGTCGGTACCCGAGCGCTGACGCCCTCCAACCACCTGATACGCTGTCACCTGGTTGCTGGAGCCCACACGGAAGCCGTTGTCCCACGAGTCACATTCCGACGAGAAGCCCTCCTCTTCGGCCACCAGGTCAAGGGTCACCAGTCCGTGGCAGGACGTGGACGCCTGGTGGTCCAAAAGGACAGTGAGTGCCTTAAGCCAACATATCAGACCAGAGCGGTCGCAGTACCACAGCCATGAGGTGTCCTCGCGTTGGCAGCCGACGTCCTTGCGGTATCTTGGCTCTGTCTCTGGTGGGATGGACCAACACGTCCTCCATGGTCACCTGCACATAGAAGATCTCTGTCTTTTCGAGGTGTTGTGTACATGTGTTGACTACGTGCGGACATCATCTAAGTCTGGCCCACACCTGGTCTAGGACACGGTTCTTGGCTCTGACGATGCCCACGTTTAGCGCGTGGACCCATGACTCTTTCTCCTCTGGACTCACGGCCAGGAAGACCAGGTTGGGAACCTGGAGGAGGATAAATGACGTCAAAGTTAGACAGGTTGACAGGGGGAATTCTGTCATGATGATGACGACGATGACATCACACAAGCAGAGGAAGACCTCCTGACGTTCAGCAGGGATTATCCTGCTCCAGCACTGACACACTAATGGGATTCTGTGGATTAAATCTTTTTACAGGGGAAAAAAAACTAGGCAGCGGCCCAGCCAATCAGAGTGTGGCAGCATGTTAAATCCCACCCACCACTCGGGATCAAAGTCCACCAATAAGGATTCAGCAAGCGTCGGGCCGGGACGAAGTAAATCTCTTGGAGGACGGACACACTAAAATCACTGAAAAATTCCACTTTGGTAGTTTTGACATCATCAGGAATGTAAATAAAGTGTCCTCCATCTTGGAACGTGTTCAGGCAGGCACTCTATGCAGTTGTTTAGGGCCAAATCCACAAGGAGGGGCACATATTTAGAAAGGCTCTGGCCATCAATTTAGAGACTTTTGAATGCCATTTTTTGCCTTGGAAGGTACAATAATTTTTAAAAAATTATATTAAAGTCTACAATGGAACAATTACCAAAATCTTAAGGATCACAAAAAGCCCAGGGAAGACTGACCGTGTTTCCGGGCTGCCTGCAGCGAAGCAGAGTGAAGCGGCTGTGGTTCTTCTTGCTGCGACTCTTTGCTTTCCTCAGCTCCTCCGAACGCTCGTAGTCGGCCAAGTCGAAAACTTCCTGCGCCTTGCGCTCGTCCTTCACCTGAGACATACACGAAGTGGTTTTGGTGACGCCACACTGATGCTCTCATGTGTTGCCATGGTTACTGTGATGATGCCTCCACATTGCCTGGGGGAGGTCAGTGACCGTGTGTGTGTGTGTGTGTGTGTGTGTGTGTGTGTGTGTGTGTGTGTGTGTGTGTGTGTTACATAACAGGATGACACAACAAACCAGTCAATAATTTGTGACAATATTTGAAACACACATTGTGTGTGTGATTGTGTGTTACTGTGTGTGTGTTAGTGAGTGCTTCAGTGTATCAGTATGTGTGTTTTCGTGGCAATGTTTTTGTTAGTGTCTGTTGGCTCACACCAACAAACTGTGGATTTGTATAGTAACTTGATTTAATGTGTAAGGGTGTGTACCCCATTTTTCGAACTATAAGTCGCAGTTTTTTTCATAGTTTGGTGTGACATATACTCCGGAGCGACTTTTGTGTGAAATTATTAACACATTGCGTGGGTTCCCTCCAGGTACTCCGGCTTCCTCCCACCTCCAAAGACATGCACCTGGGGATAGTTTGCAGAGGTGGGTAGTAACTCGTTACATTTACTCCGTTACATCTACTTGAGTAACTTTTGGGATAAATTGTACTTCTAAGAGTAGTTTTTATGCAACATACTTTTACTTTTACTTGAGTATATTTATAGAGAAGAAACACTACTTTTACTCCGCTCCATTTATCTACAATCAGCTCGTTACTCGCTACTTTTTTTTTTATCGATCTGTTAATGCACGCTTTGTTTGTTTTGATGTTGTCAGACACGCATTCAAAGTAGGAACTACGCATGCCTGCGTTTCACCAATCACATGCAGTCACTGGTGACGTTGGACCAATCAAACAAAACCAGGCGGTCACGTGACCGTCACACGTCGAATCCGACCTAAAACTTATTGGGGTGTTACCATTTAGTGGTCAATTGTGCAGAATATGTACTGTACTGTGCAATCTACTAATAAAAGTTTCAATCAATCAATCAAAAGTGTAAAGGAAAAAAGACACTTTTTATTTCAACCGTACTTCCTGTTAAAAGCCTAAAGACTGATCGCACAGTTCCTGTCTTCACAATAAAAGCGCCGCTCCATCGCGCCTGCGCTAACAAAATAAGAGTCTCCGAAAGCCAGCGCAAACAAGCTAAGAAGCTACGGAGTTTGCCGTCAATGTATTTCTTGTAAAGTGTATAAAAACGAATATGGAAGCTGGACAAGTAAGATGCAAAAAACCAACGACTTTCATGTGGTATTAGACAGAAAGGAAGAACTTTTTTTCTCCTCCATTTGAAAATGTGGACATTATCAGCACTATACTGTCTGATTCCAGCCAATGCAAGTCATCAGAATCAGGTAATACACCAACTTATATTCTTGTCTTCATGAAATATAGGAATCTATGTGTTAAACATGCATGTATATTCATTAAAACACCTTTAACATGTCAACAAAAACAGCAAAATAAATAACTATAAATTATATACTGTATGTATATCTATATCTATATCTCTCTCTCTATATATATATGATATGTGTGTGTATGTATATATGAGGTAGATCACCTCGACTTGGTCATTTATTAAGTAATTGATTAACGTTGAAAAACTTATTGGGGTGTTACCATTTAGTGGTCAATTGTACAGAATATGTACTGTACTGTGCAATCTACTAATACAAGTTTAAATCAATCAATCAATCAATCAATGCCTACTGAGCCTATGGTGCTGTTAAGTTATTGTGGCTCGATTTTCCTTAATATTTTTATTTTAATGTATTATTATTTAATATATATTATGGGTTTAGTTGCTTAAGAGATATTCCTGGCTATGAATTTGCTCATTGCTATTTTTATGTTTTTGTGCATTATTTGTTGCTGTAATCATTAAACAAACAGGTTACTCATCAGTTACTCAGTACTTAAGTAGTTTTTTCACAACATACTTTTTACTTTTACTCAAGTAAATATTTTGATGACTACTCCTTACTTTTACTTGAGTAATACATCTCTAAAGTAACAGTACTCTTACTTGAGTACAATTTCTGGCTACTCTACCCACCTCTGATAGTTTGATTGGCAACACTAAATTGGCTCTAGTGTGTGAATGTGAGTGTGAATGTTGTCTGTCTATCTGTGATGGCCCTGTGATGAGGTGGCGACTTGTCCAGGGTGTACCCCGCCTTACGCCCGATTGTAGCTGAGATAGGCGCCAGCGCCCCCCGTCACCTCAAAAGGGAATAAGCGGTAGAAAAAGAATGGATACCTTAAAATATCAAACAATATTATTTATCTCCTTTGCGGAAGAGACGAAGAAAATGTCAGCAATCGTCACATACAGTACACGTCAACCAATAAGAATTTGACGGGGGAGGGTCATGGAATTCTAACTACTATATGCTATATACTACTGCCGTAGCTATTAAAATGAATCATTTCATCGTTGGCGGTAACTTATAAAAACTGAGAAGGGCTTAACAAAAATGGCACTGAAAAAGGAAATCATGTACTGCATATTACACAATACCAAATAATATTATTTATCTCATTTGCGGAAGAGACCAAGAAAATGTCAGCAATCGTCACACACACGTCAGAAATCGTCACACACACGTCAACCAATAACAATTCGGCGGGGGAGGGTCGTGACAGAAGTGCATTGTGGGTTATGGAATGCTAACAGCTATATGCTATATACAACTGCCGTAGTTATTAAAATGGATCATTTCATTGTTGGCGGTAACTTATAAAAATTGACAAGGGCTGAACAAAAATTGGACCGAAAAGGAAATCATGTACTGCAGATTACAAGCTGGACGTAGTGAAATATGCAGCAGAAATTGACAAGAAGAAGCGGCGCATACCTTTGGAGTTGACAAGAGTTGTTTAGAAGCGACACAGAGGAGGAAGATTTCATCGGATTTATCGATTAGGAGTGATAGATTGTTTGGTAAACGTATAGCATGTTCTATATGTTATAGTTATTTGAATGACTCTTACCGTAATATGTTACGTTAACATACCAGGCACCTTCTCAGTTGGTTATTTATGCGTCATATAACGTACACGTATTCAGCCTGTTGTTCACTATTCTTTATTTATTTTAAATTGCCTTTCAAATGTCTATTCTTGGTGTTGGATTTTATCAAATAAATTTCCCCCAAAAATGCGACTTATACTCCAGTGCGACGTATGTTTTTTTCCTTCTTTATTACGGTATGCATTTTCGGCCGGTGCGACGTGTACTCCGGAGCGATTTATAATCCGAAAAATACGGTATATGGATGCGGGTGTTCGCGTAACGCTGTGTCTCAGTTTGTGTATTTGTGTATTAGCATGTTAACGTGTATGCTTGTGTATATGGGTGTTTGTGTATCAGCGTGTGTATGTTTGTGTATCAGTCTGTGATCGAGTATTAGTGTATGTGTTTGGTGTGTGTATCTTAGTGTATCGGTGTGTGTTTGGTAACACTGTGTCTATGATGGTGTATCAGTGTGTGACTAATGTTCATCGGTGTCTTGGTGTGCACGTGCGTATGTCATTGTGTGTTTGTGGGCCTTTGATTATTATATCTTTGTATGTGTGTGTATTAGTGTCTGATTTTATTTTGGTTTGTGTCTGTTTGTCAATTTGTGTATGTTTGTGTATCAGTCTGTGATTGAGTGTAAGTGTTTGGTGTTTGTGAATTAATGAGTGTGTCATTGTGTTTCAGTGTACGTGTGTGTTAGTGCAGTGTTTGTTTGTGTATCGGTATGTGTGTGTGTGTGTGTGTGATGTTGTATCAGTGTATGGTTTAATGAAAACTGTTGTCCTAGTGTAGGGGTCGAGAACCTTTTAAGCTGAGAGCCATGAAAGCCAAATATTTCAAAATGTACAGTGGGGCAAAAAAGTATTTAGTCAGTCACCGATTGTGCAAGTTCTCCCACTTAAAGTGATGACAGAGGTCTGTAATTTTCATCATAGGTACACTTCAACTGTGAGAGACAGAATGTGAAAAAAAAATTCCAGGAATTCACATTTTAGGAATTTTAAATAATTGATTTGTAAATTATGGTGGAAAATAAGTATTTGGTCAATATAACAAAAATTCAACTCAATACTTTGTAATATAACCTTTGTTGGCAATAATAGAGGTCAAACGATTACTATAGGTCTTTACCAGGTTTGCACACACAGTATTTGGTATTTTGGCCCATTCCTCTATGCAGATCTTCGCCGAGCAACACAGACTTTCAACTCCCTCCACAGATTTTCTATGGGGTTGAGGTCTGGAGACTGGCTAGGCCACTCCAGGACTTTCAAATGCTTCTTACGCAGCCACTCCTTCGTTGCCCGGGTAGTGTGTTTGGGATCATTGTCATGCTGGAAGACCCAGCCAGGTTTCATCTTCAAAGCTCTCACTGATGGAAGGAGGTTTTGGCTCAAAATCTCACAATACATGGCCCCATTCATTCTTTCCTTAACACGGATCAGTCGTCCTGTCCCCTTAGCAGAAAAACAGCCCCAAAGCATGATGTTTCCACCCCCATGCTTCACAGTAGGTATGGTGTTTTTAGGATGCAACTCAGTATTCTTCTTCCTCCAAACACAACAAGTTGAGTTTATACCAAAAAGTCCTATTTTGGTTCCATCTGACCACATGACATTCTCCCAGTCCTCTGCTGTATCATCCATGTGCTCTCTGGCAAACTTCAGACGGGCCTGGACAAGCACTGGCTTAAGCAGGGGGACATGTCTGGCACTGCAGGATTTGAATCCCTGTCGGCGCAGTGTGTTACTGATGGTAACCTTTGTTACTTTGGTCCCAGCTCTCTGCAGGTCATTCACCAGGTCCCCCTGTGTGGTTCTGGGATTTTTGCTCACCGTTCTCATGATCATTTTGTCCCCACGGGATGAGATCTTGCGTGGAGCCCCAGATCGAGGGAGATTATCAGTGGTCTTGTATGTCTTCCATTTTCTGATAATTGCTCCCACAGTTGATTTTTTTCACACCAAGCTGCTTGCCTATTGTAGATTCACTCTTCCCAGTCTGGTGCAGGTCTACAATTCTTTTCCTAGTGTCCTTCGACAGCTCTTTGGTTTTGGCCATTGTGGAGTTTGGAGTCTGATTGTTTGAGGCCGTGGACAGGTGTCTTTTATACAGATAACGAGTTCAAATAAGTGCCATTAATACAGGTAAGGAGTGGAAGACAGTAGAGCTTCTTAAAGAAGAAGTTACAGGTCTGTGAGAGCCAGAAATCTTCCTTGTTTGAAGTGACCAAATACTTATTTTCCACCATAATTTACAAATAAATTCTTTGAAATTCCTACAAAGTGAATTCCTGGATTTTTTTTACATTCTGTCTCTCACAGTTGAAGTGTACCTATGATGAAAATTACAGACCTCTGTCATCATTTTAAGTGGGAAAACTTGCCCAATCGGTGGCTGACTAAATACTTTTTTGCCCCACTGTATTTCCGTGAGAGCCATATAATATTTTTTAACACTGAATACTAAATGCGTGCATTTTTAAGTAAGACCAACATTTTAGAGTATAATAAGTCTCTTATTCTTTTTAAAAACATTGTTTTTCTAAAGTTAATAATAAATATAATACTTAGTACCATTAATGCGACATCTTGGACAGGTGCGATAGAAAAAGGATGGTTGGATTGAGATGCAAAAGAATGTTTAATAATTGGAACGTTATTTTTAAAACTGTGATTACCAGCGGAATCATTAATTACTTATCGTGTTAAGCAATGTCAGCTAAGATTTATCTGAGACAGATGCAGTCATCAAAAGAGCCACATCTGGCTCTAGAGCCATAGGTTCCCTACCCCTGCCCTAGTGTGTGTGGTGTGTCAATGTGTGATTGTCTGCCTTTGTTAATGTGTGGGTGTTTGTTTCCGTATAATTGTGTGTTTGTGTATGAGTGTGTGATTGTCTTTAAATTGTGTCTGAAAGTGTATCAGTGTGTGTGTTTGTGTATCAGTCTGTCATTGCCTATTGGTGTAAATGTTTGGTGTTTGTGTGTCAGTGTGTGTTTATTTGTGAGTGTGTGTTTGTGTTGGTGTTTGTGTGTCAGTGTGTGTTTATTTGTGAGTGTGTGTTTGTGTCTCAATGTGTGTTTGTGTACCTGTGTGTGTTCGTGTATCAGTGTGTGTGTGTGTTTGTATCAGTCTGTGATTTAGTAATGGTGTAAATGTTTGGTGTTTGTGTCTCAGTGTGTGATTGTTTATCTGGGTTGTGTATCATTGTGTTTTTATTAGTGTGTGATTGTGTTTTTGTGTTTGCATTAGTGTGTGTTTGATGGTGTGTCAGTGTATGATTTAATGTTTATCTGTGTCTTAGTGTGTGTGCATGTGTCAGTGTGGTTTATCTGTGGGAGTGTGTTCGTGTGTGATTGTGTTTTGGTGTTAGTGTATCAGTGCGTGTGAATGAGATGGTGTATCAGGGTGTGATTTGATATTCAGCAGTTTGTGTGTGTGCACGTGTCAGTGTGTATTAGTGAATCAGTATGTGTGTATTTCTGAATCAGTTTGTAATTGAATAACGTTGTAAATGTTTGATTGTTTATCAGTGAGTGCGTGTTTGTGTATCATTGTGTATTATTGTATCAGTGTGACTTTGTGAAGTGAAGTGAATTATATTTATTTAGCGCTTTTTCTCTAGTGACTCAAAGCGCTTCACATAGTGAAACCCAATATCTGATTTTTTTACATTTAAACCAGTGTGGGTGGCACTGGGAGCGGGTGGGTAATGTGTCTTGCCCAAGGACACAACGGCAGTGACGAGGATGGCGGAAGTGGGGATCGAACCTGCAACCCTCAAATTGCTGGCACGGCCACTCTACCAACCGAGCTTTAAGGCCGGTTTATGTTTGTGTTTTGGTGTATGTGTGCGCGTGTGTTAATGTTTGTTTGTGTATCATAATTTGTATCAGCCTCTGATTGAGTATTAGTGTAAATGTTTGGTGTGTGTGTGAGTCATTGCATTTGTGTGTGTGTGTCAGTGTATGGTTGTGTTTTAGTGTGTCAGTGTTTATGTGATGGCGTATCAGTGTGTGAGTTAATGTTTATCAGTGTCTTAGTGCGTTTGTGTTTGTTTATCTGTGGCTGTGTGTTTGTGTAAAAGCGTGCGATTGTGTTATGGTGTTTATGTACCAGTTTGTATGTGATGGTGTATCAGTGTGCGATTTAATGTTCATCAGTGTGTGAGTGCATGTGTCAGTGTGTGTTTGTGAGCACTGGCTGCAGGCTAAGTTGTGTCACATGATCTTTGATTTAGTGGCACGTGTTGACTGTTCATCCAGCAGCCTCTCTCAGTGTGTGTGTGTGTGTGTGTGTGTGTGTGTGTGCATGCACATGTGTTGTGTACCGGCATGTACAAGACATCAGAGGAATGAGGTCACATGACCGAGGGTCCTCACCTCCTTGTCAGAGATGAACAGGTGGTCTCCTCTGAGGACCACGTAGCGAGTCCTCCACAGCTCCCTGAAGATCCCTCGTCCGCAGAACTTCCTGATCCAGCCCACCTTCTCTGGCTGCTGGGGTGCTGGATGTCCCGAGTCCTGTGGCCCCTGAGGGATGACATGGATTCACGTGCTAGGATGCAGGTGTGGGCTGTGTTAAGTGTTGCGCCCCCTGCTGGAGGGACCAGCCTCACACGACAAGCGACCTACTTTCATGACGTCACAGCTCCTTTAGCTGTTAGCTTAGCATGTTGTCATACAGCACATTCATAAAAGATCTACTTCAATTCCATTTGTAACCTAAATCCACATTTTTTTCTAAGCTGCTTTTAAACATGACATACAGGTATTCCATCAAGTAACTAATATATTAACACAGTGATCATATATTTATCACATTACATTACATCATTATAACTATAGCAGTGCGTGTAGATGCACAACAGGACCACTTGATTAGGTACACTAATCTAGTGATCCAGATGTTTCTGATATTTTGACCCAGCTGGATGACAGTGTTGTCATCTTTGTAGTGCATGCGCGCGCAATGATTGGTGTCCCTAATGAAGAAGATGCTGATGCAAGATGAAGGTGTGCCTACCTGTCCTCCGTGCTGGCTCTTCTTCATGCTCGCAGGATGCCGCTCAGCTTCTTCTTCTTCAGTCGCCTGTTGTCCTCCCTGCGCGCGCGTGTGCGGCAGATGCTCCCCCCCTCCCCCTTGGCGTGCGCGCACTCGCCACACGCGCACTTTAACCTACATTCCGAGTGCGCAAAATGGCGCCATCTCGCGGCGTATGTGCGTGCTTACGTGCCCTAACAAAAGGCGCTCGTTGTAATTACTGTTTAAGTATTAACAACGTGTATGTACCATCCATCCTTTCCATTTGTTTTTTCTTTATTGTTTGTTTTAGGTTTTAATTCACACTATTGTAAAAACAACAACAACAACAACAAAAAACAACAACAACAAAAAAACAATCTATCCTTCCATCCATCCATCATCTTCCGCTTATCCGAGGTCGGGTCGCGGGGGCAGCAGCCTGAGCAGGGAAGCCCAGACTTCCCTCTCACCAGCCATTTCGTCTAGCTCTTCCCGGGGGATCCCGAGGCGTTCCCAGGCCAGCCGGGAGACATAGTCTTCCCAACGTGTCCTGGTTCTTCCCCGTGGCCTCCTGCCGACTGGACGTGCCCTAAACACCTCCCTAGGGAGGCGTTCGGGTGGCATCCTGACCAGATGCCCGAGCCACCTCATCTGGCTCCTCTCGATGTGGAGAAGCAGCGGCTTTACTTTGAGTTCCTCCCGGATGGCAGAGCTTCTCACCCTATCTCTAAGGGAGAGCCCCGCCACCCGGCGGAGGAAACTCATTTCGGCCGCTTGTACCCGTGATCTTATCCTTTCGGTCATGACCCAAAGCTCATGACCATAGGTGAGGATGGGAATGTAGATCGACCGGTAAATTGAGAGCTTTGCCTTCCGGCTTAGCTCCTTCTTCACCACAACGGATCGATACAACGTTCGCATTACTGAAGACGCCGCACCGATCCGCCTGTCGATCTCACGATCCACTCTTCTCCCACTCGTGAACAAGACTCCTAGGTACTTGAACTCCTCCACTTGGGGCAGGGTCTCCTCCCCAACCCGGAGATGACACTCCACCCTTTTCCGGGCGAGAACCATGGACTCGGACTTGGAGGTGCTAATTCTCATTCCGGTCGCTTCACACTCGGCTGCGAACCGATCCAGTGAGAGCTGAAGATCCCGGCCAGATGAAGCCATCAGGACCACATCATCTGCAAAAAGCAGAGACCCAATCCCGCGGCCACCAAACCGGAACCCCTCAACGCCTTGACTGCGCCTAGAGATTCTGTCCATAAAAGTTATGAACAGAATCGGTGACAAAGGACAGCCTTGGCGGAGTCCAACCCTCACTGGAAACGTGTCCGACTTACTGCCAGCAATGCGTACCAAGCTCTGACACTGATCATACAGGGAGCGGACCGCCACAATAAGACAGTCCGGTACCCCATACTCTCTGAGCACTCCCCACAGGACTTCCCGAGGGACACGGTCGAATGCCTTCTCCAAGTCCACAAAGCACATGTAGACTGGTTGGGCAAACTCCCATGCACCCTCAAGAACCCTGCCGAGAGTAAAGAGCTGGTCCACAGTTCCACGACCAGGACGAAAACCACACTGTTCCTCCTGGATCCGAGGTTCAACTATCCGGCGTAGCCTCCTCTCCAGTACACCTGAATAAACCTTACCGGGAAGGCTGAGGAGTGTGATCCCACGATAGTTGGAACACACCCTCCGGTCCCCCTTCTTAAAGAGAGGGACCACCACCCCGATCTGCCAATCCAGAGGTACCGCCCCCGATGTCCACGCGATGCTGCAGAGTCTTGTCAACCAAGACAGCCCCACAGCATCCAGAGCCTTAAGGAACTCCGGGCGGGTCTCATCTACCCCCGGGGCCTTGCCGCCGAGGAGCTTTTTGACTACCTCAGCAACCTCATCCCCAGAAATAGGAGAGTCCACTACAGATTCCCCAGGCACCGCTTCCTCAAAGGAAGACGTGTTGGTGGGATTGAGGAGGTCTTCGAAGTATTCCTTCCACCGATCCACAACATCCGCAGTCGAAGTCAGCAGAACACCATCTGCACCATACACGGTGTTGATAGTGCACTGCTTCCCCTTCCTGAGGCGGCGTATGGTGGTCCAGAATCGCTTCGAAGCTGTCCGGAAGTCGTTTTCCATGGCTTCCCCGAACTCTTCCCATGTCCGAGTTTTTGCCTCCGCGACCGCTAAAGCTGCACACCGCTTGGCCCGTCGGTACCCGTCCACTGCCTCCGGAGTCCTATGAGTCAAAAGAACCCGATAGGACTCCTTCTTCAACTTGACGGCATCCCTCACTGCTGGTGTCCACCAACGGGTTCTGGGATTACCGCCACGACAGGCACCAACAACCTTGCTGCCCCAGCTCCAATCAGCTGCCTCGACAATAGAGGTTCGGAACATGGTCCACTTGGACTCAATGTCCCGCACCTCCCTCGTGACATGTTCAAAGTTCCTCCGGAGGTGTGAATTGAAACTCTCTCTGACAGGAGACTCTGCCAGACGTTCCCAGCAGACCCTCACAATGCGTTTGGGCCTGCCAGGTCTGTCCGGCATCCTCCCCCACCATCGCAGCCAACTCACCACCAAGTGGTGATCGGTAGAAAGCTCCGCCCCTCTCTTCACCCGAGTGTCCAAAACATGAGGCCGCAAATCCGATGACACAACTACAAAGTCGATCATGGAACTGCGGCCTAGGATGTCCTGGTGCCAAGTGCACATATGGACACCCTTATGTTTGTACATGGTGTTCGTTATGGACAATCCATGACGAGCACAAAAGTCCAATAACAAAACACCACTCGGGTTTAGATCCGGGCGACCATTCTTCCCAATCACGCCTCTCCAGGTTTCACTGTCGTTGCCAACATGAGCGTTGAAGTCCCCCAGTAGGACAAGGGAATCGCCCGGGGGAACACTTTCCAAAAACAATCTATTTCGGTGCATTTCCAATGCTACTCGTTAATTTTCGTTTTGTTTCGGCAGCCAAACACACTTCCGGTCTGTCAAACATTCTGACTATTTTAACCAATCAGATTATGGGGAATTCAAAATGCCCTTCCACTGTAACCAAGGGTCCCACAACAGTGGCGTGTCCAGACTTTTTTTCTCCCCCAGGGGTCTTACAGGATGACACCGAGCTAGTTCTGCAGGGGTGGCCCCCATATAAAAGTGAGTCTACCCAGATGCAGCTGTAGCTACTGTAATACAAACCTCATTTCCATAAGAGTTGGGGAATTGTGTTAGATGTAAATATAAACGGAATACAATGATTTGCAAATCCTTTTCAACCCATATTCAATTGAATGCACTACAAAGACAAGATATTTGATGTTCAAACTCATAAACTTTATTTTTTTTTTGCGAATAATCATCAACTTAGAATTTAATGGCTGCAACACGTGCCAAAGTAGTTGGGAAAGGACATGTTCACCACTGTGTTACATCACCTTTTCTTTTAACAACACTCAATAAACGTTTGGGAACTGAGGAAACTAATTGTTGAAGCTTTGAAAGAGTAATTCTTTCCCATTCTTGTTTTATGTAGAGCTTCAGTCGTTCAACAGCCCAGGGTATCTGCTGTCGTATTTTACGCTTCATAATGTGCCAAACGTTTTCGATGGGAGACAGGTCTGAACTGCAGGCGGGTCAGGAAAGTACCCACACTCTTTTTTTACGAAGCCAAGCTGTTGTAACACGTGGGTTGGCATTGTCTTGCTGAAATAAGCAGGGCCGTCCATTAAAATGTTGCTTGGATGACAACATATGTTGCTCCAAAACCTGTATGGACCTTTCAGCATTAATGGTGCCTTCACAGATGTGTAAGTTACCCATGTCTTGGACACTAATACACCCCCATACCATCACAGATGCTGGCTTTTGAACTTTGCGCCTATAACAATCCGAATGGTTATTTCCCTTTTTGTTCTGGAGGACACCACGTCCTCTGTTTCCAAATATAATTTGAAAGGTGTACTCGTCAGACCACAGAACACCTTTCCACTTTGCATCAGTTCATCTTAGGTGAGCTCGGGCCCAGAGAAGCCTGCGGCGTTTCAGGATATTGTTGATAATTGGATTTGGCTTTGCATAGTAGAGTTTTAACTTGCACTCACAGATGTAGCAACCAACTATAGTTACTGACAGTGGTTTTATGAAGTGTTCCTGAGCCCGTGTGGCAATATCCTTTACACACTGATGTCGATTTTTGATGCAGTACCGCCTGAGGGATCAAACATCTGTAATATCATTGCTTACGTGCAGTGATTTCTTCAGATTCTCTGAACTTTTTGATGATTTTACGGACCGTAGATGGTAAAACCCCTAAATTCCTTGCAATAGCTCGTTGAGAAATGTTGTTCTAAAACTGTTCGACAATTTGTTTACAATGTGGTGACCCTCACCCCATCCTTGTTTGTGAATTACTTAGCATTTCATGGAAGCTGGTTTTATACCCAATCATGGCATCCAACTGTTCCCAATTAGCCTGCACACCTGTGGGGGGTTCCAAATAAGTGATTGATGAGCATTCCTCAACTTTATCAGTATTTATTGCCACCTTTCCCAACTTGTTTGTCACGTGTTACTGGCATCAAATTCTAAAGTTAATGATTATTTGCACACAAAAAAAAGTGTTTATCAATTTGAACATCAAATATGTTGTGTTTGTAGCATATTGAACTCCGTTTGTATTTACATCTAACACAATTTCCCAACTCATATGGAAACAGGGTTTGTAGTTTACCAGGGTTACCACCACCAAATATGGAATGGATTTACCTGTAAGACCATTGTTGACGATAAACCATATTGCAAAGCATTAAGCTATTACAGTACTTTAGACAACTTGCAACAGTTGGCCCAACATTCGAATACAGTATGTAATTTTTTTTTATTTTGATAAAGTCAGATTGTAATATTCATAAACCTTTTATTTACACAACCCAAAACCAGTGAAGTTTGCACGCTGTGTAAATGAATAAAAACAGAATGCAATGATTTGCAAATCCTTTTCAACGTATTCAATTGAATAGACTGCAAAGACAAGATACTTAATGTTCGGACTGAGAAACTTAATTTTTTTTGCAAATCATCGTTAACTTAGAATGCAATGACTGCAACACATTGCAAAAAAGTTGGCACAGGGGCATTTTTCCCACTGTTTTAAATGGCCTTACTTTTTAACAACAGTCAGTAAACATTTAAGAACTGAAGAGACCTATTTTTTAAGCTTTACAGGTGGACTTCTTTCCCATTCTTGCTTGGTGTACAATTTAAGTAGTTCAGAAGTCCGGTGTTTCCGTTGTCGTATTTTACGCTTCATTATGTGCCACACATTTTCAATGGGAGACAGGTCTTGACTACAGGCAGGCTAGTCCTGTCCAGTAGCGGCACATTGTTTTTACTATGAACCCACGCTATTGTAACAGGTGCAGAATGTGGATTGGCATTGTTTTGCTGAAACAAGTCCATGAGCGCCCATGAAAAATATGTTGCTTGGATGGCAACATATGTTGCTACAAAACCTGTATGTACCTATCAGCATTAATGGTGCCTTCACAGATGTGTAAGTTACCCATGCCTTGGGCACTAATACACCCCCATACCGTCCGGATGGTTCTTTTCCTCTTTGGTCCAGAGGACACGACGTCCACAGTTTCCAGAAACAATTTGCATCAGTCCATCCTGGATGAGTTCGGGCCCAGCGAAGCCGGCAGCGTTTCTGGATGTTGTTGATAAATGGCTTTTGCTTTGCATATTAGAGTTTTAACATTCACTTACAGATGTAGCGACAAACTGTAGTTACTGACAGTGGTTTTCTGAAGTGTTCCTGAGCTAATGTGGTGATATCCTCTACTCACTGATGTCGCTTTTTGATGCAGTACTGCCTGAGGGATCCAAGGTCCGTAGTAACATCGCTTGCGTGCAGTGATTTCTCCAGATTCTGTGACACTTTTGATGATATTACGGACCGTAGATGGTGAAATTCCTAAATTCCTTCCAATAGCTCGTTGAGAAATGTTCTTAAACCGTTCGACAATTTGCTCACTCATTTCTTCACAAAGTGGTTACCCTCCCCCCATCCATGTTTGTGAATGACTGAACATTTCATGGAAGCTGCTTTTATACTCAATCATGGCACCCACCTGTTCCCAATCAGCCTGTTCCCCTGTGGGATTTTCCAAATAAGTGTTTGATGAGCATTCCTCAACTTTCTCAGTCTTCTTTGCCACCTGTGTAAGCTTTTTTGAAACATGTTGCAGGCATCAAGTTCCAAATGAGCTAATGTTTCCAAAAAATAACAGAGTTTACCAGTTCAAACGTTATATCTTTTCTTAGCAGTCCATTCAATTGAATATAGGTTGAAAAGGATTTGCAAATCCATTGTAGTCTATTTTTATGTACGATATACACAACATTGCTGGCAACAGAATAAATTAAAATATTAAAGAGTGCCTGTGCGAGTATTTTTCACAACAAATGAATTACCTGTACTGAGTAAAACTACAATCAGTGGAATAACAAAGGACTGAGATAACGTTCAAAACAGATCAATGCGCTTATTCTTGTGTTGATAGCCTATCTATCCATCCATTTTCTACCGCCTATTCCCTTTGGGGTCGCGGGGGGCGCTGGTGCCTATCTCAGCTACAATCGGGCAGAAGTCGGGGTACACCCTGGACAAGTCGCCACCTCATCGCAGGGCCAACTCAGATAGACAGACAACATTCACACTCACATTCACACACTAGGGCCAATTTAGTGTTGCCAATCAACCTATCCCCAGGTGCATATCTTTGGAGGTGGGAGGAATACTTTAAAAGGAAACTGCACTTTTTTTTAAATCTTTGGCTATCCTTCACAATCATTATTTAAGACATGATGACAGATATATTTTTTAAATGGATTGTAATTAGTAAATAAATGCGATCAAAGGTCTGCTTACAATGGAGCCTAAAGGAGCCGCTCTATTCTGACTTTAAAGGCCTACTGAAACCCACTACTACCGACCACGCAGTCTGGTAGTTTATATATCAATGATGAAATATTAACATTGCAACACATGCCAATACGGCCTTTTTAGTTTACTAAATTGCAATTTTAAATTTCCCGCGAGTTTCTTGTTGAAAACGTCGCGGAATGATGACGCGTACGCGAGACGTCACGGACTGTCAGGAAATATTAGCGCTGCACCACTCGCGGCTAAAAGTCGTCTGCTTTAACCGCATAGTTACACAGTATTTTGGACATCTGTGTTGCTGAATCTTTTGCAATTTTTTAATTTAATAATGGAGACTATAAAGAACAATGCTGTTGGTGTAAAGTGGTGTATTGCAGCTGTCTTTAGCACCGAGACACAGCCGATGTTTCTTTGTTTGTTGTGAAGCAGAGCGATCAAGCGAACATGTTTTCTCTACGTCAACCAGCATGTTTTTGGATGGGGAAATTGTGATATATATCTTACCGAAGACATCAGTGGATTATTCGTCGTCCTGCAGCAGCTGTCAAAAAAGGCAGCTTTGAGCTTGGTTCCTCGGCTTCTCTCTGAGACACTGCGTGTTCACCGCAGCCATCCGACCTTGAGGTATGACTTTACAATCTTTAAAATCTCACAAAAACACTATTAAAACAATAAGCAGATAAGGGATCTTCCAGAATTATCCTAGTAAATGTGTCTAATTACATCTGAAACGCTCACACTGCCGCCGCCCGCAGCCGTCGCGTTTTTCTTTTTTTTCTTTTTCTTTTTTTCTAGTCCTTCACTATCAATATCCTAATTCACAAATCTTTCATCCTCGCTCAAATTAATGGGGAAATTGTCGCTTTCTCGGTCCGAATTGCTCTTACTGCTGGTGGCTCCCATTATAAACAATGTGAATATGTGTGGATCCCTGCAACTCGTGACGTCACGCGCACATACTTCCGGTATAGGCAGGGTTTTCTAATAGCGACCAAAAGTTGCGAACTTTATCGTCGATGTTCTCTACTAAATCCTTTCAGCAAAAATATGGCAATATTGCGAAATGATCAAGTATGACACATAGAATGGACCTGCTATTCCCGTTTGAATAAGAAAATCTCATTTCAGTAGGCCTTTAAAGCCCTTAAAACCATCCAAACATCTCTATTAAGGTTTAATATGCATGCTGTAAGTATTTATGTAATATAGTAACATGTACATTTATAATTACATGTAATATTTACGTATTTTAATAATTTTAAGCATATCCTGCGCGTTTATTTAAAAAAACGCATCACAACGTTCTTTTGTATTTATTTTTATTTTTTCCCAACATCACTGATTACTACTAACTGCAGACTTCATGGGACCCAACAAACATCACTTACTGCTCAAGGTCTGCTGTCATTAGAGTGCCAATTTAGGATGTTCATATTTTCCAATTTAGATGAATAATGACTCATAATCTTCGTGGAAAAAAAGGGGGCAGGAACCAAATGTCTTTGTCATTCTCGCCTTCTCGGGTCTAAATTGGTTGTCAAAGTGTACCAACTTATTGGAATACGTTCTCGTCCTTCTATTGTGAAGTTGAGAGGCATGATTTATGATCTGAAATAAAGTTTGACAAGCAAGGACGCGAGGAAGCAGCTGATCAGTCAATTGTGTCAACATTGGCACACAAGCTCGTGAACACTGCGCTGTTAAAAATAGTTTGTCTGCGTTAGCGCTTATAATAACAATATCACTAATACATGGGTAATATTCAAGTCCATCCATCCATTTTCTACCGCTTGTCCCTTTTGGGGTGGCGGGGGTCGCTGGAGCCTATCTCAGCTACATTTGGGCGGTAGGCGGGGTACACTCTAGACAAGTCGCCACCTCGTCACAGGGCCAACACAGATAGATGACATTCACACTCACGAAATGTAAATAGAGTATTAATGGCGCTTTTTTGATTTTTTTTTATTGGGTTTTATGGGTGGAATAGAGGACCTCCTATTGACTCTGCTGCAAGCGGACTTTTATTAATGTTTATTTACATGTTAAAAATATTAAAATAAAAAAAATACATCCGTCGTCATGTCTTTCAGTATGATTTTGAAAAGGTGGCTAATTTCCCCCAAAAATTCCCCTTTAAACATGGCTGTGTAAAAAATATATTTTAACCAAAATGACCTACATTTAATGAAGGACCACAAACGTCTGAAACCTGGCTATTTATCGTCAGTCATCATCAACCAAAAAAGAATGCTTGCCACCTAGATATATGCACGCTGATTAGGATGTCCTTCCAACATGGAAATTACATTGAGATGGTCTGGACCAGGCTTGCAAGTAGGTCTGAGATTTTACCTGCAGCTGCTGACTCTTGTGCACCTACAACACATTGAATATTAGGAGTATGTGAACCATTTCTACCTTGTTTACTTCCCTGACGACTTCCTTAACATTAGAAGTTATTCAGAAAATACCTAGCCATCCATCCATTTTCTGTTGAGATCCCCAAGCAATTAAAATGTGTCAAATATGTCGAAGTTGTGACGATTACGTGGCATTGTGGTGATGCGGGTCGTTCTCTCAGAGATGCAGTCGGGCTTCGGACACAACGTGAAGGTAAGAAATACTGATTTATTTAACAAATAAAACAGGCTATGAAACAGAAAAACTTGCACAAGGCACAAACGGCAAAACGAACAGAACTAGCAGGGGAGCTAGAAAAAACAAAAGACCTAGCGTGGAAGCTGGCTGGTTGCGAACAGGAATACAGGATCGGAATCAGAGTCGTCACTGTTGTGAAACACAAACTAGGAAGCAAGGTCGAATGAACGAAGGAGGCAGGCTTAAATCAGGACAGTAATTACAAAAACAGGTGTGGGTCTGGAAACAAGTGGCAGATGAAACTAATAAGTAACTATGGTGACAGAACAAACACGGAAGTGCAACCAGGAACTAAGGCAAACATTAGCAGAACATAATACAAAAAAGACTCAAAACCTGAACATAATATGATCATAACATGACCCCCCCCCCTCCCCCCCTTAAGGGACAGATTCCAGATGTCCCAGAGAATAACTAAACACCCCCCCCCCACTATAAGAAAGTTCAAGAATGAAGGGAGGGTCACCAGGCCATGTGTCCAAGAATCTACTGGGGACAAGTCAGGTGGCAGCAGAGAATGGAGCGCCGCTGCCGCAAATGTCTAGGCGGGCGACCTCGGAAAATCCACATCCGTGGTGCACTTGGCGAGGCGGACGACTAGGGCACTGCCAAATCTGTTGTCGACGTGGAGGTGGGCGCGTCGGCGCCGTCATCGTGGCAGGCTTGGAAGCAGCGGACGAGGCAGGCGAGGGTGCAACAGACGAAGCAGGTTCGGGTGCAGGAGACGAAGCAGGCGGCGAAGCTTAGCGTGTAAGGCCAGCTCGAGGTCGCTGGGACGTCGTCAAGGTAACAGGCGTTGTCGTCGTGGAAACAGGCGCCGTCGTCGTCGTCGTGGAAGCAGGTGCTGGAGTGGAATCCAGCCTTAGGTCAG
The DNA here is from genome assembly GCF_033978795.1 of Nerophis ophidion. NCBI lineage: Eukaryota > Metazoa > Chordata > Actinopteri > Syngnathiformes > Syngnathidae > Nerophis > Nerophis ophidion. Next base: position 38,695,923 of record NC_084618.1, read on the forward strand.
GTGCTGGAGTGGAATCTAGCCTTAGATCAAGTGCTTGAGTGGGATCCAGCCTTGGATCAGGTGCTGGAGTGGGATCCAGCCTTGAGTCAGGGGCTGGAGTGGGATCCAGACTTGGGTCAGGTGCTGGAGTGGGATCCAGACTTGGGTCAGGTGCTGGAGTGGTATTTAGCCTTGGATCAGTTGCTGGAGCGAGTCCCAGCCTAGGATCAGGTGCTGGAGTGGGATCCATCCTTGGATCAAGCGTTGGAGTGGTATCCAGCCTTGGATCAGATGCTGGAGTGGGGTCCAGCCTAAGGTCAGGTGCTGGAGTGGGATCCAGCCTAGGGACAGGTGCTGGAGTGCGATCCAGCCTAGGGACAGGTGCTGGAGTGGGATCCATTCTTGGGACAGGTGTTGGGGTGGGATCCAGACCTGGGTCAGGTGCTGCTGTGAAAACCAGATTTGGACTTGGACTAGGACTAAGACTAGGAATAGGACTAGTACTACGACTAGGACTAGGATTTGGAATAGGACTAGGACTAGGACTAGGACTTGGACTATGACTATGACTATGACCAGGCCTTGGACTAGGACTAGATCTAGGACTTGAACTAGGACTTGGACTAGGACTTGGACTAGGACCAAGACATGGACTAGGACTATGACTATGACTATGACTGTGACTATGACTAGGGCTCGGACTAGGGCTTGGAGTAGGGCTTGGACTTGGACTAAGATTTGGACTAGCTACAGGTGCTAGCCATGGTGCAGCTAGCCGTGGTGCAGGTGGAGGTGGCCTAGCTGGGGGTTGCATTTTGGCGGGCCGAAAGACAGGTAAAGGTGGCCGCGCAGGAGGTTGCGGCTTGGCCGGTCGAAAGACCGGTGGTGGTGGAGTGCAGGAGGTTGCGGCTTGGTGGGTTGAAAGACCGGTGGTGGTGACCTAGCTGGGGGTTTTGGCTTTGCGGGCCGAAAGACTGGTGGTGGTGGCCTCGCAGGCAGTTGCGGCTTGGTGGGTCGAAAGACCGGTGGTGGTGGCCTAGCTGGGGGTTGTAGCTTGGCTGGGCACAGGACCCATCACTAGCTCTCCTTCCCCCCTCAAGAAGCGGATCCCAGACGCGCTCCCTGTGGTCTGGGATTGTCCTTAAGGGTGGGTGGAGAGAGGTCAGGAGAGGGGTAGACTCTTACCCTTTTGATTGTCCAAAATGTCTTCTCCCAACCCCCACCTGAGGTTTGTTGGGAGGAATAGAAGGAAAGGCCACTGACGTGGGCGGGGCTTGAGTCCTTAGGAGCGGAGTCCAAAATTCAGGTGACTGGGATTGACTAGACTGAAATTTTGAAAAAATGTCATTATAATGTTTAATAGTAGAATTAAAGTCAATTGGAACTGGCTGAGAGACAGAATTTACAGAATTTAAAAAAAGTTGTTCCTCTCTGACTTCATCACCGGTGGACGGGATTACGTCATCGGGGGGCGTCAACGGAATGACGTCATCCGTGCCGGTCTCCAGCTGACTGATATACCATTCAGTGAAATGTTTGGCGATATGTGAGATGGGATTGTGGTTGGCTGACTTCCAGAGGGAAGAATTGCGGGGTTGGAGCGTCTCTGTCACGAGGCAAAGCCCCGGCGTGGCGCAGTGTGAGAGTGGCCTTGCACAACCCGAGGGTCACTGGTTCAATCCCCACCTAGTACCAACCTCGTCATGTCCGTTGTGTCCTGAGTAAGACACTTCACCCTTGCTCCTGAAGGGTGCTGGTTAGCGCCTTGCATGGCAGCTCCCTCCATCAGTGTATGAATGTGTGTGTGAATGGGTAAATGTGGAAGTAGTGTCAAAGCGCTTTGAGTACCTTGAAGGTAGAAAAGCGCAATACAAGTACAACCCATTTATCATTTATCATTTACTTCCGCTTTCGCTGACGCGTGCGAACTTGCTGAGAGGGGACATCACCGGGACCAGCGGGACCAGAAACCCACCAGGTCCCCATATCATGTCTTCGTCCGGCGTACTGCGGAGCGTCTCTGCCTCCATCACTCGGAGTTCCTTCCACGTATCTTGGTCGACTTCTGAATAGCCCGCAGCGAGAGAACATCCGTTTACTTGCTTCCTACTGGGATGATTACGTGGCATCGTGGTGATGCGGGTCGTTCTCTCAGAGATGCAGTCGGGCTTCAAACACAGCGTGAAGGTAAGAAATACTGTTTTATTTAACAAATAAAACAGGCTATGAAACATAAAAACTTGCACAAGGCACAAAAGGCAAAACAAACAGAACTAGCACGGGAGTTAGAAAAAACCAAAAGACTTAGCGTGGAAGCTAGCTGGTTGCGAACAGGAATACAGGATCGGAATCAGTGTCGTCACTGTTGTGAAACACAAACTAGGAAGCAAGGTCGAATGAACAAAGGAGGCAGGCTTAAATCAGGACAGTTATACAAAAACAGGTGTGGGTCTGGAAACAAGTGGCAGGTGAAACTAATAAGTAACTATGGTGACAGACCAAACAAGGAAGTGCAACCAGGAACTAAGGCAAACATTAACGGAACATATTGCAAAAAAGACTCAAAACCTGAACATAATATGATCCAGGCAGTGGATCATAACAGAAGTGTGGAGAGTGTTTTGCATATTACCCATCAGGCCTAGTAAATGGGTTAAATTGGTGTATTTTTTAATTGTGTAGATTAGTATTAGACATTTTGTTATAATGTCCACATACTTCAGTGGGTATGATGTGTGTTTTTACATCACATAATTAATGTTATGTGTTGGTTTTCGATTAATTGGACCATAAATAGGAAAGGTTGTCCAAATTAAAGCGTTATAATGTGCAAGCTCTACTACAGTAATACACATTGTAAATCATAACCTTACCCATCGGGTGACTGACGGTGTCTCCTAAACCATGTTTTAAAAATAAATTTTGGATAGTCTGCGGGCTGTTGTTTGGGAACCCCTGAATTAAGCAATTCTTTGGTGTAACATAAAATAGAGCTGGAGTGGTACGAGTACCATAGTTTGAAAAACTGCTTCAAATCATTCCGCCTCTGAGTGGGGTTGCACCTAGGGTGGCCTATCAGATTCCAGGGGTGGAAGGTGTCGCTCCAGGCCTCTCTCTTGACACTCCACTGGATCATTGAGACCGTCAGACAGACACTTAAAATCAGTAAAGTTGTCATTTATTTGAAAAAAAACAACATGGTTTTTAGATGTGCATAGGGTGCTCATGCTTGATCCCATTCCCAAAACCGAAGTCAAACTATGAAGAACGTATATATACACACACATATACATATATGGGGCCGACACAGATAGACAGACAAAATTCACGCTCACATTCACACACAAGAGCCAATTTAGTGTTGCCAATCAACCTATCCCCAGGTGCATGTTTTGGAGGTGGGAGGAAGCCGGAGTACATGTCGGGAACCCACGCAGTCACGGGGAGAACATGCAAACTCCACACAGAAAGATCCCGAGCCCAGGATTGAACTCAGGACTACTCAGGACCTTTGTATTGTGAGGCAGATGCACTAACCCTTCTACCACCGTGCTGCCCCCATTTTGCCTTTTCCTGCTCCTTTTTTGGACAGAAACTATTTTCTTTTCTTATTTTTCATTTCTTTTAATATTAGTTTTGTTTTTTTCAGATGACTATATTTGTATTAGAGATGCTATATTTGTGTTTGAAAATGAAGAAATAAAACTGAAACATAAAAGGATGTCATTGTGGCTTTGGACGATCAAAAATAAATAATAGGGATATTTGAAAGTGAAGTCAATGTATTGGCTTATTTTTGGGCATTCAGCTTGACCCTACAGTGTATCCGGAAAGTATTCACAACGCTTCACTTTTTCTACATTTTGTTATGTCACAGCCTTATTCCAAAACGAAAGCCGTTCATTTTTGCCCTCAAAATTCCACAGACAAAACCCCATGATAACAATGTGAAACAAGGTCTTTTAATTTTTCAAATTCATCCGAAATAAAAAAATAAAAAAATCACACAAGTATTCACAGCCTTTGCTCAATACTTTGTTGATGAACCTTTGTCAGCAAATACAGTCTCAAAGTATTTTTGAATCCGATGCCACAAGCTTGGCACACCTAGCTTTTGGCAGTTTCGCCCATTGCTCTTTGTAACACCTCTCAAGATTCATCCGATGGGAAGTGTTGGTTTTCATCTAGGACAGGGGCGCTCACACTTTTTCTGCAGGCGAGCTACTTTTCAATTGACCAAGTCGAGGAGATCTACCTCATTCCTATTTATAATTTATATTTATTTATTTATGAAAGAGACATTTTTGTTAACAAGTTAATGGTGTTTGATGATAATACAAGCATGTTTAACACACATAGATTCCTTTCTTTCATGAAGACAAGAATATAAGTTGGTGTATTTGATTCTGATGACTTGCATTCATTGGAATTAGACAGTGGTGCTGATAACGTCCGCATTTTCAAATGGAGGGAAAAAAAAGTCCTCCTTTCTGTCCAATACCACATGAAAGTGGTTGGATTTGGCATCTCATTTGTCCAACTTGCATACTCGTTTTCAAACACTTTGTTATGAGAGTAGCATATGTGTGTGGCCCTTTAATGTCTGGCAGCAGGTGAGTGACGTCAGTGACTGTGCGGGTGGGCAAGCAAGTGAGAAAGCGGTCACTGAGGGCGGAGGAGAAATACATTGGAATCAAACTCCGTAGCTTGCTAGCTTGTGCACGCTAGCTTTCTGAGACTCTTATTTTGTTAGCACAGGCAGGATGAAACAGGTCTTTTATGGTGAAGACAGGAACTGTGCTGTCGGTCTTTAGAGTTTTGACAGTAGGTACGGAGTCTCTAGAAATAAAATGTGTTTCTCTGCGTCCGCCCTGTTAGTGATTTTTTTTCTTAAATATGAGCTCGCAGCAGCCAGCGTCATCTCACAAGATCCTCGGGTGCCGAGAATGTCAAACAACTGACGAAAGTGAAGTCTTGGTATGATTGATGATTGCTCATTTTTATGTATATTTTTTAATGCCTGGCTTGAGATCGACTGACACACCCTCCGAGATCGACCAGTCGATCGCGATCGATGTAATGGGCACCCCTGATCTAGGATGTCTCTGTACATTGCTGCATTGATCAATAGGCCCTGTCTACATTAAGCCGCATAACTCCTTAAACAAGCTAACCCATTGTTTAAGGTTCCCCTCCTTGGATAATTTTTTACACGGGTAAGTGCGCTGTGTATTTCTATAATCTCCGGCTCTTAACTTTGTATGGATTCATTGATCGTTTACAAACTGAGTTCGGAGAGGAAGAGAAGTCAGAAAGATTGCGCCCCACACAGGAAGTGACGCCAGAAAGAATGTGCCACAGCCAGCTTCATAACCAGAGATATCTTATAAGATGTCTATGTTCATGACAACTGGTTTCGTAACTCAAAGCCTAGTCTAGTCAGGGAAGTGACCAAGAACCCAATGGTCACTCTGTCAGAGCTACAGAATTCCTCTATACTTAAAATAATGTGTAATAAAAAAGAATAGATACCAAGTAGACAATAATACAAAAGTAGACATTTACACTTGTTTAAACCTGTGACGTGAGGGCATTGTGCATGTATGCATGTGTGTGTTTGGGAGAAAAGTAGTGGGTGCGGCTGTGGGTGGGGTGTTCTAGCATGTGTGGTATTTCTAGAAGTTGAAGACAGCTGAGGGGAGAATAAGAGAAGATATGACACCAAAATTCAATTCAACCAAATACACCATCCAGTTTAAGTATGCATTTATATTTTGGATGGTCTGTGACTTCATGTCATTTAAGTTAATGGCTAATAGACAAATACAAATAATGTGTAAATTGTTTCATCAGACTTATAGTTAATAATGCACAGTTAAAAAAACGTGTACATTTTTATTTGAGATAAATTGACAAAAAAATAACTTTTGAGATAAGAAAATTGTACATAAATGAATACTTGAAAAATTGGTATTCTCCTAAGAAATGTACATCTATTAACTCAAACTGAATAAGATCTTTAAGAGTACATTAAGAAATACAAATTAATTAATACTTAAGGAAGAATGCATTAAGATTTACAAATCAAATAGACGTAGTTCAAGTAAAAGAGAACTATAAGACAATATCATGCTTTTAATATAGGGAAAATAATTCATAAACTTGTATTTAAGACAAAATTACACATAATTATACTCTTAGGATAAGAACAATGGTTCATAAACTTTTTTTAAACCAAAAACTGCCCAAATAAAAAATTATACATTTTATTATAGAGAAAATATAGTAAACTTGTATTTAAGATGCAAGTATTCAAAATTATACTTTTAGAATAAGGATAATTGTATATAAACTTTTGTTTGAGTTATTTTAAGTGATGCGTAACTATTATAACACAAATCTGTTAGCAACAGTTACAAAAGCAACGTTGGCAATACAAGGCGGCGCAAACGAAACTTAAAGGCCTACTGAAACCCACTACTACCGACAACGCAGTCTGATAGTTTATATATCAATGATGAAATATTGACATTGCAACAAATGCCAATACGGCCTTTTTAGTTTACTAAATTACAATTTTAAATTTCCCGGGAGTTTCGGCTTGAAAACGTTGTGTAATGATGACGTGTACGCAAGACGTCACGGGTTTTTAGGAAGTATGAGCGCTGCGCACACACACAGCTAAATGTCGTCTGCTTTAACAGCATAATTATACAGTTTTTTGGACATCTGTGTTGCTGAATCTTTTGCAATTTGTTCAATTAATATTGGAGAAGTCACAGTAGAAAGATGGAGTTGGGAAACTTTAGCCTTTAGCCACACAAACACACGATGATTCCTTGTTTAAAATTCCTGGAGGTGAAACTTTCCTATGGATCAGAGCGCGGTCAAGAGAACATGGATCCCGACCACATGTCAACCAGCAGGTTTCGGTGAGAAAATTGTGGTTAAAAAGTCAGTTCTTACTGGAGAAAAGCTGAGCTTGTGCCGTCCAAGGCTGCCGTCGACTCCCCTGAGACACCCTTCAGACTATCAGGTACTATTTAACTCACTAAAACACTAGCAGCATAATAGAAAGATAAGGGATTTCCCAGAATTAACCTATTAAATGTGTCTAAAAACATCGGAATCCGTCCCAATGCAATCGCGTTTTTTTTGTGTGTTTTTTCTAGTCCGTCGCTATCAATATCCTCAAACACGAATCTTTCATCCTCGCTCAAATTAATAGGGAATTTGTCGTTTTCTCGGTCCGAATAGCACTTTTTTGTTGGAGGCTCCCATTAAAAACAATGTGAATATGTGAGGAGCCATCAAACATGTGACGTCATCGTCTGCGACTTCCAGTAAAGGCAGGGCATTTTTCTTAGCACCGAAAGTTGCAAACTTTATCGTGGATGTTCTCTACTAAATCCTTTCAGCAAAAATATGGCAAGATCGCGAAATGATCAAGTATGACACATAGAATGGACCTGCTATGCCCGTTTAAATAAGAAAATCTCATTTCAGTAGGCCTTTAAATCCATAAAATAAAATAATTTATTGGTTTTCCATGGCACAAAAATAAATACAATTTTCTTTAGGGCAAGAGTATACAAAATTATCCTTTTAAAAATAAAATTAATAATTCATAAACTTTTATTGAAGATAAAACAGCTTTTTTTTCCTTTTACAATACAATAATTTTTAAGAAGGAAAAATAGTAAATAAAAATTTATTTAGGATAAAATTCTACTTTTAAAAGAGTTCAATTTTTTTCTTTAAGACAAAAACATACAATTAAGCAAAGTAGTATAAAAGAAGACTTGTTGATTTGTTAAAATTTGCTTACATTTTAATTGGAAAAAAATTCACTTACATTTTCACCTTGCAAGATTATGAGCCTGTTATTACAAAACAGCCTTGGTAATACAAAAAGGAGTGAAGAAAATCCCTAAAATAAGATAATATATGGGTTTGCCCTAGCACTGACATAAACTTTTGTAATTTGGTTAAAATGCTGTAAAATAGTGGTGTAAAAGCACTATTTACCTGAGATAAAATTAAAAGATTAAAAGATGGTGGAAAGCTTTAAAAACTACAAGTTGCAATACCGACCTCTGCCTGTTGGAGTCTTAAATCATTATGAGGTATAGACTACAACTAAAATGGTGGATGTCTTTTAGAACTACAAAACTGAATGACGGCCAGATTTCATGGACACCTACTCCCGGTTTTAGTTCCGGTTTAGACCATAGCCACTACATGTGGCCTCATTTCCACTGACCACCCTGAACAAGTGGTTTATTTATGCCACGCCCCTTTTAACAACACCCCCCTCCATCTCGTTCCCTCGCTGACCCTCCCTAAAAGATGTGGATGATTACTATACATCTATCTATATCTTCTACTGCTTATCCCTTTTAGGGGTCGCGGGAGGGCTGGAGTCTTGCCCAGCCTGGACAAGTCGCCACCTCATCGCAGGGTCAACGCATTCACACTCATGACTGTCGTTTGTTACTACTTTTAATTTTGTAGTTATTTCCCCATATTTCTACACAATAAGATATAGTAACCCTTGCGAGGAAAAAAAAAATATGGAGTGATTTTTTTTGTCCAGTTCATACTTTACTTCATTCATTATTGAAATATTTCTTGCCAGTTTATGTTGTATATTTTTAAAAGAGATTTCCAGTTAATTTTCTCATCTTATTACACCCAGAAATGTTGGATTGCAGGACATTTCCTTGGGTTCAAATTCAATGTTATTTTGTTGATGGAGAAATGTGACTACAATTTTTTTTTTACGACGTAAACTTGGTCTGTTGGGGTTGTGAACATGCTGGCACAAAAATTTTTACTTTTTCGCACTTTATTTTAAATGTTTTCATATATAGCATGCATATTTGGCATGTTATGGTGACCTAAGTGTGTAAAAACAAGTTTAAATTTTTTTTTTAGTTTGTACTTTTATTTTATAGTGATTTGCATTTTAAGTTATATTAGAGCTGTCAAAAATATTGAGTTGACTCATGCGATTCATCACAAAAAGTGATCACATTAATCATGTATAAACACAGATTAATCACAATATTTGCAAGTTATGAGCAAAAAAATGCTGTGCATTCAAGTAAAACATTTAAAACATGCTCACGGATGACATTTTGACAATAAAACTACATTTGTGTTAAAATATTGGAGTCTTTAATTACATTTTTTTTCAATCGCAAAAAAACCCCTTAACGATATTTCAGATACTTTTTCTAAACTTAACAGACTCACACCTACAAAACACAATTGGTCAAAAGGATCATTTCTTTCTAAAAAACACTTGTTAAAAATATACTGACACTTTATTTCAAAATAGAATATTTCTCTACACACACTAGTTTAGAAATCGGACTCCAAATTGAAATATTCTGTCATAAAACTGTCATGAGGGCAGTTCTCCTGCCTTTTTCCCTCTTGTGTCTGTAAGTCTCCTCCCCCATCATCAGTTGCAGGTGTGCTGCCAGTCATTCAAGCCCACCCGCGTTTAATCAACCACCTGACTTAAACCCTGGATCTCCATCCAGCCAGTGCCAGTTCGTCTGTTGCCAAGCTCACTTACTCTGACCTTTGCCCTGAACCCTTTGTTATTCTTGTTTTTTGTATTTCCTCGGGTGGTGGACCGACTTTTGACCTGGTTTTCCTGGAGCTGATTTTTCGTTACTACAGATTTATTTTCTCCAGTGGCTTTTTGTTATTAAATATCAATTTTTTACTGATCTGCATTTGGATTCTTTTATTGAGATCACAACAAAAACACTTATTTTCACTGCACTAGGTACATGCAAGCAATCAAAGTACACAAGGTTTCAAAATACTGGCTATCGTTGAAATTACAAAAACTGCACGGTCTTTTATGTTTCAGTTTTACATGCAAAACATGCAATCCGCCATTTTTACACAAAAATTATTTGGTTGTAGTGTATGTCCACACATCATGTTCACAGTCAAATAATTCACAGTCAAAATATTCACAGTCAAAATATTCAAGTAAAAAGCAAATATGATTTTTTTCCTTTATACCACATGAGGTACAGTAGAAATACTGTTTACAATATGATAGAACAGAGACATGCTGAGAGTGAACAAAATACCCATGAAACACACAAGAAGAGTATTTTTTGGGGGGGAGGGCTACTAAAAAAAAGCACAAAACTGCTGTGTAAAATCTCAGCGGTTTTCAAGGTTAGGTCACATGATTTCATCAACATCGCATCAGATACTATCCAAGGCAATGCACCTGGAATAAAATCGCCTGAATATGACCGATCCAGCCTTGGCAATCATCAACTTTGATTTTCCTGCAGCCAGCTTCCATGGCTTCAAGGAGGGACATCTGATCATGTGGCTGATGTTCATAAGCCTTCCACCTCCGTGAAGAAAATAGCAGCTCAATGGTGTTGAGGAAAGGTGAACAGGGCGGAAGGAAGTGACGTGCCAGTCTGGGGTCTACTTCAAACCATGTTATACTTTCTTGCGAATGATAGAAAACCATTGTCCCAGGTGATTACAAAGGTCCTCATGTTTTCACCACCCCCGATCCTGCTCTGGAACCAGGCCCTGGTGGAGATCATTGAGAAAGGAAAGGAGACGCTTAACATTGGGTCCAACCTGACATCTGTGAAGGACTAATATTAGCAATTGCTGCACACATGGGAATGATTGCCCCTCTCAGTCCTGGCACATCAACTGTGGCCCTATTTCTATTTACATTTCGTGCACATCCACACCTTTTGGCCAGATTGAATCCTGCCTCATCTATGTACATTAATTCATAACGTCACTTCCTGTTCATGAGAAAGGACGCAAAGAAAAAGGCTCCGCTTTTGCTACCGGAGTTTTTGTTGAGTTTGAATATTTTGACCACTGACTTGCGATCACAGCCAAAGGAGAGTCACCTGGCATCTTCGACCTGATTTTGGTCAGTTGATAAGCACTGATACGCTGAGATAAGGCAAGTTGGAAGAGCTGTTAGCCGCAAGCCATCGGAGCCTTATTGCAATTCAAAGCGGTTGCCTAACAACCAAAAGCTACGGCGAATTTACAGCTGTTTTAAAGTGCTTCCAATGTCGCAGAGTGATATAAGTTGACAGACTGACACCTAAAACTGATCCGTGAACAACGCAAGGTACGAATTTGTTGAAATAAACAAGTTAAAAATGCCGTAAGTCGCTAAAGTAACTGCCGTTTAAGACACAAGAGGCAATGAAGTCATCGACCTGCCGCGATGCCAAAAGCTAAAAGGAGGACTGAAATCCCGAAACGTTCGGTGTCAGCCGATACAGGACACAACTGGGACCAAGATTTGAGACTGGACACAGGACATGATGGGATTTAAGAAGGGGTACTACTAAAAATACTCCATTAAATGAAAGAAGAAATGAAAGAAGTAAAAAAAGATCTGAAAAAAGCAATAACAGAACACAATCAAGATGTGAAAAGTCTAAAGCAAACTATAGAAAGTTTGCAAATTAAAATCATCACCAGAAAAAATGAAGTCTCTGATATGTGCCAACAAATGAAGATCTTTCAAGAATAAATGGGCCAACAAATGAAAATCCTTCATGAAGATAACTACAGGCTGTGGAATATCATAGATGAAATGAAGCAGGATATACAAATGAATGATATCATCGTGACAGGGCACCGAATTAAAACAAGATCCTATGCTAAAGCTGTGAATAATGAAGGTGAACCAGATGAAATGGAAAACTTCCTGCAATCAAAGCAAATTGAAATCGACATTAATACCATCGAAACATGCATCCCACTGAACAGAAGAAACAACAACGCCACTCCAGTCGTGCTCGTGAAACTCCTAAACAGAAAATCTAAAATGGCATTGCTGAGACAGGGAAAGAAGCTGAAGGGAACAAATGTGTACATGAATGAGAATCTCACAAAACGTAATGCTGGAATCGCCAAGAAAGCACGCGACTTGAGAAAGCAGGGAAAAATCCAGGGAACTTGGAGCGCCAACTGAAAAATCTACATCAAGCTGAATGGAGGTCCAGAAGCAGGAATACTTGTTGTCAATGACATCAAGGACCTGGACAAATTTTAACGTTTACACAGCTTCCACAACAACGATGACAATGGACTCTGACAGAAAATAAGTACCTAAATTCTACATCAACACGACTATGCTCCAAGGGACGACTAAAAAAGAAGACCAAAATTCAGGAATGTATCCATCTACACATATAGAGATTATTGAAACAACATCAAAGATTGGTGAACAAGAAAATATGGAACTAAAAAACTTCTGCAACAAAAATAACAAAAACCAGGATTTGGAAAATGATATAGATCCAGATACAAATTGTTTTCCCACATTAGTAATAACTTTTTTTTATTACACAGATGAGCAATACAATAGCATCATTAAAAGTGATAACAAATTGTCAATTATTCATTTTAACAGCAGAAGCTTGTATGCAAACTACAACAACTTTTTGGAACACATCAACGAACCCTTCAAAGTGATTGCCGTCACAGAAACATGGATTGATGATAAAAAAATAAATAGATTTTAATCTGGAAGGATATGAACTAAACTACATCAACAGAACCAACAAAAATGGAGGAGGAGTAGCTGTGTACGTGATGAAGAACCTGAACTACAAAGTGGTAAAAAAAACATGTCAATTGCTATAGATAATATCTTAGAATGTATTACCATTAAAATATGTCAGGAAAAAAGCAAAAACATATTCATCAGTTGTATATGCAGATCACCTAAGTCAAGTATAGAAACATTTGAAGAATGGATCAAGGCAACTTACATGGACAATGGTAAAAAAAAAAATGTCTTATGCGGTGACTTTAATATTGACTTATTGAACCCTAACAAGCAAAAGTCTATACAATGTACAGCATCAGTTTATATCCTAAAATCACAAAGCCAAACAGAATCACAGGACACTCTGCCATGCTTATTGATATTTTTACCAATGATTTTGATAATAACACTACAAGGGGTCTACTTATAACCGACGTTAGTGATTATCTGCCAGTTTTTACAATATATGATGGAAACTGCGGAAAAAACATGGAAGACAAAAGGACATTTTGAAGACTGTGCCCAAAGAGGATGATTGCTTCCAAAATTGAGCTACAAAAGCAAGATTGGGACAATGCATACAATGAAAAAGAGGTTGATAAAGCATATGAACATTTTTTAAACAAGTTCATAATACTTTACGACGAACATTGTCCATGGAGACAACTCAGTAGTAAACAGAGAAAGAATAATCAACCATGGATGACAAAAGTATTAAAAAATGCTTGTAAGAAGAATACACTATATAGAAAATGTATAGCACAAAGAACTACAGAGGCAGAAGTTAAATACAAAAAGTATAAAAACAAGTTAACAAACAGTACGATCATGTAGAAAAGAATATTACAGTGAATTATTGGACAGGAACAAAAATAATATGAGAGCAACATGGGGCATTCTCAATAGCATTATTAAAAATGGCACCAAGAGGGATTACCCCCAATACTTCTTAGACGGAAATAAACATAATGACAACATAAAGGAAGTAGTTGAAAGCTTTAATAATTACTTTGTAAATATTGGACCCAAATTGGAAGAAAGGATTCCAGACCCAGTTTCAATTGAGGACTATAATGATACCATAGAGCGAAATCCCAACTCCATGTTCCTCAGTACTGTGACACAGGAGGAAATAGTAACAAACGTGAAAAAATGTAAATCTGAGACTTCAACTGATTGTAACGGAATTGATATGGAAATGATAAAAAGGGTTATTTAAGAGATCTCAGGACCATTAATGTATATTAGTAACCTATCATTTCATACAGGTACATTTCCAAACAAAATGAAAATAGCTAAAGTTGCACCAATTTATAAGTCTGGAGACAAACATCTATTTACAAATTATAGACCGGTTTCTTTACTTCCACAATTTTCTAAAATCATCGAAAAACTGTTCAATAACAGATTAGAGTTTCATAAATAAAAATTGAATACTCGTAGAGAACCAATATGGATACAGAACTAATGTTTCAACTTCAACAGATTTAATTGAAATTACAGAAGAAATTACCAATGCAATAGACAGTAAAAAAATGTGCGGCAGCAGTGTTTATGGATCTAAGTAAAGCATTTGACACAATTAATCATAATATTTTAATCCAAAAACTAGAACGATATGGCATCAGAGGGTTAGTCTTAAACTGGATAAGAAGTTATCTAACGAACAGGAAACAATACGTGAAGCTAGGCGAACACACTTCTACAATGCTAAATATAACCTGTGGTGTACCTCAGGGATCAATACTAAGACCTAAATTATTCAATTTCTATATAAATGACATTTGTAAAGTTACAAGAGATTTAAAGTTAGTATTATTTGCGGATGATACAACAGCGTTTTGTTCAGGAGAAAACACACAGAAGATAATACAAATAATAACAGAAGAAATGAACAAATTAAAAAAATGGTTTGACAAAAACAGACTATCATTGCATCTCAGTAAAACTAAAATAATGCTATTTGGTAACAGTAGAAAAGAAAGTCAAACACAAATACAAATAGACGGAATAGAAATTGAAAGAGTATGAAACCAAATTTCTAAGTATAAAGATTGATGATAAATTGAACTGGAAATCTCATGTAAAGAATATACAACATAAAGTGGCAAGAAACACGTCAATAATGAATAAAGCTAAATATGTTTTAGACCAAAAATCACTTCATGTTCTCTACTGCTCACTAGTGTTACCATATCTGAGTTACTGTGTAGAAATATGGGGAAATAATTACAAAATTTACACTTCATTCACTAACAGTGTTACAAAAAAGATCAGTTAGAATAATACATAATGTTGGATATAGAGAACATACAAATCCTTTATTTATTGAATCAAAGACACTGAAATTCCACGACATAGTTAATTTGCAAACAGCTAAAATTATACACAAAGCAAACTATAACCTGCTTCCCAAGAATATACAACAATTCTCAACAAAAGAGGAGAAATATAATCTTAGAGAAAAATGCAACTTAAAATATTTGTACGCACGTACAACACTTAAGACCTTCAGTACATCTATATGTGGAATTAAACTATGGAATGGATTAAGCATAGAAATCAAACAATGTACTAATATGATCCACTTCAAGAAACTCTTCAAACTTAAAGTGTTTACAAAGTACAAAAAAGAAGAACCATGATAAACATTCTGAATTTATTCACCCATTCATTCTTTCATTCTCAAAATAATCTTATCTCATCGTATGGAATAAAACTTACTTCAAAAATTATTTATTCATTTATTTTTATTGTGATTACTTATGGAGTATATTGTGAAGACATTGCGAACAGGAAGTGAACAAAACTTTTAGCAACTGTTATGTAAAAGAAAAGGCGTAGGATTAAATAAGCTCTGCTTCTTCCTACTCCTTTTCGAACATGTTGAAAAGAGAAACTGGAAATTGTGATGTATCATGTTGTATGCTTGCATGTTCGAAATAAACTCAAACTCAACTCAACTCAACTCATGAGGGGCCTGGTTGGCCTCCAAATCCATAACTCTCTGAGACAAAGTTTATGTAAGTCTCATCATTGTATACCATACTGTACTGTAACCCCTCACTGTGTAGGTTATCTACTTGCAAAGTGCACGCAAAGCTTATAAAACTGGACATTGAATTGAAAATATAATATACTGTACCTTTCAAAGGGAAAAGTATACAACTGCTTCATCACCACTCTGTTTGGACAATGTCAGCGTAATGGCTGACATTGATACTTTCGAAAAACCACAAGGGCTTCACGGTTGCCTAACAATACGAAGGTCCTGACTAATCCTGGGTTCAATCCCGGGCTCGGGATCTTTCTGTGTGGAGTTTGCATGTCCTCCGCGTGAATGCGTGGGTTCCCTCCGGGTATTCCGGCTTCCTCCCACTTCCAAAGACATGCACCTGGGGATAGGTAGATTGGCAACACTAAATGGTCCCTCGTGTGTGAATGTTAGTGTAAATGTTGTCTATCTGTGTTGGCCCTGCGATGAGGTGGCGACTGGCGCGGTAGGAAATGGATGGATGGATGGATGGATGAAAAAACCTCAAATATCACTAAAACATTTTTTGCGCTCTCATTGGGGTGGTTTTTGAGTTGTTAAAATATTGAAATTTTTATCAAACATGATGGAAACACTTTTTGCGCATTTACAGGGCGCCTATGAGGACACGGCAGGCGGGCCTTCTTGGTCTTGCTTCCTATCGGTCAGCCGGGCCATTTCACTGGTCCCTTCCCGGCAATAGAGGCCGACACGCAGGCTCAGAGAGACCCACACACCCGAACAAGTCTCAAGTGGGCCGAAAGGACGTTGCCTTTGAGCGATCACTCGCTGCCTTCGTCTTCTATCACGGCAACAGCAGTGGCTGCAAAATCTTTCTCAAAGTGGAGTCTCCTCATAGGATGACATTTTACAAGAATTACGGCTCGTGACGTAAAGCAAAACACCATTTAACTGAAACAAAAGTTGCAAAAGTACTTTATCGAAATTTTTGAAATGTTGCTTTTATTTTGTGAAAAACTGCAATGGAAACGCAGTTTGTGAGAAGCATTCTTTGGAGAGAGAAAAAATCCACATGTGCATTGCTGCGTGGCCTGATTGACATCTCAAGTGAGAATAAAAACAATGCATGTAAAATGCAATAATTACCTGTTGGTTTGTTGAAAGATTTGTTATAACGGAGGTAACCGTTGACCCCGCAGATTGGGATCACAGAAAGACCGTGGTTGATTACAAGGTCAATGATATTGGCGTGCATGTCCTCATGGACTAATGTTCTTGCAGCCCTAGGAATGCCACCACCATGCATTCTTACACCGCTACCTTTCCCTCTCATTTCGGCCTGCACTTCTCACTGGGCCATTTGTTGTTACTCTTCCTCGGCCAAACATTAAAGTGTTTTGTCTTTTTCAAAAATATCCCTATTCAAAGTTCTCCTGACCACTGCCACTGAGGCAATTTACCCAATATAAATGAGCTGTGTGCCAATTATTCAATTGTCTGTTTATCAGCTGAGATATGTTTTTGAACTGATATCATTCCAGAAACATAGGTTTTTGTACTATATCTAAGATTTGAAATATTGTTTGCTTTTGCGGGATGTTGTTTGTTGACATTTGTGAACAATACAAAATCATTCCATAATTTTGTTGGGAGGTATAGCTTGTCTGTTAAAAAATGTAAGCATTGTGGAAATGTGTTCACTGACTGCATATTGTGTGAAAATGACATGAAATGCGTGCATGGTATGGCTACTAAAGACGGATGCTGTGCTACATATGTTTAAAGTTTTGAAAATATGACAACTGGTTGGACAAAGGGTGTTAGCAACTGAAAAAACTGTTATAACCTGTGATAAGTCCTGATTAATCAAAATTCAAAGGTGTGATTAATCTGGTTTTAAAAAACGGTTTAACAGCACTATGTTTAATGCTCAAGTACAATAAAAGTTATACTTTAAGCCTGCTTAAAAACCTAGAGCTGCCGAACAATTAAATATTTAATCACATTTCCCTCAGCAGTTAATCGTGATTAATCACAGGTAAATCTTTTTAATCTTTAATAAATTTGCTTTAGCCAGATAATGGCCACGTTTTAATACTATGAACATGGGTGAGGACAATTTGTTTGCTTTATTGAAATGTTTATTACATTATGCTTTTTAAAACCAGCTCAACACAAAATTGACACAAACACTTTTTAACTGAAGAAATAAAACATTATGTGTGGTGCCCGGTGTCGTGCCAGATTTTGTATCCCCGGCTGCTAGAGCACTTGCATTAAAGGGGTGGAGCTACACTTCTGAGTTTACATGCCAGTTTGGCGCATTAACAACACAAAATGTGGATGATCTAATCTGTGATCCATCCATCCATCCATCTTCTACCGCTTATTCCCTTCGGGGTCGCGGGGGGCGCTGGAGCCTATCTCTGCTGCACATGGGCGGAAGGTGTTGTACACCCTGGACAAGTCGCCACCTGATATTTTACATAAATAAATGCTTTTGGTGTTCTGTATTTTATGTGTTATATAAGTTAATGTTATTCATATCGCTGCAGTAATACAGCAATGCGAGCCGCCTAATAAACACTCTTTATGGAGGATTATTAACCAGAACATGTTATAAGGGGAATATACAGTACATATAATTTCAGCCTGCCAGAAATTATGTTCCGTTCTATAATTTTCAATTGGTATAGGTATCTATGGAAAAAAAAAAGTGCCGTTAGAGGACATTTTTTGACATCGTTTTTACTCCGTTAATTATGACAGCCCTAAAAATACAAATAAAAACACCTATACATTGCACTTAACGATGTGAAATGTTGTCATTGATTCACATTAAATCAACACAAAAAATTATAAATACAAGAAGAATATTTGCTTTTCAGCCATTAGAGACACTATTTCACGACAACGAGGAATGTCGCTTTTGTGTTTGAAGTTGCTCAGTGTCGGTTGCTACGGCGACCGCCGCCATAGGCTTTGTCGCCGCTGCTACTCATCGCGGACATCACTTCCTCCAGGAAACTGAGAGAAGGAGAAAGAGGAGTTTGGACCGCCATCAGACAGGTTTTTACTCTAAGTGTGGATACCTCTTAGTGTTGAGCACGCTGCTTCCTCCCAGCACCATGCGTACACCCGGCGTGCTGCGGTTCATGTTGTAAACAGTCAGAGCTTCTTCGTAAGTGGCACCTCCGATCACAAACACCACTATGTCCTGAGGTCTGGGGTGTCACACGCACACACATAGGTGAGTCATGTGACGCATAGTCATGTGAAACCATATGAGCACAGTTACCTGTCTCTGAGGCTGCTTGCTCCAAGATAAGGAAACTGACTGTCTTTTAGGCGTCCTTTAACCAGCTGATCTAAAGTGTCGTGAAGAAGAGGCTGATGTTGTGTGTACACGTTCTCCACACCCTGCGCGCACACACGCACACACACACACAACACACACACATAACACACAAACACACACAGGTGTCACATGACCCACAGAACACATTCGCCATGGTGACAGCGGGCCTAACCTTGAGGCCTTTGAAAAACTGCTTGGTGATGGCCACAGCATCTGTTGGCGTGATGAGGTCACTTCCTCTCACACGCTTCCCGCCGTACTCCACCATACATGACACCATCTGACACACAAGCACACACACTTGAGTGACATCGTACAAGGGTAGAAGTAATGTTTTAGGAAGTTTTCAGTGTTTTTGAAGTCACTTTCTCTCACACACACGCACACACTACAGCGATGACATCATCACCTTGCGGTGGCGATCTGACACGCCTCTTCGGCTCAGCTCCTCTATGAGAGCGGGAAGAATGCTGCTGCTGTGGCGCTCGTACCTGAGAGCGTAGAGCATGACCAAACGAACGGCGTCCAGCTCAGACAAACGGGGGTTCTGAAGCAGGCGACGCACGCTCTGAAAAAACCCCACATACACTTTTAATTTGAGAAGAAAAAAGCTTCCTGCGTGCGAAGAGACATTTCAGCGGTCACCTGCTGAGCGCTGGAGTGGTCGTTCTGACCTGCCAGCTCCTGCTCCACCTCAGACACCTCCATCAGATGACGCTCTGACACCAGGCGGGACAGCTCGCCCACCACCGTCACGTGTTTGGACACGGTGCCTGACATCTTCTTAAATTGGGGGTAATTGTCCACGAACGCCTAGCGGAAGGAAGTGGAAGGGGAGGGGTCAGCAGATAAAGACTTGGTCTGCGTCTCAAATTTAGTTGTCCTGTAAATTGTAAACATTCAGTGCAAAAAAAAAAATGGCAGATAGGATAGAATTTTCCCCATCCCACAATGTAGAAATTACAAAGTTGCAGAGCAGATTCACTTACCAAAAAGTAGTAGTAGAAATTATAAAACTAATATTACGCACTATTTTATCAAAACTGTTTTCATCCCGTATGGTCAGCTAGGATGATTAAGCCACATGCTATTATTTATATAAAGGAATAAACACGTAAACATTAACATTACTTATTATAGTCAAAACAGCTTGCTTTTGTTACGAATATTTACCACAAGAAAGAGAAGTGTAAAGATGAACAAATTTTATATTAAAATGTAATGGGGGATCCTACAAATTTGGTTATCAATACAGGACCAAGTAGTTATAGGGGCAGTATTGGTGGTCCCATTACTTTTTGTAAATAAAAAACAAAACAAATGATTTTGTAGTAATACAAGGAAAAATAATAACAAATCAACAGAAGAGTGGGTGTATGCAAAACAATTTTCTTCAGCTAAACAGAGAACCAAAATCATTGTCTTTGGCTCAAAGAAACAAAGATATACTATTATTAGTCACCTTGTAACCTAACCATGTTAAAAATCTATAATAATGGACTCAGGCTTCAACTTTAACAGCAACAATAAGTCAATAACATCATCAGCTTTTTAACCACCTGAAAAACATTGCCAAAATAGGAGGAATAATGTCACTATCAGACTTAGAAAGAGATGCCTTTGTCTCCAGCAGGTTAGACTACTGTAGTGGCCAGCTGCAGTTCATTCAAAATGTTGCTGCTCAAGTCCTGACTAGAACCAGAAAATATGAACATATTAGTCCAGTACTTAGGTCACTGCACTGGCTTACTGTTGCTAAGAGAATATGTACACTTTAAATCAGCTTTTCTTGTGTACGAGTTTTTTCATGGTCTTGTACCAAAGTACATTTCTAACATGTTAGAGCCACATCAACCATTTCGAGCTCTGAGAACCTCAGGGAGTGGTCTCCTGGTGCCCAGAGTCAGGACCAAATATGGTAAAACTGCGTTTCAGTTTAATGCTCCTAAAATCTGGAATAGTCTTCCTGAAGATGTGAAACACGCCTCAACGTTAGCAATGTTCAAATTCAGCCTGAAAACCCTTTGTATTAATTGTGCATATGACAACTGAAAGTCTTTTATTCACAGTATTTGATAGGTTTTAATTTTAATTATGATTGTTTTTATGATGACTATTTTTTTATTTGAATTTTAGTTATGATTTTATATTTTTATTTTTGCCCTCTTAATTTTCTGTAAAGCACTTTGAATTGCCTTGTGCACGAATTGTGCTCTACTAATAAATTTGCCTGGCCTTGCCTAGTGACACTATACTATTGCTGTTTGGACTTTGGATCGATACGCACATGCCTAGTATTTTAAATTAAGCAGCCTGCTTAACAATTTGGGTGCTTATATTTACCAAACGAAACATGTAAGTAAAATATGATTTTTTATTGATGATGTCTACTAATCTTTGTGGCCCTAAAGTCAGAGAAGTTTCTTATGTGCAAAAATTAGGACTGAAGTGGTTGAAGGTGTATTTTCATTTGCACTTTAATTTTATTGATAGTTTATTTAAGAAACACGTATTAATCATTTGGTTAAAATGTATGTATTTTAGTACTGTGTAACAGAAAAGCTTCTTAAAGAAGAATTTACAGGTCTGTGAGAGCCAAAGATATTCCTTGTTTGAAGTGACCAAATACTTATTGTCCACCATAATTTACAAATAAATTATTTAAAATTCCTACAATGTGAATTCCTGGATTTTTTTTCCACATTCTGTCTTTCACAGTTGAAGTGTATCTATGATAAAAATTGCAGACCTCTGTTATCATTTTAAGTGGGAGAACTTGCACAATCGGTGGCTGACTCAATACTTTTTTGCCCCACTGTATATACATGTAACACACATATATATAGCTTATATAAGCTAGTGAACACAGTGCTGCTGTAAATAGTCTGTTTGCGGTAGCGCTTATACTAATAATATCACATATACATCGTTAATTTAGGTTGCAAAATTAAATGGAGTATTTGTGGCGGTTTTTGGATGGTTATTTATTGGGGTTTATGGGCGGAATAGAGTACCTCTCATTGGATCCATTGTAAGCTGACTTTTATTTACGTTTATTTTTTAATTAAAATGCCATTTTTTTTTAAATACATATGTCGTCTTGTTATTCATATTAGTTGTAAAAGATTGGCCGAATTCCAAAAAAGTGCAATTCCTCTTTAAGTACCTTCATGTCAGAAATAGACTCTAGCTTCTGCTGGCCTTTTGGTCTTTTCTTCTGAAAGTCCTCCATCAGGTTCTTGATGTTGGTGCCAATCTCGCCAAAGTTCAAGTACAGGTTCTTGAAAAAAAAAACAATTGTGTCCCTTTAACATTCAAATATAACTAATCAACAATGAATTCAAATGTATTTTTGCTATATACCAATTTATAAAAGACTTGCAGGTCCTTATTATTATTTGGGATTTAAACAGAACACTGTAGTTGTTGATCG
Organism: Nerophis ophidion; assembly: GCF_033978795.1. NCBI lineage: Eukaryota > Metazoa > Chordata > Actinopteri > Syngnathiformes > Syngnathidae > Nerophis > Nerophis ophidion. The sequence goes on from NC_084618.1 coordinate 38,718,274, forward strand.
TCCCAAATGTGAAGTGACAAATTAGTTACATTCAAATACAATCGTACAGCCAAAAAAAGTTTCAAGAGTAACACCCGAGGGCCTTAAAAAAGTGGGCAGGTCATCAAAAAAGTGCTCTTTAGAGTAGGGACAACAAACTGACTGGACAAGCTGGTAAAGAAGGCCAATAACATGGTGGGTTGGAGCTAGACTCTCTGAAGGTGGTATCAGAGAGAAAAAGTGTAACAGAGCTCCTAGCCATTATGGACAACACTTCCCACCAACTACACTTGGACCGTGCGGAGAGAATGAGCACGTTCAGTGGAAGGCTCAGACTCCCAAAATGCAACACGGAACGACAAAGGGGGTCCTTCATACCGACAGACTCTATAATGCATATGTTCCTTCTCGACTGCACTTAAATGTAGAATATATGTATAATATATTTATATTATAAATATAAAATATCATATATGTTATATTATGGGCACCACGGTGGAAGAAGGGTTAGTGCGTCTGCCTCACAATACGAAAGTCCTGAGTAGTCCTGGGTTCAATCCCGGGCTCTGGATCTTTCTGTGTGGAGTTTGCATGTTCTCCCCGTGGCTGCGTGGGTTCCCTCCGGGTACTCCGGCTTCCTCCCACCTCCAAAGACATGCACCTGGGGATAGGTTGATTGGCAACACTAAATTGGCCCTAGTGTGTAAATGTTGTCTGTCTCTCTGTGTTGGCCCTGTGATGAGGTGGCGACTTGTCCAGGGTGTACACCGCCTCGATTGTAGCTTAGATAGGCACTAGCGCCCCCCGGGACTCCAAAGGGAATAAGCGGTAGAAAATGGATGGATGGATGGATGTTATATTATTTATTATAATTATTGTCTATTGTGAGAGAACTGTGGTGCTGAATTTCCCCCAGGGATCAATAAAGTACTTTCTATTATATTTTATTCTACTGAAGGTGTAAAGTCATTTGCTTTCACTGAAGCCTAACTCACTGGAGGTAACAAGTCAAACTTTGTGGGGACTCACGTTAGCGTAAAACTCATCATTCTCGGCGGACAGGACCACCTCACGCAGATCTTTGCTGATGCCGGGAACTCTGGACAGGTCGATGCGGTTGTTGTTAATACCCAGCAGCTCGTGCACCATGGCCTGGTAGGTCCACTGTAGTGTGGGGGGTCACAAACACAAAAGTGTCAGGTGAGCCGTGCTGGGCTGAGGTAATTGCGTGTCGCAGTGCATCACCTGGTTGAGCAGTGGCGTGATGGCGTCATCACTGCGGTCCAGGATGAGCAACAGGGGCGGGACTTCAGTTTTTCTGAAGTCGAACAGCTCGTACTCTTTGGTGATTATTTGCTGCACAGCCAAAGAGAGGAAATGTCAATGGTCACGGTGAGGTAAGTGGGGGAAAGAGGATGCTGAGAAAAACCTTAACGCTCTCGGCCAGACGTTTGGACATGTCTGAGGACAGTTGGTAGCGGATCATAGGACATTTCTTAAGGGCCAGCAGGACGGAGGTCAGGCCCTGTGTGCAGCGGGACAACATGGATGGCTCCCAGCTTCGCCCCTGTCACACACACACAAACACTTGAGGATATGCATTAGACACAGCATTCTACTAATGCACTTACCCTGGCCACGCCGTGCAGGTTGAGGGAGAACAGGTGAGGATTGACAGCAATGAAGTCTCCGTAAAACTCCTGTGGACGCATACATTCATTCACACACACAGGTTAGCGCCATGTTGATGGATATGAAGCAAACATGGGGTTGGACTCACCTGCACTTCAGCGACCACCTCCTGTTCGTCAGCCTCAGCAAGAGCTTTGATCTCACTTTTGCTGATCACATTACTGAAGTCTGACACACACACAAACCACACACAAGTAAGAGTGTGAAGAGCACACAGTCGGGGTGTAACGATTCGTTTTAACAATGATTCGGTACAATACTTGTGGTTGTCGAAACGATTCAGGGATGGTATGGTATTATTTTTAGAACGATATGATGCAAAATGGTTCAGTAAGTTCAAATCGATGCAGTAATTTTTTTGCAAAACAACTCAAGCAAAATACTGGATACTGCATGTAAAGCATCCGATACACCTGTTATTTATTGTAAGTGAATTATGAATAAATGAACTGTGGATACACACAAGCAAGTAAACAACAATTAATGGCCAATGCATTCACATCTTATTTCATCAAAGCGCAACTAACACTTAAGGTCGAATCAACAAGAGGAAACACATTTTAAACATTCAAGCAATTTTCAATAAAAGTGCAATAACCAACATTTTAACAGTAGCTTTACCTGCTAAATAAAGTTCCCTGATCCGGCCATATAGTATCTGTTCTGCATGCACACGTTGCCAATGACGGACAGTGTCTCAGGTGTGTGGTAGCATGTATGCTCCCTCATCCCAAGTTGATGGCATTGGTCCCTCGCTTCCTAATTTCCATTGCCTCCTTGATCAATCTCTGGTATTTATCTATTTCTCATGAAATGTCTTCTCCTAGTGTTCCGAGAGTCGATGCGTCGCGGTAACTTGCACCACTGTCAATTCCATTTTGTCGGCCCCGTCTTCTGTGGTTTAAAGTTGTGTTGCGGCTTTATCATTGTGTTGTGTCATTTGTATTTGTTGTGGCTTTAGCAATTGTGCTGTTGCTGAAAGTTATGATATTGTAAGTGGAGAAGGACAGACAGTCGGAGATACACTTGTAGACGCTTTCTTAACAAGCGGTAACAAACTTAGGGAGTCAAAACTCACATATACACAAAAGTTGCTGTTCGTTCATTCGTTTAGACACTCAGGGCACAGACACCCAAACTCTTGCTGGACTCAGTGAACTAGTCTGCCACTCTCGCACTCATCACACACAACAGCACCACTCTTAAAGACACACAGACACACGTCACAGATACTACACTATTTTCTTGTAGCGTTTGTTGCAACCTTTTTTGGCCACCGTAGACATTTTGTTGTGATGATGCCACAGATGGTAAAATAGACTTAATGTTTTAAATCATTATTGTCACAAGTGTTGAACTTCAAGCAAAGCCTGCCATTCTTAAATCCAATATGTTCTTTTTTCTAGTATTGTCGACCGATTCCCTTTTAAAACTATCTTGGATTGATACCTATCTCTTGGAAAGCAAATTTGCACAGATCAATATACTCAAAATTTAGGAATATAAACCAATCTATCGTTGTCGATCAATCGTTACACCCCTCGTGAACAGCGTACAGAGATGTGTGTGTTCTTACAGATGAAGTAGACACTGTACTTTGGTCTCCTCAGCTCCTGAATGAGATTTTCCACGTTCTCCTGCAATGCAAACACGCCTCCTGTTAGTCTTCTAGTCTATGTTAATACTACGAATATTATTACAGTGCAGTACTGTGGTTGCAATAATTATAAGGCGTACCTTAGTCGGTCTGAAGAAGCAGATGGCCTTCAAGTGTTTCATACTTTCTCTGTTTTGAGAGTCAATGCGCTCAAAAAGGTAGACCTCCTTCTGCAGGATCTCAGATTGTGTGTACACCATACTCACTATGCTGGTCTACACACAAACACACGCAGAGTCAACATGAGGACCATCGATGAACGTTGCCTTATGAATACATCTTGTATGTAAATATTGTTATGTTGAAATGCAAAATAGAATTTAGATTTAGGGTGATTGTGCCCCACCGTCTCCTTGTCCATGAGCAGCACTTTCATCCCTGCCCCGCTGTCCTCGATCATCTTGGAGATGTATTGTTTCACCGCCAGCGTCACGTTCATGGCTTCCACGCTGGTTCGACAACTACCGCTGAAAGTGAAATTGTTAAACGAACAAAAAGCCGTTAATTCGCCTACAAAACCTCCAGTAGCTGTTAAGGCGACACCACCCGACTACTTCCGTGTTGACGATGACGTCGACTTCTTCGTCGCCACTTAGTCACGTGACTGGTGCTCGCTAGCATAGCCGGCTAACACGAAGTAAAATCGAATGTATTCAAAGTATTCCCTATAGCGCTGCAAGTGCTTTATTTAGTATTTGTTTTGTTTCACACCCACTTTGTTATAGATGTGCTCTATATGTGTGTTTTACCTTATGACCAGACAGGCTTTAACAACGCCGTGCAGAACTGCCACGCACTGCTAGCATAGCTAGCAAACAAATTGCTCTTTCGAGTTTGATGAAAATAATCCTCACACTGAACTCGTCCTGATTTTGGAGACAAATTCGTCTTTATGTTGTTCTGTTCTGCTTTACTATTACATGTAGTAAGAGATATCGTTGTTTCCAGTGGAATTGCTAATTAAGTCACTAGGCTACAAAATAAATCAACTGTGCATCAAAATACAGGTTCAATCATAATTTACAATAAATAATGAATTTCGAAAGGCTGACTGCCACGCAAGCAATGAAATGATATTCAAGTAACTTTTTTAACTAGGTTTTGGTTCCTTTTTCCATTGTAAAGTTCTCAAGAATAACACGTTTATTGTTGTAAAAATGCGTGCTCATAATTGTTCACAATCTATAATGGAAGTTCAAACGAATATTTGCATACAGTTATGTTTTATTATTATAAATACGACCAACAATTAAAATGACAACATAAAGTTAAAGCATCTCAAAAATGTCAAACGAAAAGTATTGTATTGGCACCTGTAATGGCAATATATTTAACAATGTATTTATATAACCTGTATTTACTTGTTATGGATAATATCTAAATTTTACAGATAAGTCTTGAACTTGCATGTATTTTTAATGTGAACTCATAATGAGTTGAGTTTGAGTTTATTTCGAACATGCAAGCATACAACATGATACATCACAATTTTCCAGTTTTCTTTTCAACATGTTCGAAAAGGAGTAGGAAGAAGCAGAGCTTAGTAAATCCTACCCCTTTTCTTTTACATAACAGTTGCTAAAACTTTCTGTTTACTTCCTGTTCTCAATTTATTCACAATATACTCCATAAGTAATCACAATAAAAATAAATAAATAAATAAATAATCACGGTGGAAGAGGGGTTAGTGCGTCTGCCTCACAATACGAAGGTCCTGCAGTCCTGGGTTCAATCCCAGGCTTAGGATCTTTCTGTGTGGAGTTTGCATGTCCTCCCCGTGACTGCGTGGGTTCCCTCCGGGTACTCCGGCTTCCTCCCACTTCCAAAGACATGCACCTGGGGATAGGTTGATTGGCAACATTAAATTGGCTCTAGTCTGTGAGTGTGAATGTTGTCTATCTGTGTTGGCCCTGCGATTAGGTGGCGACTTGTTCAGGGTGTACACCGCCTTCCGCCCGATTGTTGCTGAGATAGGCGCCAGCGCCCCCCGCAAATCCTAAAGGGACTAAGCGGTAGAAAAAAGGATGGCTGGATAATAATAATAGTTTAACGTATTTCCTTGAATTGCCACAGGACATATAGTATGCACCTGCCTTGAATTACTGCCGGGTCAAACTCGCTTCGCAAAATAATTAGCGCATGCCTAGTATTACCGCCTGGTCAAACTCGTGACGTGACGTCACGAGTGACACTTCCCCTGTCATCATTTTCAAAATGGAGGAGGCCGATTTCCATCCATCCATCAATTTTCTACTGCTAATTCCCTTTGGGGTCGTGGGCGGCACTGGTGCCTATATCTCAGCTGCTCTCAGGCGAAGGGCGGGGTACACCCTGGATGAGTCGCCACCTCATCACAGGGCCAACACAGATAGACAACATTCACACTCACATTCACACACTATAGTGTGTATAGGGACCATTTAGTGTTGCCAATCAAGGGAGGCTGATTTCAATACCGGTAATTTGAAATCGCATAAAGGGAAGAACATTAAGAGCTATTCAGTAGGATTTAAGGTCCAAGCTTACATCACACTCAAATTTTTACTGCGTGCCTTTGGTAAGTGCCGGAGTAAAAAGGTTTTAAAATAATTAGCGCATGTTTACTTTTACCGCATGCCTTAAGGCAGTTCATACTCCAACAGGCTCCTTCAGCTTCCTTCCCGCACTGTGCGATTCAAGAACTCCTTCATTTCGCACTCCATCCAGCTGTATAATCACTCCCCATACAGCAATAGATAATAACCGTCCATTACCTGACACCCTCTATGTCAGCTACTTCTCTGTTTTTAATGTTTATACCGTATTTCCTTGAATTGCCGCCGGGGCGCTTATCAATTTAAAACCTCTTCTCACTCCTGCGCTCACCAAACTTGGTAAGCGTAATAATAATTGGTGGAGTAAATCATATTTCATATGATGAGATAAGTAGAGATTATTTTGAGAATGAATGAATGGATCGATGAAATAAATTGAGAATGTTTGTCATGGTTCTTCTTCTTTGTACTTTGTAAACACTTTAAGTTTGAAGAGTTTCTTGAAGTGGATCATATTAGTACATTGTTTGATCGCTTTGCTTAATCCATTCCATAATTTAATTCCACATACTGATATACTGAAGGTCTTAAGTGTTGTACGTGCATACAAATGTTTTAAATTACAGGGAAATAACGTTACAAACCAATGGAAGCTTTTAGTCTGAGTCACTCTAGGATGTAGTTTTATAAGCGCTGGATGGATGAATGTTTACATGCTAATCACAGTTAGCTCATTGTATAACTCGGATTCAATATTGACAATGGAGCGGGTTGAGACGCTGACATTGTGTATAGTGTAGCGCAGTACTCTTTTATACATGTTCTTCTCCCCGCAGACACATGTTAATGCCACTCAAAATATATGTTTTAATCCATTAAAACTAGTGTAAATGGTGTTTAGCTGTTAGCCTAGCTCTGTGGGCTACGGTAGCCCCGCCCAGCAGGAGCAGGAGCGGAAGTAGAGAGCCAGCAGCCATGAGAGCCTCAGCCAGCGTGCCTGCTGCTAACTGCTAGCCGCTAGCTACTTGTCAAAGCTCACTTTCTTGCCTTGTTTTTGGAAAAGACGGCACTTTGCAGTAAGAATCTCACTCAAATAAGACTTTATTCCAAACTTTAAAGCTGAAGAAAAGGTAAGCAAAATTATGGTTCACTTTTTTAAACGGTCATTTTCCAAGAGTTGTAGCAGTTTAGATGCTGTGCTAGCTGGTTAGCCGGTTAGCATAGGCAGCCGGTTGAGAAGGAGGGAGGCGGAGGGGGGGGGGGACACATTGGTATAGCTTGTTTACAGTGGCTCCTTTTTGACAAAATGTAATAGAACGTACATTAACATTCATTAATCACATTTATTTGGCACACGTTGTATGATGAGCGCACTGTAGTTAACTTTGTAACATTTTAACCACCTAGCTTAGCTTGGTCACTTTAATGTATTATATTTCATTAGCTTGAGCTAAAGCACTCTGTTACGTTACGTGGTGAAGTATTTATAGTATTTGTTCTAGCAAGCCAATAACAACATACATTAGCATTCATGGACATTAATATATTTAATAATTAAGCGTAAAATAATAATACATTGTGGAACAATTTACTAATTAATTGTTTAGGGCAGGGGTAGGGAACCTATGGCTCTAGAGCCAGATGCGGCTCTCTTGATGACTGCATCTGGCTCTCAGATAAAACTTAACTGACATTGTTTAACACGTTAAGTAATGAATAATTCCGCTGGTAATCACAGTGTTAAAAATAACGTTCAAATTATAAAACATTCTCATGCATTTTTATCCAACCATCCGTTTTCTGTCGCACCTGTTCAAGATGTCGCATTTAATGGTAAGAAGCTATTGTATTTATTATTGGTTAACTTTTTGAATAACAATGTTATCAAAAAAATAAGAGACTTATTATACTCAAAAAATGTTGGTTTTACTTTAAAATGCACGCATTTAGTTGTATTCAGTGTTAAAAAATATTATGTGGCTCTCACGGAAATACATTTTGAAATATTTGGCTTTCATGGCTCTCTCACCCAAAAAGGTTCCCGACCCCTGTTTTAGGGCATAGACAAAAACATCTATTTTTTTAAATGTATGCCACTTTTATTGCTGGAACTTTACTTTTTGTGAATATATTCGATTATATATTTTGCAGACTGAAATACTGTCAAGTCGTTGACAGATTATATTGATTTAGTTAAATTAATTTAGTATATTGAGCTCTGGTGCTGATCAATATTAATTTTCTGATGACACATATCTATATCACATCTTTGATGGGCAGACGATGGAGTCCATGGTTGGTGATTTCGACTCACTGATGGAATATGATGAGGAAGAAAAGACAGAGTTGCTTGACAAAGGTGAACATTTTGGGTCAGCTGACCACACTGCAGGTGTTCTAAAAATGTCAGCAGCATACTTATCAGCCAGTTTGTGTTCCCGCAGAGGAGAGTGTAGATGTGGAAGATGCCCCCCCGCCAATAACAGTCATCCCCATCCCAGTGCTGTCGGTCAACAGCTGCAGCCCCTCCACACTCAACAACACAATAAAGGTGATTCTGCTTTTGTAACTTCACACACTCTGCCTTCAACACATTTGTCCATTATCTTGTAACCTTCCTCTTCTGTGTTTTTTATTTCATGTGTTTCAGTCATCAGACGCTCTTCTCAGCTTCTTCGTCAATGGTTGCCATGTCCACCCTGCGGGTTAGTGCCCATCAGTCATTGGTTGCTGGTTAACTTCCTGTCAAACGTGACATCTTGTATAGGCAGCGTGTAAATAAGTGTACCGCTCTCCTACAGGGGGCACTACAAAGTTGAAGCTGCACTTTCATCCTGGCGGGACATGCAGCGGCTTCGTCACGGTTCACGTGATGCCTTCTGCCGCTATCGCGCCACCTGCGTCTGATCCCACCCTCATCATCACAGGTACGCCTGTCGTTGTCCATATTCATGAGCATCGGCACAACAACCTATATGACCTAGCTGTCTTATGTGTTTGTGGTCCAGGTGTGGTCTCGGGTGAAGCTGCTCAAAAAGTTCTTAATGAACACAAGTTGAACAGCATTACCCAGAAGCCTCAGCTCGATTCCTCTACTGCCAACATCACGAGCAGACCTGCAGCTTCCAAAAATTTTATACCCAGAGGTTTGTCTTAACATTTTACTTTTTTTCAGCTGGTGGAAAACTTTATTTTTATTACTCTGTAATTACACTAATCTTGCATTCACTGCTGTTAATTAGTTCCAGACCTGACCGCGATAAAATATTTCCTGCGATGTAGGAATCTTTTATTATAAATCAAATATTTTCATAGCTCGAGCATTATAGAACTGTTTATTACCTTCTTAATAGCTTTTTCAACATCATGAGTGCCCTCTAGCCATAAAATACCACCCTTTTGTCACATTTAAACACTTTTATTTCAATATAGTAATGCTGTTTGAAGCTGAGCCAATCAGTGGCCACAGCACTGAACAAGCGTTCTCTGATTGATTTGGTCTCATCTAGTGGCCAATACTACTGTAGTGTTGATATTTTTGGTCCATTTAGCCATTTTTGTTCTTGAAAATGCTTAATTTACGGCAAAATATTGTAGAATTTACTAAAAATAAACAAAACAAAAATATGCTATGAAGTGAAGCACAATGTGGTAAGGAACGACTGCACTCCCTAAATGTCTCATTCTTGTTCCTTTTGACAATGTTTACACTGCAGGTCAAAGTGGCCCAAATCAGATTTTTTTTTAATCAGATTTTTTCCAGCTGACTTTTTACTCTGCAAATAAAATGAAAACAAAGGAAGTTGACCTAGAGGAAGTCGCTACTACTACAAACTCAAATATGAGTCGTCACACCTTGAAAATGTGTGTTTTTTCACGCGAAAATAAATTAAAGTATATAGTGTAATATATTTGGTAGGGTTCTAATCTTTTTGTGGTAGTTTAGTAGAGGAGACACGGACATCAGCGTGAATCTACGTGAGCTTCATTTTTCAACTCGCATGTAAGCAAATGCGAGTTGGTAGAGTGGCTGTGCCAGCAATCTTAGGGTTACTGGTTCAATCCCCACCTTCTACAATCCTAGTCACATCCGTTGTGTCCTTGGGCAAGACACTTCACCCTTGCTCCTGATGGGTCCTGGTGAGCGCCTTACATGGCAGCTCCCGCCGTCAGTGTGTGAATGTGTGTGTGAATGGGCGAATGCGGAAATACTGTCAAAGCGCTTTGGGCTCCTTTTAAAAAGGGGTAGAAAAGCGCTATACAAGTACAACCTATTTACCGTCTACCATTCATTTCAACAATCGCTATTTCTCAGAATCAAAGTATATATGAATAGATAACATGTAGCCTATTATTGGCGCACTATTGACAAGGGATGCACCACAAATTTGGTCGTCATGAATAGACTTTGCCCACTGAAACTGGATGTTGTGATGAAATATCCACTTCCACTGGCGACTGCGTCTTTCCCGGCACACATGAGCGACATAGCTCGCCGAAAGCTGATGAAAAAAACACAAAATGGTTGCATTGTGTTTGGACTGAATTCCTTTTGAAAAGATCAGATTCTAATCGGATTCAGGACTACCTCTCGATGTGGAGTAAATCTGATGTGAAAAGATCAGGTTTGAAGGAAAAAAAATCAGATCTGTGTCACTTAACGTCAACAAAATCAGATTTGGTGTGCAGTGTAAACATGGCATTTATTTTGATTACTGTGGCAGGCTCTCTAATCAGTAGTTGAGCCTGGATTGATTTCACCTTCTGGTGGTCAATACTATTAAGCTTCCATTGCTTCAAGATGTCTGATAGGAACATAAAATAATATTTTTCACCATTTATTGTCGTTGACCAATTTATCATGTAGCATGTTCTTGTTTCTGACAAAAATTGTGTGTGGGTGGGTATGTGTGTGTATTTTTAGGTACCGACCGTCCTTTAAAGTGTCCGGTATGCTCCTCTCACTACAAACTGAGTGTAGAGCTGCGAGGGTTCATATGTGTAAGTCTAAGCTGAGATCCCTCTGAGTACAAGAGAAACAGACATCAAATGAACCTACTGTCTCCCCCGCCTTCCCAGCTGTGCAGTCCAATTATCACAGAGAGTCTGCAGAAGCTGAAGAAACAACAGCAACAGCAAAGGAGGAAGAAACACCGGAGGCACAAGGAGAAGGCCAACAAAGTTTCCAGGACTCACAAAGTCGCCTCCTCTGTCAGTGTGTTTGCCATGAACATATCAAGGTACAAACTTGTTTTAAGATATAAGAAACATGATGTCCTTGTCCCTCAGGTTGACGTTACCTCGCCGCTCCACCAGACGCCCTGCCTCTCTGATGATGTGCTCCCAGATCAGTTGTCAAGCCCCTCCGCTCCCAGTACCCCCAGGCTCATCCAGGAAGAACCAGAAGCCCATCCTTGCAAGCTTTTCATCATGGTTGATGACTTCTACTATGGATGTGACGTGGGACGTCGCCACTTGGCTGAACACTTGCATGGAGCCAGACACGTGGGACCTTATCGCTGCATCCACTGTCATGAGACACTACCCAACAACATCAAGTCAGATATACACACACTTGAAATCCCCATCGATGTCTTTACTCTTCAACATTCTGTAACTGGATCCTCTTTGCTCCGCATCATTTTTCAGGTTGATGTCGCACATGAAGCTGCACGCCACCAAGATGGACGCTGTGTCCTCTTGTCCTCACTGTTTCCGTCACTTCAGCTCTCTGTTGATGCTGCAGTGCCACATGGATGCCGTCCACACTCAGTACGAGTCCACTGGTTAGTCTCTCTCTCACAGACGCACAAACTAGTATGCAACAAGCAAACAATCCTGTGTTTGTGTTGCAGCAAAGTGCAAGATCTGTGAACTTGATTTTGTCAGTGAACCATCCTTGTTGATGCATTTAAAGACCACTCATAAAGTAGGAGAGATGCCCTACATCTGCCAGGTGTGACACACACACACACACACACACACACACACACAAAGTCAAATGTCTGAAAGAGCACTCTCTACAATGTGCATGTGTTGACCCCTGTGTATTTTAGGTGTGTGACTTCAGGTCGTCGTTTTACTCAGACGTGTGGAATCACTTTGAGGAAGTTCACGCGGACACCAAAAACCTCATGTGTCCTTACTGTCTGAGAGTCCTAAAGAGCAGTTCCTGCTACCAGCAGCACTTTGCCAAACATCAGGTATACACACACGCCTCAGCTGCATCACATCTCAAACTGTTTGTACATCGAAGTGAATTAAGCAAACTTTCTTTCATTAAGTGCTGTGATGAAAACATTTATGAAGTGATTTATGTTTATAACATGCTTGGGCGGTATGGCTCGGTTGGTAGAGCGACCGTGCCAGCAACTTGAGGGTTGCAGGTTCGATCCCCGCTTAAACCATCCTAGTGACTGCTGTTGTGTCCTTGGGCAAGATATTTTACCCACCTACTCCCAGTGCCACCCACGCTGGTTTTAAATGTAACTTAGTTATTGGTGTTAAATACAGGTGAATAAACACAACGTCTATTTCGGGTCACAATTTTTAATAAACTGCCTCACAGAGGAAAAAACGTTAACACTTTTTCCTTCCTGCCCATCAACACTGCCCATGCGTTAACCCAGTATCCCGCCCATAAACACTGCGCATGCATTAACCCAGTATATGGAGAAACATGTTAAGAATCTCCCTATCTTTTATAAATAAATATAAATTAAATAGCACATGTTTCTTGAGAACAAATACATGTCTTTTTAAACAACAGAAACAATACAATAGACTTAGGTAAGAACCCATTGTCCTTCACTCAATGCTTTCAAAAGCATCAAGGGTGATGCCCCCTTTTGTACCTCCATATGGAAGATTTCCTAATGAAGCATTGCTGAATACAGTTAGGTTTAAAGCAGTGATTCTTAACCTTGTTGGAGGTACGAAACCCCACCAGTTTCATATGCGCATTCACCGAACCCTTCTTTATTGAAAAATAAAATGTTTTTTTGTTTTTTCTTCAAATTCAAGACAAAGTTGTATGTTTTTGGTAAGACTTTAGTATGGGGAACATATTCTAAGTAACAAAAACTTAATTTAGAGTTATTTGGACACTAGGGTAACATATTCTAAGTAATAAAGACTAAATTTAGAGTTATTTGGTTAGGGTTAGAGTCAGGGTTAGAGGGTTAGGGTTATAATAAGCCCATGCCGAATAAGGCATTAATTAGTACTTAATAATGACTGGTTAAGAGCCAATATGTTACTAATTTGCATGTTAATAAGCAACTAATTAATGGTGAATATGTTCCCCATACTAAAGTGTTACCATGTTTTTTTTTACTGGTGCACAAAATGAACCGTGCATGAACATCACCTTGTTCAAACAAAACTAAGACAGTGCATAAACTCACAACAAATTACACACCTGCAAATCAATCAGCTGTTGCCAACAGGGAGAAATTTGGATTTACGCGATGAGTCGGGTGTGTTTTGATCTCCGCCGAACCCCAGAGGTCGACTCACCGAACCCCTAAGGTTCAATTGAACCCTGGTTAAGAACCACTGGTTTAAAGGATTAAAATGTTGAAATTTTAAAGTCACTTTTTCAGCTTTCAGTTTACGAACTAACTTATTAGCATTGTGAATTGATTGCACAGTCGCATTCTCTAGACTAGATGCCAGACCACAAGAATCAAACATTACATCAGGTCTTGTCTGTTTTGCAACCCACAGTATCTGTCCTATTTTTGATCTGAGTTGTTCTTTTTCTGTTTCATTAAGAGGAGCATCTCTTTCTAGAGCACGGACTGGCTGTAAGTGAATGGGGTGCAGACTTTCAATGTAGCTGTGCTGATGCAACTTTACAGAATCATTAACAGTTTTAATATCCATTCCCAAATAGCAGAAATTGTCATGTTCCTCGCATCCCACTTGTAACCCAGACTTCAGTTTAGGGATCAGTTTTTCTGAAAAGTTTGATGAGTCTGGCCACAAAAAATCATCTACATGACATGCGAGTACACCCGTCACTATGTTTTCATCATCCAGCCAATAAAATACTGCTGGGTCTACCTGTGACACTTTACCACCTGTGCTCAGCATGATTTCCTTCACCTTGTTGTACCAATAAAAAGATGCATCAGCAAGCCCATACACACACTTCTTTAGTTTCCAAATAACCCCCTCACAGTTAGCTTCTGGAGGAGTGTTGACATAAATGTCTCTCGACAACTCCATACCCTGTAAAAAGGCAGACTTGATGTCCATAGAATGGACTTTCCAATGATTTTGACAAATTACATTTAGCAATAGCCTTAGAGATTCAGAAGCACAGGTTGGTGAATCTTTTTGTAAATGTTTTAAATTAAGTTCTTCAAATCCCCTTGCTACAAGTCTGGCTTTGGGTACAATACCAATGTCACTTTCTTTGAGACTACAGACCCACCTAGTGTAGATACACTTTTGTCCTGTATTTTCAGTCTCTTCAAAAACATTATTGCTTTTCCAGCTTTCTATCCCTGCCTGTTTGGCTGCATCAAATAATATGTATTTTGTAGGGGTGTAACGGTACACAAAAATTTCGGTTCGGTACGTACCTCGGTTTAGAGGTCACGGTTCGGTTCATTTTCGGTACAGTAAGAAAAAAACAAAATATACATTTTTGGGTTATTTATTTACCAAATTTGTAAACAATGGCTTTATCCTTTTAACATAAACAATGGCTTTATCCTTTTAACATTGGGAACACTATAATAATTCTACCCACGTTAATCAACATTAAACTGTCTCAAGTTGTTGCTTTGATTAAATAAAATGACAAAACCTTTCTTCTACATATAAAAAATGCAACATTAAACATTTTCAAGTCAACTCATCATGCTTCATTTATTACAGCATTTGGGAAGCCTGTAGTTGACTTATTATACACACACACACACGCACGCACACAAACACACGCACACACACACGCACGCACACACGCACAGCAAAATGAGCTAACGTAACGCTAAAAGCTAATTAGCGTTCACCTCAACCCAAAACTATGAGAGAGCTGAGCTGCAGTTTAAGTTTCTAGAAGGTCAACGCACTGCTGATTGGCTTTGTATGCAACCAATCAGATGGTTGTGCTGGCGGGACAATGCTGAGTGCTCACTGCTCAGAGGCAGCTGCAGAGCAGCTTAAGACTTTAGTTTACAAACTCGTTCGATACACCCTCGTACCGAAACGGTTCAATACAAATACACGTACCGTTACACCCCTAGTATTTTGTTATGAGTACATCAGCCTCCCTGACTCCTGACTCAGTGTTAAGATGCTTTACACATGACATGTCAACAGCCTCTTTTAGTCCAGTACTGCCATCAGGCTCAATATGCTGCACATTATACCAGTTTTTATAGGTTCCCGTTGCTTTACCTGCTCTACTGGGTACTTTAGCCTGACATGTTACACTTGTATCTCTTTTAATGAAAGTTACAATCTCTCCTGTTTTTAACTTCACATTAGAAGCTGGGACAAGATTATCACAGGCACTGTGATTCATTTGAGGTGCATCACTGTGAATTACACCTTCACTTGTGTTTCCCTCTCCATCACTGTCATGTTCACTTTCACCGTCTGTTTTTTTCATTATCTGAGCTACATGTTGGTCTGTGTAAAGCATCTGTGTCACTATCAACGGTTATTTTCTCTTAATGTTTTTCACATCCTGTTTCAGTGTGACCATTACTTTGTGTACATTCCCTGTCTTTAATCTGTGTGTGCACCTTATTAAGTCGTGAGTGATGAGCTCTAACTAGAATACCTCCATGTCTTACAAACACAACAGCTCCATCTTGAGCAATCACCACTCCTGGTCCCTTCCACTCTGCACTATCTCCTCGTTTATAGTAAACCTTTTCTCCTGTCTCATATTTTTAATCTGTGTATCTAAGATGTTTTCTTAATGCCCTTCTTATCCTCTCTTAACATTCAACTTCATTGAAAGCTTTCCTTGAGGCATGCAAAGCTGATATGTGTTCTCCTACTCTTGTGCTCACTGTAGTGCCCTCTAGTGCAGGTAGCTCATTTAACAATACATTGGGAAGGTTAGGATTTTGACCAAATACCAGTTGATGTGGACTATAACCATGTACACTGTGCATGCAGTTCTTAGCCATTAAGGCCCAGTCCAAGGCAGTGCTCTAGTCACAATCTTTTTCCTGTTTAACTTTCTGGACAATGTTTGTGAGTGTCTGATTATGACGTTCCAACAGTCCGTCCCTCCATGGGCTGTATCTTGCGGTTGTCTTGATCTCGATATTGAAGTTTTCTGCCATGTCGCTGAACTCTTTATTGTTAAATTCTCCACTGTTGTCACTGAAGAGCTTTTTGGGAGGACCATGGACACTTATTCATGTGTGGATGAAAGAGTTGACAATTACAGAAGATTTCTTGGTTTTCACAATATTTCCAGCGCTGAAATGTGTGAAATGGTCCATTATATGTAAATACCAAATGCCTGACTCAAGCTTGTGTAGGTCCACCGCCACAGTTTCATTGTATTCCGAAGCAAGAGGCAAACCAACAGCGGGCTCGGGCTTTGTCTTCCTATATCTTTGGCACGTGTCACATGCATCCACTATTTGTTGCAAAATATTGAGACAGACCCTGTCTTTGTTCCCTGAACTTTGAATTAGCCTATGCAGGCAATCTGCTGATGCATGGCCAAATTGTGAAGTTTGAGGAGGACCTTGTTCTTCTCAATATTGGATATATTTTGTTACAATCAGGACTTCATCATCAGCAAATAAATCTTGAATCTGACATTCCATGTCATCTTTGTCTCTTATGTCAACACAGTAGTGGCCTAAGCTGGTAAACTGAAGAGGTATCTGCTGCTTAAACATCACTGCCCTGTCGTTTTCTATGTCTAACATAGTTCCTGCCTTTTTTAATGATGTTTACTCAGCAGGAGTAGAATATAGACTTTGACAACTTCTGCCTCAATGTTACACTTTGTCCATCCTATTTTAGCAAGTAGATGCACTTTTCTGGTGGAATGAATCACATTTCCATCTCCAAAACGAAACCGTCGGTTGCTAGACCTTTCTGTACTTCTGAGCTTATTTACCTGCTTTTCATTGAGATTATCTATAAAACTTTCAAGCCACTTTTCTCCACACACTGTGCGAGTGCAGGCGGTGTCTATGATTGCTGGGCCTGCTGCTTAGGTTATAAAAATCTCAGCTTTAGACTGGGGATCATTTGTTAACAGCGTGATATTAACGTCATCCAAATTGTCATTTTCAGTCAATCTTACTTGTTCGTGCTTTTTGTGCGGGGCAGTCCTTTGCCCAGTGGCATGTGCTTTGACACACGGCACATTGTGATCGTTTACCGTACTTATCCAGTGGGTTTGTACCCGGTAATGGCGTCACCGATCTTTGTTGTCCACGTTGAAACGGTGTGTTCCGTCTTCCTCTCCATTCTGGCTGTTCTGTGAGGAAAGCTGCATCCTGGTTCAGTTGTATCTCGCTTGACGTGCCCGAGAGCTGACTTCATTGACGAGAAGCTTAGCTCCGTGTTAGCAGTCAGTGCTAGCTGCCTGTCTTTCTCATCGAGGGAGGCTGTGTCAAGAAGTTTAAAGGCTAACACCGCATCAGGGAGTGTCATATGGTACATTTTCATCTGGTTGTAGCGCTGTTCGAAGTCAATAATATAGTCCACCATTGAAACAGAACTTTTTGGTGATGCGGTCGAAGTATGTGTACGCTTCGTATGCGCGATCCTTTTCCTCTTTTAGGAAAACGTCATCCAGTTTTGCAAATAATGCCTTCATACCGTTGTCATTGTCCAACTCCTCCGCAGATATCTCCATTGCGATTTCTCTGGCTCTCCCTTCAAGTCCCAAAGCCACAGCCAGTACTTGCTTTTTCTTATTGAGTTCTGTAACCCGCATCCAAATGTTAACTTAATTTTTCCAGCACTCGTAGGGCTTGGACTCGTCAAACCTCGGTGGCATTTTATAGTTTGCAGCCATCCTCAACCATCCTCTGCTACCAATGTTAAATACAGGTGAATAAACACGATGTCTATTCCGGTTCAGAACTTTTAATAAACTGCCTCACAGAGGAAAAACCGGAAACACTTTTTCCTTCCCGCCCATCAACACTGCGCATGCGTTAACCCAGTATCCCGCCCATAAACACTGCGCATGCATTAACCCAGTATATGGAGAAACATGTTAACAATTGGGTTTCACAATGTAAAGCGCTTTGAGTCACTTGAGAAAAGCACTATATAAATATAATTCACTTCACTTCACACTTCCATACTCTACATCATGAATACAATTTTAATGCTACCCTAAGTGTTGAACGTTATAGACGACATACAATATAAATTATATATATGTTTGTCCCACAACAGAGTTTATTGCTATAATTATATTGCGACAAATAATGTTGACACATTCTAGCTGTCTGCAAATTTGACAGCCACAAGCAAAAGAACAATTTCTCAATGCAATGTAGCGTCTTTGGCTAATATCCCTCCACAGTGCAAAGCGACTTTTAAGTCAGCAATCCTTGCCTCCATGGTGGCAAATTAAGTATGTTTTCTTTACAAGTGTCATCACCGTAGAAAGAGGAATGGTTAAACATGCTACACTACACACCATATGCTGACTGCTGAGCTAGAGCTTTTGAACTTAAACAAAGGTGGGCGGATCAATACAAATATCAATTGTAATGATACAAAGTATTGTATTAGTTTGTGCTCTATACTACAGTGTTTATCTAAATATTTTTGATGAAGAAACAAATATTTTGTCATTTTTGTTATTGTTTACAAACTCAGGAAATCAGTCCCTGGACAAAGTAGGACTTTATTGAGCAAAAACCAAAGGGTTGAAATCAAAGCCAATAATAGGAAATATTTGTGATACTTAATTGATATTTTTAAACGACCATCCTTTGTTTTTGTTTAATCATAATTGTGATAAATGTATTCATTTGATAATCTACAAAATATAAAGGATCAGTATCAGCATTGATTTGACCAATACTTTCCCTGTAACTACTTTGATCAATATTCAAATTTGAAGTATCGCCCAAAACTAATGCTAAGTATCCAAACAACAAAAAAATAAGTGCTCATTACATTTAAAATAGTAATGTAAATAGAACCATGTTACAACAAAAAGTAACAATAAATTAGCAAGTAGATTAATAATGGTTTTGAGGAAGTAGCAACTAGAAATTATGCAATATGTTACTGCATTCATCAGGAGTTAAATTAATAGCCTTTGTAACCCATTTTGAAAGTATTGTATTATCATTTTACATACCAAAAATAATATGTCATGATGTATTGTGTTATTGCAGGAGACTGCAATATATATTGCAATCTATATTTTAGGCCATATCACCCAGCCCAAGCCTCCAGATGTTTCAACCTTCTGTTTATGGTGTGTGTCTTTGCAGGAAAAAAATGTACTTGGCTGTGATAAGTGTCGTCTTCACTTCCTGTACGTCAAAGAGCGCTTGCAGCACAAACGGGAGCACCACTGCACACACATCACACCTACACAACTCAAAGGACTCAAACCTGGAACCAAGGTACTCCTGGTACTTTTTTAATCATGTGAAGACCGCCACAACATTTTTTAAGTGTGTTTGTGTGGGTGTAGGTGACTGTCAGGATGTACTCGGCACTTGCAGGAGTAGTGGGTGAGGATGTTCACTCTAAAACACTTGTCCCTTGTAAGGTTAGTGTGAACACTATCTTGTTTTCCAACTCTTAAATAACGGCTGTTTCTCTTGCTCAGTAAAGTGTCTTTGCTACCCTGTGCTGCAGGTGGTAGAAGTTGGGGAGGCCCTACCCTCTCAGGAAAGTCTCAAGAAGAAACCGAGGGAGAGTTTGAGACACTTGTTATGCAACCTCAGCAGGTACACACACAAACATTCAAGTAAACCAAATATGCAAAATGTTGTTAATTTTCAATGAATGAATCAATCAGGTTTCACTGCAGTCCTTATTCCCTAAATCTTCTTTATCTGAACAAGACATTTTGGATAACTGTGTGTGTATAGTGGCCCCAATACTTTTGTTTATTTATCATTGTAAGATTGTTGTTGCATTCCAACATTTTATTTTGTTTTTCCCTATTGTGTCAGCGATGAAGATGACGACAGCTGTCCTTTCCGTCGTTGTGTGGAATGTCTGAAGTCCATCGAGAAGTTCACCGCTCACTTCCCGTCTATGGTCTGCTGCTCGTTGTGCACATTTACCACGTGCTGCTCCAATGCCTATGCCAACCACATGATTAGGTAAGCATGTCATCTTTTTCACTCAATCACACACACACACACACACACACACGCACACACACGCTCACACTCACTCACACACAAGCACCATACTTTTGTTTTAGTCCTTAAGTCATCTGCATGTTTTTTTCATGTGTCCTGACAGAGAACACACCATCTCCAAAAAGATGCCTCACTACGACAGCATCTTTCAGATTCACACACGGTCAGCCAGCCAATCCGCATTCTTTTGTTAGTCAAAGAAGACACTATGCTCATTCCACCTGTGTATGTGTCAGGCTGCAGGAGAAGTTGAAGTGCTTGTCGTGTTCGTACGTCACCCACATAGGAGACAAGATGGCCGCTCACCTGATTGAGCAACCAGAACACCTGTGCGTCATGTCAACACACTCGAGTAAGACAGACTACTACACACATATTTGTTTATGGAGGTTTATTTTAAGATTAATATCTGCTATGGGAGAAAGTCGTTTTCATTCTGTATATAATGTGAGGACATTATTTTCAGTTATTCAGTTATGTTTCTTATGCCAAAACTAATTCAACCAACGGGTGGTGCCAACTGTATAGTTTGGTATTGTGTACACGTTATCCTGCACCAAAATTCTTCGATTTAACACTATACTGTAATTTTTTAGGCTAAACTATTGCTGTATTTCTCAGTACCAGCAAAAACGTTCATCTCGTAATTATGTACTAGGATTGAAATTAAAACCAACCCGTAACACTTGCGTGCACAAATAGCTTTGGGTGCAAGCTTATAATAGCTAATAAATTGGATAGTTAGTGTAAGCAATCATTGAATATGCGATATCAGAACAACAACACTGCACATTAGGGGTGTAACGGTACGTGTATTTGTATTGAACCGATTCGGTACGGGGGTTTTGGTTCGGTTTGGAGGTGTACCGAACGACACGGACATATTAAGTAGCGCACGTTTTGTAAACAATGCACACCGAGGCACTAGTGGTGCAACGGATCAACATTGATCCGTGATCCGTTCGGATCAATATCTTCAGTTTGGCACACACGTGATCCGCGGTCTGATTTATGAAAAAAAAAAAAAATTGTTTTTTGCACAGCGTAGTAATGGCGAGCAGAGTAACGGAGGACCTTGAACACCCCGTGCCATTTAATCGGTGTGTTTATAGGTGCAAACTCCATTGTGCAAAACGAGGGTTTTAAACACATGCTGAAAGTGTTTCAGCCACATTACGACATCCCGTCGTGCACCAACTTCAACGATAAGATTGTGTCAGATTTTTATGAGCAAGAGAGGAAAAAAGTTGTGGACGAACTATCCCGAGCGTCATCTGCTGCGGTCACGACAGAAAGGTGGAGGTCCAGGGGATTTATGTGACCATAAGCGCTCATTTCATCACAGCAGAGTGGGAGATGAGAAGACACGCCTACGTGACTACGAGAGTCACCTTGTGCAGGCACTGACACAAGCAGTGGAGGAAAGGAAAAATCCCTTATTATGTGGCACTGTTTTTCATTAATTATGTTAAAAAGAAGAAATTATGCCTTGTGCACTTGAACTAGATTTTATATATTTTAATTTAATAATTTAAAAGTGTTACAAAACAAAACGGCAAAACGTCTGTTTATTTGTCTTGTCTTTTTTTTTTTTTTTTTTTTTTTTTTGCTGATCCGAAAAAAATTATCCAATCCGTGAGTTTTTTGATCCGTTGCACCCCTACGAGGCACCATGAACTTATAACAGGTTGAAATACTTATTGGGGTGTTAGCATTTAGTGGTCAATTGTACGGAATATACTGTACTGTGCAATCTACTAATAAAAGTTTCAATCATTCAAAAAAACAACAACACACATCATGCTAGTAACAACTGGGCTATGATGGACTGACCATACCTCCTCTTTTCACCGGACATGTCCTCTTTTGCGGGGCTGTCCGGGTGGAGTTTCTTAAATGCCTCAAATGTCCGGCATTTTAAGTTAAGGTTGCGTGTATTTTCAATGTACGTTCAAGGTTAAGAAGGGGTTTAAAACAAGACAATTTGTGCACACAGCAGCATTCGTGAGGCAGGGACAGAGTCAGACAGAACGAGTGAGTTATGATAAACATGCATGTGTCGCCAGGCTCTGATTTATTTTTTTAATGTCTATAGCAGGGGTGCCAAAAGTGTGCCCCGGAGGCCATTTGCGGCACACACCTAATGTTTTAAAGGCCCATGGCACATTCTAAAAATACTATTAAAATAAACAAAAACATAAACAAAAGTGAAATAAAAAAGCTTAAAGGTTAAATATAATTTAGAACAAGTTGCAACGTTGTCTAATTAACAAAGCTGTTTTTTTTTTCAAACTGTCATTGCTCAAAACGAATCAAAATCGATGTTATTATGAATTATTGACCTATCCAAGTTTCCGATTACTTCACATCAAAATATTTTTGGTGGAAGATTTAGCAAATTTGTTAAATAAATAATCAAAAAATGTATATTTTGTTTTTTTCTTACTGTACCGAAAATGAACCGAACCTTGACCTCTGAACCGAGGTACGTACCGGACCGAAATTTCTGTGTACCGTTACACCCCTACTGCACATTGTTCTTGCTTTTCTTAGACTGCTTTTGTATGTGTGCACGTGTTGACCAGACAGAGCGTGTGACCGCCGTAAACACCAATCATTTTATTTGAGCCGGTGAGATTTTCTCATGAATAAACGTAGTCACTGTGAATAATATAGACAATTGTAAAACAAATGTGTTTTGTTAAACCACTAATGGTAACATAACCTGGTAAATGGTGTTCTTGTTGTATTCTTTTTTTATGTAACTGTGAGCAAATTGCAAATAGCTCCTTTAAAGGAGCTGTTCTTTACCTTTTTGACCTCGGAGCCCAACTTTTCCATTACAGAGCAGCCTGCTCAAATTTTAACACTGAATTAGTACTCGCATTCTTGATCCTAATCATGTTCAATAATTATATCTAACATACTTACTGTCTAACATCTGTTAAACAGTTTAATATGTTTTTATTTATTTATCACATAAACCTTATGCTTAGGTAAGGCTGATTGCAAATACAAGCAGTAACCAAATACATTGCATAAAAAGGACTTCTAAATAACTGACAAAAAATACATTTATAACAATTATGTAGTGCTGAAATAAACTACATATATAATGAATATGTTTCTGAAATAGACTGTCAATAATATTCAAGTGCAAATGAAAACACACCTTCACCATTTAAGTCAAAATGTTTGCAGTTAAACTTCTCTATGACTTTTGTTTGTATTTGTTTGAAATGTCATTACTGCCACAAATGCTGTAAAAGTGTATTACAACCAAGTACAAACATACAAACCATAGCTGAGACACATATATTTTTTTTGCGGCTCTAAGAAACAGTGCTTTATATTAAACAAGAGAGAATACTTTTAAGTTAAAGTGCTCAAAAGTTAAGGTACCCCTGTGTTGTAAATTCCACATTTCTAAAAAGACTAAAGCCATTCCAACATGAAAATATTCAGCCCATATAAAACATTCAGCCTATTGTTTTCCAATGTGTTAAGTTTTTCATGCAGCTTTTCAGTTCAGCTTCGGCTCTTCAATGTTCACACACTATTTCTACACAAATTTTCTTCTGTTGCTGTTGTTGTGACTCGGAGATGAAGTCATGAGATGTTGTGATGTTTCAGAAACCATTCTAAACGCTGATGACAATCCACCAATGCAGAATTCTGACAGGTAACTTCTGTCACTTATCTGTTTGCTGTTTCAGCATCTTTAGCACTTTAACTAATTGCTTTCTGTTGCTTTTTTTTTTTTTTTTAAAGTGTGGCATTATCAAGAGATGTAGGAAAAGCCTTCGTCCCCGTCCACCTTCTGTCGTCCCATCAGCCCAACCCCCAGTTGTCAATCAAGGCTCTCACCGCCCCCTACGCCTTGTCCTCTCCTGCCGCCATGACGATTAAGTTCATGGGGCCCTGCCCACCGCCTGAAGAGTTGACGGAGAAAAAACAGAAGGCGGTAAGTTAAGGTCGTCACAACAAACACAGCCACCCTTTTTAAGCTGCCGACAAGAGAGCTAATGATTGCCACATGGTCTCTTTGCAGAAGCTTTCGTCCGTGACGCCGCCTTTGCTGCAAGAGCAACTCCTGTCTTACGATGAGTGGGAGTGGCGTGTGGCAATGTGGGTGCTGACTCGGCGTGAGCAGCAACTGCAGGTCAGCAAGGAGGTGTTGCTGCACACCGGCCAAATTGCGGCACGAGGCAACGCTCGTGCGGCAGAGAGTTACCGGCGGGTCGTGGACTTCCTGTTGCATGACCCTCAGCCGACCAACAAACATGGCCACCTGCCCAGGAAGCTGTTGTTGGAGGTCATGGAGAAGAGCCGCACCTTCATCCTGTCTCTTTGCTCACAAGTTAGTGCAGACATTGAGATACACCACAGCGTAGCATAGCAGCTTGTCATGTGACTTGTCCTCCTGTGACCATCAGATCCAGAGCGCAGCTCTTCTTCCTCACTGCGTGGGTTTCATGGACGAACTTACCATCTATGTGAACGTGGACAAGTTCTCCAAACAGAACCCAGCAGCCTTCAGTCTGCTAGGTTTGCCTGGCGAGATGCCGCTCTTTGACGTGGTTCTGTCCGCCATGTCCGATGGAACCTCCCTCACGCCCATGCTCTTCTATCGAGGAGAGCCGATGGACATCCCGGCAGAATTCCCAGACAACGTGCTGCTGGAGGCGCGGCCCGGCGGCTTCACTGACACCTTGCGCCTCCACACATGGATCCAAAAGGTGCGCCGTCTATTGGTGGTAGACTCACTGTGATGTCATTACGCTGCCTCTCTCTGCAGGTGTGGCATCACCGCCCGCCGTCCAAAAAGTCCAAGTCCCTGCTGATGCTTGATGTCTATCGAGGTCACATGACGGATGAGTTTAAGAGCGACCTGAGCGCCGCCTCCACAGACCCTGTCTTCATTCCTGCGGGGTGCTGCTCCCGCCTGCAGCCGCTGGATGTGTGCGTGAAGCCCGTTCTGCACAACTTCTTGCAGGTACACACAAAAAAGCTTAAATCTTTTGGAACTTTCAGGGCTTGAATGTAGTCTGCCTCTGCTCCTACAGTCCCGCTGGAATAGTTTGGTCTTTCAAGGAGGTTTGGAGGGTCTGAGTCTGAACCAGCTGGCTCTGACTTTGACTTGCTGGCTCAGCGAGATGTCGTCCACTCTGAGCTCAGACGCAAACATCTTGAGAAGGTTTGTAGAGCAGGAGAGCTCTTATCTGACTCTTTGCTTCAGCCTTTCTGGTCCTTATCGTATGTTTCCCTGGTAACCCCTCAGGTCTTTCGCCTCGGTGTGTCACCTGCAGAAGGAGCAGAAGGACGCCGACGTGATGATCCAAATCCTGACTAGCAAGCTCGTCCAGCCTATTCTTCCTTCTCCTCCTCGATCAGTGCAGCTGGTGCTGGTTCTACAAGACAACAACCAAAGCCTGCACCAGAACCACAAGTCACAACTGGATCATGGTGACGCCAACTCTAACCAACAAATGAAGACGTAAACTGTCACTTTGGCGACACCTGGTGGTCTTTTGTTATTGTTCAATTATGGACTTCATGTTAATTCTGAGAATTAATGTTTGCTTTTATGTTGCAGCAAATAAAGAGAATGTTTAATGTCATCACTTTGATCAATGTTACTATTTGGAATCAACATGTGAACATGGGTCTAAATTTAGGGCTCTTCCAAATCCCTCAACTTGGCAGAAATGTGCATTAGAACCATCTTTCAAGGTGGCACATATTGTTTGTGCACTTCAGTCCAGCCCTGGAAAAAAATGCGGGTCTGAGCAGGGAGAGTTGGAGCCTATTTCACTTCATTGTAAGTGAAATATTTCTATTTTGCATCCGGAAAGTATTCACAGCGCTTCACTTTTTCCACATTTACAGCCTAATTCCAAAATGGAATTAATTCACTTTTGTCCTCAAAATTCTGCACACAATACCCTATACTGACGGAAACACTTTTTTAAAACTTTTTGCAAACTTATTAAAATTAAAAAATATCCCATGTACATAAATATTTACAGCATTTGCTCAATACTTTGTTGATGCACTTTTGGCAGCAATTACATCCTCAAATGTTTTTAAATATAATACCACATGTTTAGCACACTTATCTTTGGGTAGTTTCGCCCATTCCTCTTTGCAGCACCTCTCAAGCTCCATCAGGTTGAATGGGAGGCGTCGGTGCACAGACGTTTTAAGATCTCTCCAGATATGTTCGATGGGATTCAAGTCTGGACTCTAGCTGGGACACTCAAGTACAGTTGTCCTGAAGCCATTCCTTTGATATCTTGGCTGTGTGCTTAGGGGTTGTTGTCCTGCTTAATTCCCCAGTCTGAGTTCAAGAGCGCTTGGGAGCAGGTTTTATCCAGGATGTCTCTGTATATTACTGCAGTCATCTTTCTCTCTATCCTGACTAGACTCTGAGTTACTGTTGCTGAAAAACATCCCCACAGCATGATGCTGCCACCGCCATGCTTCATTGTAGGAATGGCTTTGGCCTGGTGAGGAGCGGTGTCTGGTTTCCTCCAAACAAGATGCCTGGCATTCACGCCAAAGAGTTCAATCTTTGTCTCATCAAACCACAGAGTTTTGTTTTTCATGGTCAGAGAGTCTTTCAGGTGTATTTTGGCAAACTCTAGGTGGGTTGCCATGTGCTTTTTTTACTAAGGGATGTTTTCTGTCTGACCACTACCATACAGGCCTGATTGGTGGATTGCTATGGTTGTGTCTCTGGAAGGTTTTCCTGTTTCTACAGAAGAATGCTGTAACTCTTGACAGCGTGACCATCGGGTTCTTGGTCACCTCCCTGACTACAACTCTTTCTTCCCGATCACCCAGTTTAGAAAGCCGGCCAGCTCTACGAAGAGTCCTGATGCAAAAATTTCTAAAAAGATTTAAAAAAAAAAAAAAAAAAAATACATTGTCATTATGGGGTCTTGAGTGTACAATTTTGTGGACCAAAATTACCGAATGCAGCTGAGATAATGGATGGATGGATAAGCAGTGGTGTGTGGTGAACTAAACACCAGGTGAGGCATACATATTTTTTTGTTTTGTACTTAAATTCATATCTGCAGCTCTAGTCAATTTATTTAGGTTGCACATTAGAGTTACTGGGAAAAAAAGGGAGTAATACACTTTCATAAAAACGTTATAATGATATTATGATAAATATATTTATTTAAATAGTTTTTGGACCCATGGGTTCAAAAACTATTTGATAAAGTTGTTATTAAATACTTTTTGTTCCCATTTGCTTTCAACAAAATAAATCAAGTATTGTGAATGTATCTTACCTTTCTGTATTTGTATCTGAAGCAGCAATAGCTATCCTCCATGAAAACATACTTTGTATGACCAGATTCATTTTGTCTTAAAGTCCAGTTTAGAGAAGTATTTCATCTTGGATAATCTTCCATATTAGCAAAGGCATTCATTTAATTGCATTTAATTCCAAGAAATTAAACAATATTTTTCCATCTGACAAAAAACACTCACAAACGCTGGCTTACTCTAATAAAAATGCCATGTTTGTTATAAATACAGCTAAAAAAAAAAAGAGAAAAGAAAAAAATGCTGGCTTCCTCTGGAGAGACCTGTGTCTGCTAGCTTGAGCGCCCCCACATCTCCCAGTGTGGCGAGTCAGAGTACTGCTGAGGCACTGAACTGCAAGTTGACAATATATTGCCTCCTACCTTGAGGCAGAGGTACTTGCTGCCTCAAGACCTGCCTTTTCCACGTGGCAACAAGCATGCGCCCCTGCCCGCACGTCCAATACACACTGTGTGTAGCCGTGGAGGCCCCCTCTGTGTCTGCCTCACTTCTCATCTGCTGCATTGTTTTGATCAGGAAACATGGAATTTCCGCGATTTTGACCATGAAAATTATCAAAATATACAGGAACCACACCAACATCACATAGAAAGCATAAACCTAAAGAGATATTTTAAAACATGTTTTATTTTATTACTTCGTTTTGGAACATCTCATGATTAAGCCACCTGGTGGCAGGTGAGGCACTGCCTCACTTGCCTCCCCTGGCAGCACGTCACTGTGAATAAGGGCTGTAACATAGCAAAATGTGGAAAAAGTGAAGCGCTGTGAATACTTACCGGGTTCACTGTATGTCCCATTTTCCATCTATTTATTATCTATGTTGCTAATCCGGTTCAGAACCACAAACTGGAGCCTATCCCAGCATGTTTTGAACTTAATTTGGGTTTTCCATCAAGTTTGTAGAAACCACTTATCTTCAAGGTCACAAGCTGAAACAATCCTAGTCCATATAGCAAATGACACCATTTTAGTTTAAATCAAATTGTTTTCCAGTTGCTGTGAAGAGGGGGGCGGCTTGTGCAGGGTGTACGCCGCCTGCTGCCTGAATGCAGCTGAGATAGGCTCCAGCGCCCCCCGCGACCCTGAAAGGGACAAGCGGTAGGAAATGGATGAATGGATGTTTTTCAGTTATCCAATATCTATGGCACTTTTCTTTTTGGTCGCCAGGAAGATGAAGCCTCTCCCAGCTGACCATGGGCTAAGGGCTAGAATGTGATGTGATCATTGCATCCATCTAATGTATATTCTCCTTTCTCTGGTTAGAGTTGCTGGGAGGCGGGAGCCAATACCAGGATGTATTTGGTCTTACGTCACCTTAACACTCGCTTGCTTGGGGAGTGAAAAGGACGAGAGAGAGAAGTGAGTACATTACATCTTTAAGAAGTGTGACTACGTGCTTCACATCCCGGCTGACTAATTCTTTTCTCAGTCGTCCGTCAGGTAATAAATTTCATGTTTTTGTCTTTTTCTGGACTTTGTTGACATTTTAAGAATTCCTGAGCACTGCTCGGCCTCTTTATTAGGTACTGTAAGTGTACACACTTCAAAATTAATTATGTCTGTGCAGAAATGCTCAACATTTTTAATGCATTTTTCATGTGTTTATTAATGTACATTGCCTCCTGTAACTAAGTAAGGCATGCACAATATGAGTGACACTTCTGAGCATGATGCAGTGCAGGACCATGTTAGGTACTTTTTAATAGTGTCATCTTCGGCAAGAAAGCAACTTGTCCTGCTGTATTTGGCGACGTCAAAACTTTTATTGCCCTATTTATAGTTTGGCACTTGAAAAATCTTCCTTAAGTCAGCAGTGTGGAGGATGGAGGTTCTTACTCTGAGGACTGTACGCGTGCTGTTTAAAGTAACGCATAATGTACCTCCTGTTGTGTAAAGTGTCACATCCTTTCAGCCAGCACATAAAGATTGATGAGCACATTGTTTATACTTCTCAGATTTCCTCAGTCTGGATTATTTCCCTCTGAACTCCTTTCAAACAAGAGGGGTCATTCCTCAGTCATTTACTCTTTTGACATCATCGCAGTTATAATAATTGAAAAGAAATAACAATTGTATGAAAGGATGCTGAATAGATGTGTTGTTTGTTATTTAACCACTAAAAGCGCTGTAAGCACGAAATTGCCAGAGCAGTGAACAGAGTATGGCCACCTAAACAAGAGCCGCAATCTTTGCTACCAAGGACGTGTGCGGCTGTGTCCGGAAGCATGCAATTACTGTCGTTTTGACGTTAGAGCGCCTGACGAAATAAACCGAGATAATAGATCTAAATGCAGTACTAAACATACAGCAAATGTCTTTTATTCTTGTAGTTTTTTATAGGCCTCTTCCTTCAAGCTTGTTTTGTTTTTTGAAAAGCTGGAAATTGTATTGCAACAACTCAATCTTGCAAAATAGGTGATGATAATGGGTGACTTAAATGTTAATAAGGAAGTTAACAATGTTAGGAAACATTTGAAAAAGGTTATGGATGATATGGATATGACTCAGGTAATTAATGGCCCTACAAGACTTACAAACTCCACCAGCACCCGGATTAATTTAACTTTTACTAATATGCCAGAAAGGATCTGGAAGTCATTCAATATCACAATCTATAATGGTCACAAGAAAATTAAACAAAACGTGCTTTAAACCCTTGGCCGCTATTAAACTCTATAGGACAGTGGTTCTCAACCTTTTTTCAGTGATGTACCTTTGTGAACATTTTTTTAATTCAAGAACCCCCTAATCAGAGCAAAGCATTTTTGGTTGAAAAAAGGAAAAAATAAGTAAAATACAGGAGTGAATACCCTGCATTGTCTGCAATGCAGTCCTTTACTATTGCAAATATCACTGAGACTAAAGTAAGCGACTTAATTCAATCACTCAAACCATCTAAAGCTAATGATGCTTTTGGATCTAGGTTCAGCTCTTGCCACTCCTATTGCCTCAATCATTAATCTTTCAATTTCATTGGGTCGCTTTCCGAAGGTCTGGAAATCTGTTATTGTTACACCTGTATTTAAATCCGGTGACTCAACTTCTCTGCATAACTACTGCCCAAAAAGCATTATTCCAGCCATTTCAAAAATTGCAAAAAAATGAAAGAGAGCAGCTCCCCCTCTCTCCACGCCATGCAGTTTGGTTTCAGATTCAAGCATTCCACTGAGATGGCTACATGCCTCCTTATTGAGAAAGTACAATTATTTCTTGATAAGGGTGGAGTTGAAGGGGCGTTGTTTTTGGACCCCAGGAAAGCATTTGATACAGTAAATCAATCTGTTCTTCTTACCAAGCTCTCGAAATTTAACTGCTCTCAAAATGCTGTACACTGGATTGAATCGTATCTGCATGATCGAACACAATCTGTATCAGTTAACAACTGCAGATCTGACTCTCTTAGGCTAACCTCCGGAGTCCCTCAGGGGTCAATATTAGGCCCTCTTTTGTTTAGCCTCTATATTAATGATTTGCCCACTGTTTGTCCTGAAGCTGAATGCTTAATGTATGCAAACAACTTGGTTTTCTTCCTTCATGGTCACACCAAAGCCATTGTCGCTGCGAAACTCACTAAAACCAGATCCTATGTTATAACTTAGTTGCAGGAGTGCTGTCTGCAGCTAAACAGTTCTAAAACTGTGGGCATGTATGTAACTAAAACAAAAAAAGTATCATCTGACATATATTAATGGAGAAAGAATACACATTTTCAGCCAATATAACTATCTTGGGTTAAAAATAGATTCAGAGCTTTCCTTTAAAGCCCATATTGGCAAATTGTGTAAAATAATCACGTTTAATCTCACAAATTTTCGTGCAATTCCAAATGAAAAGTCAACTGAAGCTGCAAAATTGTATTTGCATTCGATGTTTTTCAGCAAATAGGAGGGGTTAGTGCGTCTGCCTCACAATACGAAGGTCCTGGGTAGTCCTGGGTTCAATCCCGGGCTCGGGATCTTTCTGTGTGGAGTTTGCATGTTCTCCCCGTGACTGCGTGGGTTCCCTTCGGGTACTCCGGCTTCCTCCCACTTCCAAAGACATGCACCTGGGGATAAATTGATTGGCAACACTAAATTGGCCCTAGTGTGTGAATGTGAGTGTGAATGTTGTCTGTCTATCTGTGTTGGCCCTGCGATGAGGTGGCGACTTGTCCAGGGTGTACCCCGCCTTCCGCCCGATTGTAGCTGAGATAGGCGCCAACGCCCCCCGCGACCTCACAGGGAATAAGCGGTAGAAAATGGATGGATGGATGGATTTTCAGCCACTTCAACTATTGCCTTACCAGCTAGTCTCAGGCTGGTCAGAGTTAAAAAAAAAACCTTTGTAAATCTTGTACAAACAAGCAATTAAGGTTATGGATACAAAACCTCTGCGATGAGGTGGCGACTTTTCCAGGGTGTATACCGCCTTCCGCCCAATTGTAGCTGAGATAGGCACCAGCGCCCCCTGCGACCCCAAAGGGAATAAGCGGTACAAAATAGATGGGATGGATGGATACAAAACCTAGGCACTATCATCACTGTGCCATTAAAAAAAATATATACCGTATTTTAAACTAGGACAGTCTTCACAGATTTGGAGGCTTAAAAGTGACCTATAAAGTACTGCATGAATTGGCTCCAGAGTTCATCAGCCAAAGAAACAGCCGTGAGCGTATCACTGGAGGCTCTGTCAGAGGTGATTGTTATATTCCTCTGCACAGGAGCACTTTCAGTAAGTCGGCCTGGTCAGTAAGGAGTGGAAATGTGTGGAACTCAGTACCTGAGGAGGTTAAACTGGTCACAACTTACAAGGCCTTCACAAAGATGTTTTAAAATGTGGCTTATCTACGCTTACAGCTGCCAGCACTAAAACACGAGCCTGTTTTGAAGCTAAGATAAATGTTATGCTGTGACGTTGTATTTTATTTTTTAACGTACTGTCTATGTATTGTGTGTGTGTTTTTTTTTTCTTTTTCTCTATCTTTCTTTTCTTTTCCTTTTAAATTGTATTGTAACTGCCTTTTTTACATCATGACCAGGGGACTACAGATGAAAACTAGCCTTCTGGCTATTTCTGGCTTTTTTAACCATGTGTAGTCATGTGTTTTATAAAACTGCATTGTCCCTTTTGAAATAAACTAATCTAATCTAATTATCTAACATACATTTACTATAAAACATGCTTTTATTTCGTCAAAGTATAATTTTGCAGCCCTATCTGATGCGCTCTGCCTCTGCATTCATGCAGTGTTTAGAGCATCCTAATGAACAATGAACATACACAGAATAACCAAAAACTTAACTTATTGCTCTTATAATGTCAAATCATTAGTTTTGGACCAACGATGCTGGAGAAATTATGACTTTTGTGTTACCATGAATTGATTAACGTGGACCCCAATTTAAGCAAGTTAAAAAACTTATTCGGGTGTTACCATTTAGTGGTCAAGTCTCCCGTCTAAAGGCAAAACCTAGTAACTCACCTCTAGCTGATTTTGAGAAAACAAAGGAAAACCAATCTATCTTGATGCTCTCTTACAAAGATCTACAAAGTCATCAAACATATAGATGTTTTCTTGAGCTTTCAATTTCTTGCCGATTGAGCCATGGATTGAATCTGCTCTCATGAACGTGTGCCCTTTCTCCAGATATTTTATCACAATCTCGGGTGGGCCCCATTCTGCGTTTGCACATTGGGCAAGAGCCGTGTACAGCGTCCAGTTTTTATTTTGACCTCCACAGTTATCTGCCCAAAAGAGTATGCAAGGGGAAGAATCAAGAACAATACATTTAATGAAGGTGCTTGCAACGTCCTGGGCCAATCTTCCAAATATCCCCTCTTGCCATAATATCACATAATCAGGTTGACCGTCGGCCCCCATCCGTGCAAATGTCTCATTAAAGACAATAAGGCGACTGACAAAGAAGCTTCGATTGGTCCCTTGAGATACTAGGTTTTTCTGTTGTATCTACGCAGTTATGTGGTAGTTGCTAGGTCCTGCCATGCGCGTAACAGCTTACTTACGGAACAAATTACAATATCGCATACACTAATGTAAAGCATATCACCTAGGAACTCCAAAATGATTATCAGCTCAGTTTTGACCAAAATTTAGTTACTGGGTTTTGCCTTATGATGGGAGAAGTGTAAGGAATATATACTGTACTGTGCAATCTACTGATAAAAGTTTCAATCAATCAATCAATCAATCAAGTAAAATGTGGTGTCTGCCTCCAGTGTATTGTTTGTAATCACTGGACTGCCTGTGCTTTTAGACTTAGACAAACGTTATTGATCCACTATAATCTGTTATTACACCCCATTTGGTTCTGTTTACTCTATGTCAACTCCATCCATTTATGTTGGAATTTATTTTCCACTGTTACTGAATTGCATTAGTTTGGTTTTACTAGAGATTCAATGAAAGTCTTTTTTTGGTCAAACTATCTCTTTCATTTTTTAATTTCTTCTGTTATTATTTGTATTAGCTTCTGTGTGTTCTCTTCTGAACAAAACGCAGATGTTGTGCATTGCGTCTAACTCACACGAGACACTGTAATGTGCAGCTTTCCACCTTTTACCTTTTCTTCCCATACTTGTCTTCTTTCACGGTTGTGGGGAAAGTGATGTAATTGCTTTCCACAATTCACGCAGGAGGAGCAGCCCCATGCTGTCAAACGAGGCATTTTTACACAGCGAAAAGCTGACAAGGAAGCGTTGCAGACACATAGTCGAAGTTTGTAGCAGTCATGTGAGTGACCTTTGAACAATCATTGTGTAGAGCGCCTGAAACCGGGTTGGCCATTCTTTCTCTATCCACGACTCTGTATATTGCTATACCAGTCACATTAATTCATCTATCCATCCATTTCCTACTGCTTGCCCCTTTTGGGGTCAATGGGCGGGCTGGCGCCTATCTCAGCTGCATTCAGGCGGAAGGTGGTGTACACCCTGGACAAGTCACCTGACCTCATCGCAGGGCCAAAACAGATAGACAGACAACATTCACACTCACATTCACACACTAGGGCCAATTTAGTGTTATTAGGGAATAATAATATTATACAATACTTGAAACACAACTCAAGGTTAATCTTAATTATTAGGACTCATTAACTATCATTAAGATTACTTGCAGTATAGTATAGTGGGGTGTGTTTATATAGTATTGTATTCTTTCAGAGTTTTGGGGGTTGGGGGGGATAGTTTTTACCTCCATTTTAAATTGTACACATTTTAGTTCCTATAAATTGTTAAAAGTGTAACCCTTAACAATTGATTTGAATGTTTTATTATCATCATCATGCAAATACTTTTTATTTATTATGTTCCTATTTATTTGTACCTAAAAATAAATAGTTTGGTTCATCTGCTCTATTTTAAAGGGCCTATCCTAATAAAACATAAACATGATATTTTACAGTAAATGTTTGTGATTCTTGAATGATTATAATATATGTTTTTCTTTATATAGGTGGAACTAAAAAAAAAAAGAATATTGTGCAAAGGTTTATTGCAGCAATTATAAATACATAGTGAAACTAATATATGACAGAGTGCATAAGGAAAGTATTCACAATTGGATAAATAATTTTTTTGTCCTCAAAATTCTACACACAATACCACATAACAACAATGTGAAAAAGTTGTTTTAGAAATGTTTGCAATTTTTTAAAATCTTTTTAAAAACTAAGAAATCAGTCTCTGCCATGAAGTTCAAAAGTGAGCTAAGGAGCATCTTGTTTTAACTGATCACCCTTGAGATGTTCCTACAGCTTAATTGGAGTTAACCCGTGGTAAATTCAGTTGATTGGACTATGGTTGAAAAGGTATGCACCTGTCTACAGTGGGGCAAAACAGTATTTAGTCAGCCACTGATTGTGCAAGTTCTCCCACTTAAAATGATGACAGAGGTCTGTAATTTTCATCATAGGTACACTTCAACTGTGAGAGACAAAATGTAAAAAAAAAAAAAAAAATCCAGGAATTCACATTGTAGGAATTAAAAAAAATGTATTTGTAAATTACGGTGGAAAAGGCCCTGCGATGAGGTGGCGACTTGTCCAGGGTGTACTCCGCCTTCCGCCCGATTGTAGCTGAGATAGGCACCAGCGCCCCCCGCCACCCCAAAAGGGAATACGCGGTAGGAAATGGATTGAATTATGGTGTAAAATAAGTATTTGGTCACTTCAAACAAGGAAGATCTCTGGCTCTCACAGACCTTTAACTTCTTCTTTAAGAAGCACTTCTGTCCTCCACTCTTTACCTGTTTTAATGGCATTTGTTTAAACTCGTTATCTGTATAAAAGACACCTGTCCACAGCCTCAAACAGTCAGACTTCAAACTCCACTATGGCCAAGACCAAAGAGCTGTCGAAGGACACCAAGAAAAGAATTGTAGACCTGCACCAGACTGGGAAGAGTGAAGCTACAATAAGCAAGCAGCTTGGTGTGAAAAAATCAACTGTGGGAGCAATTATCAGAAAATGGAAGACATACAAGACCACTGATAATCTCCCTCGATCTGGGGCTCCACGCAAGATCTCATCTCGTGGGGTCAAAATGATCATGAGAACGGTGAGCAAAAATCCCAGAACCACACGGGGGGACCTGGTGAATGACCTGCAGAGAGCTAGGACCAAAGTAACAAAGGTTACCATGTGTAACCCACTACGCCGACAGGGAATCAAATCCTGCAGTGCCAGACATGTCCCCCTGCTTAAGCCAGTGCATGTCCAGGCCGGTCTGAAGTTTGCCAGAGAGCACATGGGAGAATGTCATGTGGTCAGATGAAACCAAAATAGAACTTTTTGGTATAAACTCAACTCGTCGTGTTTGGAGGAAGAAGAAAACTGAGTTGCATCCCAAATTCCTACAATGTGAATTCCTGGATTTTTTTTTCACATTCTGTCTCTCACAGTTGAAGTGTACCTATGATGAAAATTACAGACCTCTGTCATCATTTTAAGTGGTAGAACTTGCACAATCGGTGGCTGACTAAATACTTTTTTGCCCCACTGTATGTATATTAGGTCCCGCACTTGACAGTGCATGCCAGAGCACAAACCAAAAATGAAGTCGTAAGAACTGTCTGTAAACGTCTGAGACAGGATTGTCTCAAGGCACAAATATTGGGAAGGGTACAGAAAATATCTGCTGCCTTGACGTTCCCAATGAGTACAGTAGACTTTATGATCCGTAAATGTAAAAAAATTGGATCCACCAGGACGCTTACTAGAACTGGCCGTCCAAACTGAGCGAACATGGGAGAAGGGCCCTAGTCAGGGAGGTGACCAAGAACCCGATGGTCATCTGTCAGAGAGGTACAGCATTCTTCTGTGGAGAGAAAAGAACATTCCAGAAGGACAAAATGTGCCTGAAAAACTCTGACCATGAAAAAAACAAACTTCTTATGTCTGATGAGACAACGACTAAACTCTTTGGCATGACTATCAGGCATCATGATTGGAGGAGACCGGTGCCTGGTCATCACCAGGACAATACCACCCTGACAGTGACGCATGGTGGTGGCAGCATTATGCTGTGGGGATGTTTTTCAGTGACAGGAACCGGCAGACAAGTTGTGATTGAGAGAAAGCTAAATGCAGCAATGTACAGAGACATCCTGAATGAAAACCTGCTTCAGAGCGTTTTGAACTCAGGCTGGGGCGACGGTTCATCTTTGAGAAGGACAATGATCCTAAGCACACAGCCAAGTTGTCAAAGGAATGGCTTTAGTACAACTCTGTAAATATCCTTGAGTGGCCCAGCCAGCCAGAGCCATTTTCAGAGAGATCTGAAAATGGCTTTGCACTGATGCTTCCCGTCCAACCTAATGGAGCTTGAGAGGTGCTGCAAAGAAGAATGGTCGAAACTGCCCAAAAATAGGTGTGCCTAGCTTGTAGTATCATATTCAAAAACACTTGAGGCCGTAATTGCTGCCAAAGGTGCATCAACAAAATATTGAGCAAAGGCTTTGAAAACTTATGAACACATGATTTCTTAGTTTTTTATTTTTAATAAATTCGCAAAAAAATATTTAAAAAACACTTTGTCATTGTGGGGTATTGTGTGTAGAAGTTTGAGGATAAAAATAAATACATTCAATTTTGGAATAAGGCCGTGAAATAACAAAATGTGGAAAAAGGAAAGTGTTGTGGTACTTTCCACCAGCACTGATGGTTCATACAATGCAACTCAAGATATTTCAAGTCTTTTTTTAAACATTTGATAAATAATGCTTACAGCTTATAAAAAAAAGCAAATTGAAAATCTTGGAAAAATTGGGGTTTTAAATAAATGTAAAACAGGATCATCAAAATGAAAATAAAGAAAGACTGGACATATCTCACTTTACATGTAATGAGTTTATATCATATTATAGGTTCACATTTGAAGTTAAATTGCACGATAATCACATGTTTGGAGTTTCACTGCATATATATATATATATATATATATATATATAGAGAGAGAGAGAGAGAGATGGATAGAATGTGTGAAATAGTTCTAATAAAAGTATGCTGTAGTGAGGGACATTTTAAAAATCTAACAATTTTGGTTCGCTGCCAGAGAAAGTTAAAATTAAACATTACGTTAAGTTGTATGTTTTTCTTTTTAATATTTGTGACTTTATTATGTATTTTTTCATTATTATCATGTATATTGGTGGTTTGGATGTGAGCTTACTCGACAAGGCATCAAACATGTTTCCATGCTTGATCAAGTGACACAGTTCTACATTACTGTACATTTATTTTTTAAACATTTTTTTAATATTATCATTATTATTATAATCATTTATTATTTTTACATTATTATATATACTTTGGCCTTCACCAAATATGGTTCCAAAAGTGAAAACATTATACAATACTGTACACTTTTTATACATGATTATTAATCTTATTTGATATTTCTACATGATTGTCAAATATATTTCTGGCTTTAAAGAAGTCAGCGCCGAAGGTACAAAATATGGTTCCATGCTCGAGTGTTACAATTCTCCAATGCTATTTATTTGTATTTATATTCTTAATATTTAATATTTTTACATTATTATTAGGCTTAGTTTTTGGCTTGAAGAAGGGAGCGCCATTTTAAAAAGATACCAAATATGGCTCAATGCTTGATTAAGTGATACAATTTAAAAACAAAAGTTTATTATTATTTATTTATTTTACATTATTAAATGTATTTTCATCTTAACTAAATAGTTTCAGTGCTTAATAAAACGATAAAAGTATACTAAACTGTACATTTTATACACGATTAATACTCTTTTTTAGATATTTTTACATTATTACATATATATTTTGGCCTTTACCAAATATGATAGCATGTTAAAAAAGTGATAGTATACATTTGTACATTTTTTAAACATGTTCATTAATCTTATTACTTGATATTTTTACATTATTATTAGATATGATTTTGGCTTTAAAGAAGTGAGCACCATTTGAATAAAGGTAGCAAATATAAAGTGTTGCAATTCTCCATGACTATTTATTTTTTTGTTACTCTTAATATTTCACATTTTTACATTATTACTAGGTATAGTTTTTGGCTTGAAGAAGTGAATGGCATTTTAAAAAGGTACTGAATAAATTCTGTACATGTATTTTTTAATCATATATTGTTATTCGTATTTAATTTTTTTACATTGTGATGATAAATAAGGAAGTGAACTCTATCTTAGAAATGACAACATATGGTTCGATGCCTAATAAAGCGATACAATTATGCAGTACTGCACATTTTTAAAACATGTTTATTATTCTTATAAACTGCTATTTTTAAAATATTGTTTGTTATGTATTTATGCCTTTAAGAAATGAGCTCCATTTTAAAAAGGTAGGTAAATAAATGGGTTGTACTTATATAGCGCTTTTCTGCCTTCAAGGTACTCAAAGCGCTTTGACACTACTTCCACATTTACCCATTCACACACACATTCACACACTGATGGAGGGAGCTGCCATGCAAGGCACTAACCAGCACCCATCAGGAGCAAGGGTGAAGTGTCTTGCTCAGGACACAACGGACGTGACAAGGTTGGTACGAAGTGGGGATTGAACCAGGGACCCTCGGGTTGTGCACGGCCACACCTCCACGCCGTCCCAAGGTAGTAATAAAGGTAATAAAGGTAGTAATAAAGTGTTCCTCCTCAGCTCCCTCCCAATGGAGCTTCTCCTTGACACTGCCACCACCTCTACGTCTGAGACCCCCGTGACATCTGACACTGCTAACTGCAGCGGGTGGGGGGCGCCCTACCTGCACAAGTTAGCCCACCTGGACATGCAGCTGTATTACGACTTCTACGCTGTGTGGGTCTCCCTCATGGTGAGGCCATGGCGAAACAAAACATGAATGTGTGCTCATTTACATATATTTGTATAATGATTTGACCCGGCAGGTGTGCAACGGCGTGATGCTGGTGCTGGGGGTGGTCCTCAACGGCCTGGCTCTGTACGTCTTTTGCGGGCCGCACCACACGCAGTCGGCTTCGGCGGTGTACACGGTGAATTTAGCTGTGGCCGACCTGCTGGTGGCGCTGTCGCTGCCCGCCCGCATAGCCCTGTACCACAGCGGCGGGCGCTGCGAGGCCTGTGCTTACGTGCACGCCTTCAGCTACTTCGTCAACATGTACTGCAGCATCCTCTTCCTCACCAGGTGGGTGGTCTTGTACCTCAGTATCTTCATGCATCGTCATCGCTGTCTCCTGGCAGCATCTGCATCGATCGCTACCTGGCGGTGGTGCACGCGTCGTGCACGCTACTTCCCTGGAGGAGCACAGGCGCGGCCAGGTGTGTCAGTGTAGTCGTGTGGACGCTAGCAGTGGTGGTCACCTACTCCTTCCAGGTCAATACACGCCAACACACTCATTGATACTTTTATTAGTAGATTGCACAGTTCAGTACATATTCCGTACAATTGACCCCTAAATGGTAACACCCCAATTAAGTTTTTCAACTTGTTTAAGTCAGGGTCCACGTTAATCAATTCATGGTACAAATATATACTATCAGCATAATACAGTCATCACACAAGTTAATCATCATAGTATATACATTGAATTATTTACATTATTTACAATCCCGGGGGTGGGATGAGGAGCTTTGGTTGATATCAGTACTTCAATCATCAACAATTGCATCAACAGAGAAATGTGGACATTGAAACAATGTAGGTCTTATTTAGTAGGATATGTACAGCCGGCAGAGAACATAGTGAGTTCAGATAGCATAAGATCAAGTATATACATTAGAAGTACATTTAGTTGTTTATAAATCGGGGAGATGGGATGTGAATGGAGGAGGGTACTAGTAAAGTGTTAAAGTTGCCTGGAGGTGTTGTTTTAGAGCGGTTTTGAAGGAGGATAGAGATGCACTTACTTTTACACCTGTTGGGAGTGCATTCCACATTGATGTGGCATAGAAAGAGAATGAGTTAAGACCTTTGTTAGATCGGAATCTGGGTTTTACGTGGTTTGTGGAGCTCCTCCTGGTGTTGTGGTTATGGCGGTCATTAAGGAAGTAGTTTGACATGTACTTCGGTATCAAGGAGGTGTAGCGGATTTTATAGACTAGGCTCAGTGCAAGTTGTTTTACTCTGTCCTCCAAGTCACAAGTCAATAAAGATTCCAATAATTGTTAACCCCGTTACAGACAACGGCGCTTGAGCTGAGCACTTCCTGCGTGGTCCTTCCTGCTCTCTTGTACATCACCATCCTGGAGTTCCTGCTGCCCCTGCTGGCCGTGGTCGGCTTCACCCTGCGCGTGGCCTGCTTCCTCTCCACCGGCGGGGGTCTGACGGCGCACCAGCACAGCAGGGCGAGAAAGGCGCGCGCCATCAAGCTGCTGACCGCCGTCCTCCTCGTCTTCACAGTCTGCTTCACGCCCTTCCATGTCCGCCAGGTGTTGGTGTACTCCGGCGTCCGCGTGGGAGCCGAGGGTCACCCGGCGACGGGGCACGTGCTGGCTTACCACATTACTGTGACGCTGAGCAGCCTGAACAGCTGCCTGGATCCGGTGGTGTACTGCCTGGTGACGGACAGCTTCAAGAGGGTGTGGAGAGCACGCAGGAGACAACGGGAGGCGGGGTTTAGCAAGAGCGCGGGCGCGGCCGTGGCGATTGCTCACAGAGTGGCTGCGCTCACGCTGACCAGCGCGCCCACAACCCCCGATACTGCCGTCGTCGATCACAAACATGCACACGAGTGTGCGTCTGTTGGAACGGTCCAATAACACGGACGTGAGGTCAAAGGTCACCTGCTGCGTTTGATGGCCTTCTTTCACACTAAAGTTATCTGAGTACTGAGGAACGGTCCGTCTCAAAGTACAGGACCATGAAAATAGAACATGTTCCAAGATCATCCATTACAGTGCAGTATGCTTGTATTTCCATTATGTATTGTTCTTTGTCGGGGGTGTCCAAAGTTTTTTCCACTGAGGGCCGCATACTGAAAAATTAAAGCATACGGGGACCACTTGGGTATTATTTATTATATATATATCTATCTATATATAGATATATATAGATAGATATATATACATATAAATATATATATATATACACATGTTTATATATACATACATACGTGTATATATATATAAATATTTATATATATATATATGTGTGTGTGCATATATTATATATGTGGGTCTACATATATATATATATATATATATATATATATAGACCTACATATAAATATACATACATATATATATATACACATATATAGATATGTATATTTATATGTATGTCCATACATATATATATATATATATATACATTATATATATACATTATATATATATATATATATATATATATATATATATATACATATATATATATATATATATACATTATATATATAATGTATATTATATATATATAATATACATTATATATATATATATATATATATATATATATATATATAGTATGTAGACCTACATATAAATATACATACATATATACATGTATATATGTATATATATGTATATTAACACATATGTATATATACATACATATATATACACATATATATATTTATATGTATGTCCATACATACTGTATAAATTTATATGTAGCTCTATACATACTGTGAATATATATGGATATATGTATATACAGCATGTATGGACATACATATAAGTATACACACATATATACATATATATGTATATATATATATGTATATATATATGCATTCATAGATATACATATGCATATGTACATATCCTT
The DNA here is from genome assembly GCF_033978795.1 of Nerophis ophidion. Classification (NCBI taxonomy): domain Eukaryota; kingdom Metazoa; phylum Chordata; class Actinopteri; order Syngnathiformes; family Syngnathidae; genus Nerophis; species Nerophis ophidion. Next base: position 38,761,065 of record NC_084618.1, read on the forward strand.
ATACACATATATGAACATATACATATATACATACAAAAAGGTATATATGAATATATACTGTCACAGTCAAAAGTTCACCTGTTTGCTCTTTTATTCCACCTATTTTTGTCTTTTGTATTGTTTTTTATAAGTATTTTGTGCCGCGAGCCGTTAAAAATGAACTGCTGGCCACAAATAACCCCCAGGCCGCACTTTTGACACCCCCTGTAGTGTATGGACTAAAGTATACGTGTACAATTAGTGTGCACCTGCAGGAAGTGAATAGTAGAACACATTTATGTTCATTTATGTTGTTTGATGGGCTCGTTCTTCCTCACAGAACTCGTCCAAATTCTTTATGGAGCTTTTTTTTGTTCATGTAGTGGTATTATATTCTTAGTTGTCCATATAGCAATTTTGAAAAAAAAAATGCATTAATGAAGCTAATAATGGAAGTAATATGCTCTTCCACACCAAACTAATCCAAGTGTCGTTAGGAAATAATGAAGAGGTCTCATTTTTTTTGTCCGTGTCGTCAGTATTTGAAATATACTGAGTACCACTCAAATGGAAAAAAATCCAAGGTTGTCCACTAGAGAGCAGTGTTGCGGTATGAACACATGTTAAGTCTTGGGACACCTGTCTAGTACTTACAGGAAGTGAAATCCTTCCATCCATTTCCTACCGCTTATTCCCTTTGGGGTCGTGGGGGGCGCTGGCGCCTATCTCAGCTACAATCGGGCTGAAGGCAACGTACACCCTGGACAAGTCGCCACCTCATCACAGGGCCAACACAGATAGACAGACAACATTCACACACTAGGGCCAATTTAGTGTTGCCAATCAACCTATCCCCAGGTGCATGTCTTTGGAAGTGGGAGGAAGCCCACGCAGTCACGGGGAGAACATGCAAACTCCACACAGAAAGACCCCGAGCCCGGGATTGAACCCAGGACTACTCAGGACCTTCGTATTGTGAGGCAGATGCACTAAACCCTCTTCCACCGTGAAGCCCAGGAAGTGAAATATGAAATAAATTATGTCGGAGGGCTTGCTCTTCCACACAAAACTTTATTTTCATGTACTGTGGTTGGAAAAAAAATATTAATATGAATGTATTTTTATTTAATCAACATAACTTTAACAATATATATTATATATATTACAATACGAATTATTACTATATGGCATATTACTAACATGGATCTCTTACATTTGGCTATTTAGGTCTGTTTTAATAATTCTTATTGGGCTACGCGGGAAATCACTATTCAGCATGCTCCACTAGAGGGCAGTGTTGGGTTCGTACCGTCACAGTTACAAGTACAGATAGGAACTTGCGTTGCAGCCAAATATGAAACAGGACAAAAAGGCATACACAAAAATGTTCAAGTGTGTCACCAGAGGAATGGCATCCAATACATGAGCCATTTTTTGAGGTCATTAGAGTTCACGTAGTGTAACTTTACACACTCAGCAGGCAGGTCACATGATCACTTACGCACACAGCAGTTTCAGGTTCCTTTCTGACGTGAACGTCGACGTTTTCTCAAACCCTGTCTGGCCGTCACGAGCAAAGAAGCAAAACATGCAAACGTCACGTTACCGCTCTCGTGAGTCGTGACGGTTTTTTGTCTGGTATCATTTTTTTTCTTATCTTAATGACGCATAAGTTGTAAATTTCATGATAATTAATAATTTTTCAAAATGTTTTATTTTAAAAAAGAAATCCCCAAAATATGTTTGCTTTGTGCTGGATAGCGACAATAAAAATATAGACCTATATAATTTAACATCTAAATATAATACAATATGATTATCTATGTATTATTATATTTATGCTGTTAAATCAAATAATTGGATCATCAAAATACTGAGAAAAATACTATAAAAATGTAATTGTTTCTTAAAATTACTCGACTAAACATCCCAATAATTCAATATTTTTAGGGTTTTTTGGGTGTGTTCCCCCCCCCCTTTTTTTAACAAATAAAATCCACAAAAATAAAGTTGGACCTTTCATTTTTTTTATAAATTGTTTTTGGTGTTTGCATAGTGTAAAAAAAAAAAGGGACCGAAATAAAACAAGAGTCACTGCTGTTAGTCTAAATCATTTTTAAAAAGGTGCATTTCATACAGTTTCATCATCCAGAGTCAATCTATTGTATGCGATGAAAGATCAAGCATATTTACACAACATTAAGCTATATATATATATATATATACATATATATATATATAATATTTGTGTATGTATTAATATACACAGGTTTTATATAGAAAACAAAGCCACTGAAAAAAATAATATTTTTTTCCCATAGCAGCAAAAAGAAGAGGGGAAACTAAAAGTTTACTTACAACATTTTTTAAATGACAGAAGGCATTAATAAGGACGTAAAGAGAACTTCCCATTATTTAGGTAGTTTATATATATATATATATATATATATATATATATATATATATATATATATATATATATATATATATATGTATATATATATATATATATATATATATGTGTGTGTGTGTGTTTTTGTGTGTGTATATATATTTATGTGCATATACACTTAATTCATCATAATCATTGCACACTTGACCTGAGGCACACAGGCAGCGTTGCCTAGGCAACCGATGGCCACTCATACATGGGTGCCTCTGTCAAACATCAAACAATCTAATCAAAAGTAAAAACATCCCCACAAAAAGGATGACAACTTTTAAGAACTCCATCGCAAGGTGTAAACCAGGTTGACACTTTTTCAAAAAAACGTTTGACTGACACACACACACACGCACGCACACACGCACGCACGCGTGCACACACACGCACGCACACACACACACACACACACACACACACACACACAAATAGAGAGAGAGAGTAACATCCCCTTAACATAATTTCTCTTGCAGGCTACATAGAAATTACAGTAAATATCCATAGCTATTTTTTCTGTTACATTTTCATGTGCAAGGTTTGTGCAATGTCAGCCACCCAACCAAACATTCATTACGTTTTTGTCTTAAAGATGGAAACCAAAATTAAAAAAAAAAAAAGATTTTAAGCTCCCAGCATGCCATGCGAGCATGGCGGAACATTCCGACAAAAGGCGTGGAACTTTTGAGGGTAAATACATTTGGAAAACATATAAAATGACACATAAGACCCTCAAGTTGTTAAACAAGGAGTGTCATCCTCCTCCTCCACCTCCTGCACATTTACAACACAGAAAACCATTGCCTCAGTCTTTAAAGTGCTTTAGTCCTTTCTACTTTAAAAAAGAAAAAAAGAAAAAGGGAACTTACTCAAACTGAGCACGTCTTTAAAAAACAAAAAATATGTTGACACAAGCATCAAGAAGTATTAGGGCCACACTAAAAAGAAATAAGAGAAATAACAGAAAAATAATAATAGAAATGCAAAAATTCCAATAAACTTTTTTTTTTTAAACTGTCCTTTTTCTTTCTAATTTTTACATAGAAATTAATGTTATAGGAAATAAAGTCACCTTATTCTGATTGTTTTTTTTCCCAAGAATAAAGTCATAATGGTGTGAGAAAAACTATCTTAAGTCATAATTTTACAAAAGTGTTTTTCAAAAAACAAAGTCAGAAGACTACAAGAATAAAGTTGTAATATGACAATAAAGTCACAGTACTGCAAGAAAAAAACCCTCTGAATTCTAAAAAGTCGCAATGTTATTTAAAAAAAAGTTTTGATATTTTTTGTGACAAGAATTAAGTTGTAATATAATGGAAAAAAAAAATCACAATATTAACACAATAAAGTAAAATTTCAACGAACAGAGTACATTTGTTTTGTAATTTTAGGATAATATAGTCAAAATGGCAAGGAAATAAAGTTATAACATTTATAATAAGAATAAAGTCATATGATAATTTTAAAAATATCTTAATATAATATAGTATGATGTATAATAATATTTCACTAATAAAGTTGTGATATTATGAGAAAAAACCCGTATTATGACGTCATGAGAATTTAGTCACGATATTAATCATAATCCTGTATTACAAGAATATAGTTGTAATATGAGAATAATATCATAATTTAAAACAAAGTGATTTTTTAAAAACAACAAAGACGAAATACTACAAAAACAATGTCTATCTGCCCTGCGATCAGGTGGCGACTTGTCCAGGGTGTACACTACCTTCCGGCCGAGTGCGGTTGAAAAAGGATGGATGGATGGATGTAAAATTACAGGGAAAAAAAGTTGTCATTTTACCAGAATAAAGTGAAGTTATCATGCGAGATTTATGTCACAATATAAGATATTATGACATAAAATGGTTTCATTCTAGCGGATTATAGTTATAATATTCAAACAAAAATGTGGTAATTTTCAAGAAATTATAGTCAATTATCACCATAAAAAAGTTGTTTTAGTTTAGGTGAACTAAGCTGTAACAAAAACGTGGTAATTTTCAGGAGAATAAAGTTGAAATATTACAAGATAAAAAAAAAGATGAGGAGTAATTCGAATTAATTTGACATTGTTCTTTTCAGCGCGGCCCAAATACTGATGTGTACAGAAGAAAAGGTAAGAACTACAAGATTTTGGTGTCGTGTATAAACTGTAAATGTCATAAATGTTACATGCACACATAACTACATTTAAATTCTATTACTTCCACCAAATAACAGATTTTTACCAGCCTCGTGGTTACAAAAGCGTCAATCACACTTCAACTATTTGGTTCTTTTTGCCAACTTTTGTCACTTCAGTTTCACAGCAGGAGCACATTTTGCTGCTCTGCTGAAACAACCTGCAGTCACAGAATTACATTTAGGGAGACATAAACCTTTTTCAAAAATAGATGTGGAAACATTCACAGAGAGCAAGCCAGCAAACATTTCTAATGCACTCTTAAGAAAAGACGAAATCAAACTTTTACTAAGTTTAAGTTGGTTTGTCCAGCATCATCAGCAGTTGTGACATTCGTTTAAAAAAAAAAAAAGAAAGAAAGAAAAAAACTCAGACTTAACCGAGTCATCTGTTATCTCCCTTCTGCCTTCCTCAGAGCGGGAGAAATGTTGCAAAACGCAGCACAAAAAAAAACAACCACTTAGCACGCAACTTTCCTGAGTGCGTGCTGCGTTCATTGGTTGTTGGACTTCTCCATTCTGAGTCTCTAAGTCCAAAAAAAGTATTTAATTTGCTTTAACTACACCTCTCTTTTCCCTTAAAACACGACATGCTAGGCTAACATGCTAACAAGCACAAGGGCTTCTGATTCAAACAACAATTTCTCTCCTGATGACGACATTTGGCCCACTTCAACTTCAGCAGAACTACGACTAAATCTGCCAAGTTGCAGGTTATTTTTTAAACTTAAACATTAAGCGTCATTCCCAAAAGCATTCCTGCATTTACATGAAACTATATATTTAGTACAAAGTCCATACAAAGACATGTATACCCAAATAGTTTTTGTCTGGGTGTTTTTTTCCGAATTAAAAATGGAAAATAAAACAACAACCAAATCAACCATTAAAAAAAAATGTTTTTGGTTTTCGGATAAAAACACGATCACATATCGAAAACCACGTCTGGTGTGAGAAGGCATGTATCGCCAATTTTTTGTTTGTTTGTATTGTGTTCTTCCTGACAGAAACATTTAAAATACAGCATTAACCAGACGTTGGAAGTTTTTGATTGAGGGAGAAACTACAATTTATTAGGTTTTCCGATAAAAAAACATGTTTATATATCTAAAACTATGTAAAGTGTATTTAAAATTTTTTGTGTATGCGTTTTCCTCCCGATAAAACCATGTAAAAAACATAAAACAGACGCTGGAAGTTTTTGATTCAGGTAGCCTAGGATATTTTTTTAGTTTTTTGATAAAAACGTGTTCAGTATCGGAAACCATGTCAGGTGTAAGACAACATGTATCTCCAAATTGTTTTTGTTTGCATGTGTTCTACTTGACACAAACAAAATAAAACAATCAGACTTTCAAAGTATTGGATCAAGGTAGAAAGCACCATTTTTTTACGGTTTTCCGATAAAAAACAATCACATATCGAAAACTACGTCAGATTCGAAAATGCATGTCCCTCCAATTTTTTTCTTTATGTGTTTTCTTCCCGATAAAAATATGTAAAATACAAACAGATGATGAAAGTTTTTAATTAAGGAAGAAACTAAGATATTCTTGTTTTCCTATAAAAGTATGTTCATACTGTATATCGGAAACCACGTCAGGTGTAAAACGACATGAACTGTATCTCCAAATTGTTTTTGTTTGTGTTTACCGATAAAAACATAACACAAAATTATTAGCAAGAACGTTGGAAGTTTTGGATAGTTGGAAATCATACGTATTTTTGTGTTTTTTTCCCAGTAGCATGTATCAATCGGAAAATGCATGTATCCCCAAACTAAACAAAAACAAGTGTCTTCCAATCAAAAAATTTTAAATTTCAAAGTTTGTAAACACTTTGTAATAATGGTTTTGAGTAAGAACATGCTAAAAACTTTAACAGGTTTTGACAAAAAAAAAAAATCAGAATAGCAGAAAAAGACACTGTAATTTGTTGGTACCAGTTTTTGCATGAACATGATGAGACGTGCAAAAAAAAAAAAAAAACGGTTTTGCCCGATTAAAACTGAAAAGGAATGGAGATACAAACAGTAGAGTCTGTCTATTGGCGGTTTAACATTTGCTGTTGCGCATATTCGCAGAGTTCTGTTCTCTGACTTAAATTGGAAAGAATATTTTTTTTTCTAATGGTAACCTATAAGTGGTTTGATGGCGCTATCTGCAGGGGGGGAATGATTTCATGGTGCTATCTGCAGCAGAAAAAACTATTTTGATGGCGCTATCCGCAGGAGGGAAAAAATGGTTTGTTGGCGTAATCTACATGGGGGAAAAAAACGGTTTGATGGCTCTATCCGCAGGAGAAAAATGGTTTGATGGCGTTATCTACAGGAGAAGAAAAAGAGTACTGTGGTGGTTTTCTCAAGTCAATTCACTTAACATTTTTTACCAAGTAGAGGCAAGACAGGATGCTGTGAGTTCAATTTAGGGTATCAAAAAACGGCATTTTTAATGCATTATTCGTATTTTTTGCCAATAGCAAATATCTACTGGATCTGATTTTATACAGCAAGCATATTATTGTTGTTTTTTTGTTTCAGTTGAGTTCCAGCAACAGACACCCTCCAAATAATCTCCTAAGAGACTCATGAATAACTTTATAGTTGTTTTTCCCCTAGGTAATGTGCAGTCATTCAGTACGAGCTATTGTGCGATCAGCATTTTGTAAAAGCTAACAAGGAGAGGCAGAAAAGAGAGGAAGTAGACAGGGCCTTCTCCTCTCTGCTTCGCGAACGGTGCAGCATTTGTCATAAAATCTCACATCATGCAAATAAATCATTTGGGATAATAATAATGCCCCCTATACTCTATATGTTATTTATGTGTATGTATATATATATATATATATATATATATATATATATATATATATATATATATATATATACATACATATATATATATATATATGTGAATATGTCTTATGGAATTTCACTTAAAAAACTAATTATATACAGGCAGCTTCATTATGTTGTCCTGGAATGACAAGATGTCCTTTGCAGTCCTTTTTGGGGCTCAATCGGTGTTATTATTAATATTGTTATTATAATTGCATCACCCACAAGCAGGCTTTGGGCTCTTTGATTTCAAGTGTGAAAGTCTGGAGAGTCTTAAAGCTTCAAAGTGGCATTCATCACGCATCCAACTGGAGGAAGAAGAACGTTTTTAAAGAGCTTCGAGGAGTCGAAGTTTGTCAGTAACGTTCGTGTGGGCATGTGTGTGTGTGTGTGTGTGTGTGCGCGTATGAGAGAGACGAGTCCCTTGAGGTTTCCTGAAAGATGGAGACCATCCCATTTTTTTTGACGTGCCGAGTACTCACGTCTGGACCAAGACAGAGAGAAATGGAAGGATTCTATTCAGGTAGAGGCCTTTGCAGCAAGAGGATGATGATGATGATGGTTGGCCTATCACAGAGCTGATTCATTCTCCATGTGACAGGAAGTGGTGGTCGTGGTGGCCTTTCCCGACTTGTTGAGCTTCAAGAAGCTCGGTTTCTCCTGCGGCGTTTTGCTGCCGGGTGTCGTTAAAGCCTGTTTCTCTGATGCTTTGGTCGATCCCGCCTCCCTGTCAATCAAAATTTTATGTGATCATGGAAGTTAACGTCATTTTGCAAAAAAAAATCCCAAAAATATGTATGTCGGCAATTTTGAAATTTTGAAAGAAGATGCATGTCGTGTGAAAAGCATACATCTCCAAATTTTGTGGTTTATTTTTTTTAATTTGTTTTGGAATATTGTAAACCACAAAAATGTACCTAGATTATGAATTGTTTTCTCATTTTAATTTAAGATTTTTTTTGTGTTCTTTCCGATGAAATATGTGAATATAAAGTGAAGCAGATGTTGTGCGAAAAAACCCTGTATGTCCAATTTTTTTACTTAAAAAAAAAAAAGTTATATATTTTGTTTTCTGTTTTGGTGCTTTGGTCGATCCCACCTCCTTTCCATCATAACGTTACCATGTAAGCATGAAAATTATCAAAACTTTGCACTAAAAAGAAATATACGTCCCCAATGTTGTCGTTTAGTATTATTGAAAAAAAATTGGAAGATTTTTGGCTTTTGTTTCATGGTAAGAATACGTTGAAATATCAGAACTTGCATGTCATGTGCAAAAAGCATGTATTTTCAAATGTTGTGGTTTATTTATCTTAGGGTGAGGTAATGTACTGTATCTCGAGTATGATTTTTACAAAACATATGTATATAAATATATTTGAATACAACTTTAAGTAGATGTTGTGCGCAAGAAACATGTATGTCCTGAATGTTTTACTTTTACATATATTTTATTTGATATATATTTTTGAAAACGTCTTCATATATTGGACCCGGTGTGTCATGTGTGAAAAGCATGTATCTCCAAATTTTGTGTTTAAATTCAAATGTTTTGGCATGTTGTTTATGACAAAACAGTACACACTGTAAATTTTATTCATTTTTTTACACAATATCATTGTAAAAATATGTACATATAATGTGAACTCGATGTTTAATAAATAAATGATAAATGGGTTGTACTTGTATAGCGCTTTTTTACCTTCAAGGTACTCAAAGCGCTTTGACACTACTTCCACATTTACCCATTCACACACACATTCACACACTGATGGAGGGAGCTGCCATGCAAGGCGCCAACCAGCACCCATCAGGAGCAAGGGTGAAGTGTCTTGCTCAGGACACAACGGACGTGACGAGGTTGGTACTAGGTGGGATTTGAACCAGGGACCCTCGGGTAGCGCACGGCCACTCTCCCACTGCGCCACGCCGTCCCTTTGGTGCAAAAAAGCATGTACCGTAAAATCCGGACTATAAGTCGCTACTTTTTTCCCCCTATGGCTTACAAAAGAGTGCAGCTGATTTATGATTTGTTTTCCTCTCACAGTCAAAATGCAAATATTTGAATAAAACAAAAACAAAGCAAATACACAATATTGTGCTTTGGTTTGTGCTAAGGCGCTATCTTTTGGACGAGTTCACTCACTGCAATTATTGCGGCGGTGCATTGCCCTTCTGTTTAGACGAGTGCTTTCATATGGAAGTAAAATTGCAGTTCGTCTTCTAGGCGTCAATAGCGGTACTAATCGTTAGGATTCTTCACTCATCACTCCAAGCAACGTTTGTAAGTTTTACAGTAGAACTAAAACAATTTATACCTGCTAAACCGTCCCATGTGTGATGTCTGGAGAAATGTTTTTGTGCTATCGAAATGAAATCAAGCTAGCGTTGTTAGCGTTCTCTACTTTGTTAACACGTTTACAAGTGTCTCTGTTAGTAATATTATCTTACAATGGTCTTCTGTTTGTATTGCTTCAGTTTTGTAAATTCACGAAAACTTCACTATGGAGTTACTGAGTCTGTTTAGCTGATTGGAGAGCGAGCTTCCGAAGCTAGTGGGTCCATGATGATGACTTCTGTTTTGTTTGATCAGTCGTTTTACTGCCTTGTTACAGACACCATTTGGAAACGATTAAGGTATGTAAATAAACATTTACAAAATATTTTTTACCTAACTAATTTCACAACAAATACATCTGTAGCATATAGTCTGGTGCTGGTAATACATGAGAAAATATTTTCTTCTTTTAAAATTGAGTGGGTGTGGCTTGGGTTATATTTGTAAAGCGCTTTTTGACTTTCAAGGTACTCAAAGCACTTTGCACCATTTCCACATTTACACATTGACGGCTGGGGCTGGCATTAGGAGCAAGGGTGAAGTGTCTTGCTCAAGGACACAGCGGACGTGACTATGATGGCGGAAGCTGGGGATCGAACCAGGCAACTCTCACGTTGCTAGCATGTCGCTCTAGCAGCCGAGCCATGCCATCTGGTGCGCTCCATAGTCTAGAAAATACGGTATGTCAAAATGTTTCAACTTATTATGAATGTGAAAAACAATGATTATTTTGTTGAATTTGTTTTGTGGTCCCACATTGTAAACTACATGCCATGTGTAAAAAGCATGTTTGTCAATATATTTGATTACTTTGGTAAGTAGTTTTAGATCAAAACATAAGACAAATAATACACCATGTTTTCCCCACTTTAGTGAATTTTGTCCTTTTCTCCCCAAAAATGTGCTATATAAATAAATAAACTGAACTGAAAAAATTTATTTAAATTAAGTGTTATTTACCCATTATGTGGTGAGGGGTAAATGACCAGGAAGCAGGCGGTGAGAAATCCAAAGAGTGAGCCCCCGGACGCCATGAGGGGAATAACACGCACGCTGCCAACGGCTTCCACGACGGAACCTAAAGCTGAAGCCACAAGGATTTGACTGATGTACACCTATGAGAATGACATCAAAGTTTAAATTTCAGTACAGCAGAATGTATAGTAAAGATGTGTTTAGGTGTGTTAAAAAAGTGTGAAAATATACTTGGCAGGACAAGATGGCGCAGTCAATGCCAAATCCTCTTCGGGAGTTGCCGGGACTATGATGGATGTACTACAATAATAAATCAAAAAAACAACATAATTAAAATTATATTCAATATCCTCCCACAGAATGATGACACATTGTCATGGAGGACCACCCACTTGATAACTGGCTTACTATACAGTATATACTAAGGTTGTCTTGATACCAATATTTTGGTACCAGTACCAAAATGTATTTCGATACTTTCATACGTTTTAAAAAATGGCATTATTGTCTTTATTTGAACAGAAAATCTTATGTTTCTTATTGCCAACAAAAAATAATTTAGTTTTTACATACGATATTGAACATACTAGACACTATGTTCTTTTAGTAGTGACTATGCAATCAGGTTACAAAGGCTCCTAATTTGGCTGCTGACATATGCAGTAACTTATTGTGTCATTTCTGATTGTATCATTTTGTTAAAATTATGAGGGACAGGCGGGGCGGAATAGCTCGGTTGGTAGAGCAGCCGTGCCAGCAACTTGAGGGTTGCAGGTTCGATCCCCGCTTCCGCCATCCTAGTCACTGCCGTTTTGCCCTTGGACACTTTACCCACCTGCTCCCAGTGCCACCCACACTGGTTTAAATGTAAAAAATTAGATATTGGGTTTCACTATGTAAAGTGCTTTGAGTCACTAGAGAAAAAGCGCTATATAAATGTAATTCCCTTCACTTCACAAGCGGTAGAAAATGCATGGATAGATTATTAGTCAACTTGTACATTTATTGTCCTTTACATGTTCTATATACATTTCTGTTCAAATGTAATAATGACTTATTCTTCTGTTGTTTGGACACTTTACATTAGTTTTAGGTGACACTACAAATATGGGTATATATCCAATACCAAGTAGTTACAGGATCACACATTGGTCATACTTAAAGCTCTTGCATGTTTCCTAAGTCCATAAACCAGCCCCCAAAAATTACAAGATTTATTTTTAATAATTTAAATATCAATATAATCATTATAGTACCGAGTATATACGGCTCTTGAACTTGGTATTCAACTTTATTGTTAGTTTTCTATTGTTAGTTTTAAAGCCAAATATGTCCATTCTTGCTTTTCTTTCTTCACACTGTTCCTGTTTGTAAGTGCTCTGTGCATGTGTTGACCAACATGCACCGTGGCTTGCATTACCAGCAATGTCACTAAGGCGCGTCATCAGGTGCACGAACAAAAAATAAGTATTTTCAAAGGCAGTATGGTGACTTTTTGAAATCATTAGTACCGCTGAACTTTATTAGTACCAGTACATCGTACAATCCTAACTGTGAGTAAAATAAGACTTGCTAGCTTGATGCTAATATAAATTGGCTTTGCTAATCAATCAAACTTTATTTATACTTTATTTATTTCAATGCTACTGATTAGTATTAGCGATCTTACATGGCAATTTTAGCATCTCCTAATCTGTTAATAAAAAGTAAAACTACAGCTTGTGTGTAATAGGGTTGTACGATATACCAGTAATATAGGGCTGGGCGATATATCGATATATCGCGGGTTTGTCTCTGTGCGATATAGAAAATGACTACATCGTGATATTCGAGTATATGTTCTCACACAGTTGCTTTTAGCTGCTGGCATTACACTACAGGCTATTCCCACTCTTTCTTGTCTGTCCTTCTCACAGACAGAAAGCGCACCTTCTTACACACGTCACATGCTGTCACGTCATACGTCACATACGTTTACGCCCTCGTGGAGCAGAGAGGTAGCAGCATGGGTAACGTTAGCTTTGATGCTAGCGGAGCCAAAGTGTGAATCTGGTAACAAATGAAGGAAAAATCAATTCCCAAAAAAACAGCAGGTCCATCATCTGGCGGTGGTTGGGCTTCAAGTGGGAATATGTTGAACAGACAACCGTAACTGGTCAAGTGTGGTGCTAAAGCGTTGCTACAAAAAGTAGCATTACTGCTAATATGTAGCATCATTTGAAAAGTCACCCGCTAGAGAATGAAGAGTACTTACTCCACATTTAAACATCTCCATTCGATGCCTCAAGTCCACAAAATCATCCACAAAAGTGCACTTTATTTGTTTTAAACTATCATAGTGGCGTTCTGTACAAAAAGTGCACTTTAATTTAGTGTTGTTTTGATGTCATCTTAGTGACATCATGCACAAAAGTGCACTAATAGCTTGTTTTAAAATGTCTCTGACAATCTTGCACTTTCTGTTTTGAAATTACATGAATGTTTGTGCCACTGCTTAATAACTGTTTAATAAATACAGTTTTGGTCAATTGACTTAGTTGTGATTTCCTTCTCTGCATGAAAGTTTAAAATGAGCATATATTAATGCAGTATGAAGAATGTTTTAATGTAGACACATAGAATCATCATACTGGTGTGATTATATGCATCAAGTGTTCATTCAAGGTTAAGGCAAAATATCGAGATATATATCATGTATCGCGATATGGCCTAAAAATATTGAGATATTAAAAAAAGGCCATATCGCCCAGCCCTACATTACTAGTATAGTACGGGACTAATGAATCAAAAACTATACTATAGTCTGTTTGAAAAGTACTGGTTCCCGGGCATGACGGTGCGTAGTCACATCATGACATTGCTGGTTTGACCAGCAGAGTAGTATGTTCGGCAGCGCACAATCACAAAGTACTTACAAAGCAGACAAAGTGTGGAGGAGGTGCTTTAAGACATGGATAGCTAGCTAGCAGCGAACATCTATCCACAGTCAACAGTGTTTTAGCTACTTCTAAATAAATAATCCTCACCTCCATGGAGACAAATAAAGTGAGTTTCTTACAAGTATCACCCCTGCAGGACGAGGAATAGCTAAACATGCTACACTACACATCGTAGTAGGATAAAATAGTTCACCGGCTTCGCCGCAAACAAAAGCTAGCACGCTTGAATGTAAACAAATGCCCTGGGTGGATATACACCCAACATCCACTCTAATGATACCAAATACAATAGCATATCTAGTCGATACTACTATGATTATATCAATATTTTTTATAATCAACATAAAATCTTTTTTGCTTTTGAAAAAATTCATACTATGTTTATAAACTCAGGGAATACGTCCCTGGACATGTGAGGACATTTAATATGACCAATGTATGATCCTGTAACTACTCGGTATCGGATCGACACCTAAATTTGTGGTATCATCCAAAAGTAATGTCCATCCATCTTCCGCTTATCCGAGGTCGGGTCGCTGGGGCAGCAGCCTAAGCAGGGAAGCCCAGACTTCCCTATCTCCAGCCACTTCGTCTAGCTCTTCCCGGGGGATCCCGAGGCCTTCCCAGGCTAGCCGGGAGACATAGTCTTCCCAACGTGTCCTGGGTCTTCCCCGTGGCCTCCTACCAGCTGGACGTGCCCTAAACACATCCCTAGGGAGGCGTTCAGGTGGCATCCTGACCAGATGCCCAAACCACCTCATCCGGCTCCTCTCGATGTGGAGGAGCAGCGGCTTTACGTTGAGCTCCTCCCGGATGGCAGAGCTTCTCACCTTATCTCTAAGGGAGAGCCCCGCCACCCGGCGGAGGAAACTCATTTCGTCCGCTTGTACCCGTGATCTTATCCTTTCGGTCATGACCCAAAGCTCATGACCATAAGTGAGGATGGGAACGTAGATCGACCGGTAAATTGAGAGCTTTGCCTTCCGGCTCAGCTCCTTCTTCACCACAACGGATCGATACAACGTCCGCATTACTGAAGACGCCGCACCGATCCGCCTGTCGATCTCACGATCCACTCTTCCCCCACTCGTGAACAAGACTCCTAGGTACTTGAACTCCTCCACTTGGGGCAGGGTCTCCTCCCCAACCCGGACATGGCACTCCACGCTTTTCCGGGCGAGAACCATGGACTCGGACTTGGAGGTGCTGATTCTCATTCCGGTCGCTTCACACTCGGCTGCGAACCGATCCAGTGAGAGCTGAAGATCCCGGCCAGATGAAGCCATCAGGACTACATCATCTGCAAAAAGCGGAGACCTAATCCCGTGGCCACCAAACCGGAACCCCTCAACGCCTTGGCTGCGCCTAGAAATTCTGTCCATAAAAGTTATGAACAGAATCGGTGACAAAGGACAGCCTTGGCGGAGTCCAACCCTCACTGGAAACGTGTCCGACTTACTGCCAGCAATGCGGACCAAGCTCTGACACTGATCATACAGGGAGCGGACTGCCACAATAAGACAGTCCGGTACCCCATACTCTCTGAGCACTCCCCACAGGACTTCCCGAGGGACACGGTCAAATGCCTTCTCCAAGTCCACAAAGCACATGTAGACTGGTTGGGCAAACTCCCATGCACCCTCAAAAACCCCACCGAGAGTATAGAGCTGGTCCACAGTTCCACGACCAGGACGAAAACCACACTGTTCCTCCTGAATCCGAGGTTCGACTATCCGGCGAAGCCTCCTCTCCAGCACACCTGAATAAACCTTACCGGGAAGGCTGAGGAGTGTGATCCCACGATAGTTGGAACACACCCTCCGGTCCCCCTTCTTAAAGAGAGAGACCACCACCCCGGTCTGCCAATCCAGAGGTACCGCCCCCGATGTCCACGCGATGCTGCAGAGTCTTGTCAACCAAGACAGCCCCACAGCATCCAGAGCCTTAAGGAACTCCGGGCGGATCTCATCCACCCCCGGGGCCTTGCCGCCGAGGAGCTTTTTAACTACCTCAGCCCCAGAAATAGGAGAGTCCACCACAGATTCCCCAGGCACCGTTTCCTCAAAGGAAGACGTGTTGGTGGGATTGAGGAGGTCTTCGAAGTATTCCCTCCACCGATCCACAACATCCGCAGTCGAAGTCAGCAAAACACCATCCGCACCATACACGGTGTTGATAGTGCACTGCTTCCCCTTCCTGAGGCGGCGTATGGTGGTCCAGAATCGCTTCGAAGCCGTCCGGAAGTCGTTTTCCATGGCTTCCCCGAACTCTTCCCATGTCCGAGTTTTTGCCTCCGCGACCGCTAAAGCTGCACACCGCTTGGCCCGTCGGTACCCGTCCACTGCCTCCGGAGTCCTATGAGCCAAAAGAACACGATAGGACTCCTTCTTCAGCTTGACGGCATCCCTCACTGCTGGTGTCCACCAACGGGTTCTGGGATTACCGCCACGACAGGCACCAACAACCTTGCGGCCACAGCTCCAATCAGCTGCCTCGACAATAGAGGTTCGGAACATGGTCCACTCGGACTCAATGTCCCGCACCTCCCTCGTGACATGTTCAAAGTTCTCCCGGAGGTGTGAATTGAAACTCTCTCTGACAGGAGACTCTGCCAGACGTTCCCAGCAGACCCTCACAATGCGTTTGGGCCTGCCAGGTCTGTCCGGCATCCTCCCCCACCATCGCAGCCAACTCACCACCAGGTGGTGATCGGTAGAAAGCTCCGTCCCTCACTTCACCTGAGTGTCCAAAACATAAGGCCGCAAATCCGATGACACAACTACAAAGTCGATCATGGAACTGCGGCCTAGGGTGTCCTGGTGCCAAGTGCACATATGGACACCCTTATGTTTGAACATGGTGTTTGTTATGGACAATCCGTGACGAGCACAAAAGTCCAATCACAAAACACCACTCGGGTTTAGATCCGGGCGACCATTCTTCCCAATCACGCCTCTCCAGGTTTCACTGTCGTTGCCAACATGAGCGTTGAAGTCCCCCAGTAGGACAAGGGAATCACCCGGGGGGGCACTTTCCAGTAATCCCTCGAGTGTACCCAAAAAGGGTGGGTATTCTGAACTGCTGTGTGGTGCGTAAGCACAAACAACAGTCAGGACCCGTCCCCCCCCCCGAAGGCGAAGGGAAGCTACCCTCTCATCCACTGGGTTGAACTCAAACGTGCAGGCTTTGAGCCGGGGGGCAACGAGAATTGCCACCCCAGCCCGTCGCCTCTCACTGCCGGCAACGCCAGAGTGGAAGAGGGTCCAGTCCCTCTCGAGAGAACTGGTTCCAGAGCCCTTGCTGTGCGTCGAGGTGAGTCCGACTATATCCAGCCGGAACTTCTCTACCTCGCGGACTAGCTCAGGCTCCTTCCCCCCCTGTGAGGTGTCGTTCCACGTCCCAAGAGCTAACTTCTGTAGCCGAGGATCAGACCGCCAAGTGCCCTGCCTTCGGCTGTCGCCCAGCTCACAATGCACCCGACCTCTATGGCCCCCAAAAGTAATGTGAAGTATCCAAACAAAAGAAGTATAAGTGTTTATTACATTTTAACATAATTGTAGATAGAACCTGTTGAAACGGAAAATAACCAAATATTAACAGCAAATGAACAAGTGGATTAATAATTCGTTTTTACAGCTTGTCCCTCATAATTTTGAAAAAAATAATGGAATAATAAATGACACAACATGTTAATGCATACATCAGCAGACAAATTAGGAGCCTTTATTTGCTTACTTGCTACTGAAAGACAAGTATGTTCACTATTTTATTTAAGGACAAAATTGTTCTTCGATTGCAATAAGAAACATATGTTTATCGTACCGTAAGATTTTTTGTTAAAATAAAGCCAATCATGCAATTTTTTTGTGGTTCCCTTTATTTAGAAAAGTATCCAAAGGTATTCAACAGTATCGAAATACATTTTGGTACCGGTACCAAAATATTGGTATCGGGTCAACCCTAGTGTGTAATAAGTGTTGCATCTGAGACTAAAAAATGTCACATTATATCATAATCAGCTCATTGTTAACAGTTGCAATAAAAATAAAAAAAAAGATCAAAAACTAGCAATATTTACTAACACACAAAAGTACTGAAAATTGGTACTGTTGAGTACCGTTATCCCAGGTATCAAGAATTGGTACCATATTGGTTCAAAGGTGAACGGTACCCATCCCTACGGTCAATTATCTATATTTGTATTAGCAGTGGCCTATACTAATTTCATAAGATAGTTAAACAGTGTGATTTATTGTTACCTCTTTCATTTCATGGTATTGTCCCAACAGGGCGTAGGGGCAGTAGGAGATGCTCATGGACATGATGCCCATGCTGCTGATCATCACCATGGCAACATAAACATTGGGGAATAAAGCCATGACAGCAGTTCCTATGAAAGAATGAAAAGCAAAAGAGATGAAGCAGCTAGCTAAATGCTGTTAATATGTCCTTCTTACCTATGGAGAACCCAAGCGTGCCCAGGATGTAAATGACCTTGATGCTGAGGTCAAAGTTATCAAGGTACTTTTGAAGGAGAGCTGTGTGGGTTGAAATAACACAAAAGGTTAGAGTAAATGCAGAATTGAAATTGAATGAAAAAGGTACATTATGTGTGTTGTTACCTGAACAAGTAGCAGCGGTCATGGCGTATATAACCAGACCCCAACATCCCATCTGAACGCCTTGGTGATAATTATCTAAAGCAGTGGAGTTAACTGAAGCCTGTGACAAGAAGAGCATCATTAAAATTTGGCATAAAATTTTGATAAAATTATCATTGCAGAGCAAAAATAAAAACAAAAAAAATGCAACATATGATTAAAATTAATTACAATATGATTAATTTAAAAAATCCATATATTACCGTATTTTTCGGACTATAAGTAGCAGTTTTTTTTCATAGTTTGGCCAGGGGTGCGACATATACTCCGGAGCGACTAATGTGTGAAATTATTAACACATTACCGGAAAATATCAAGGGCTTCACGGTGGAAGAGCGGTTAGTGCGTCTGCCTCACAATACGAAGTTCCAGCAGTCCTGGGTTCAAATCCAGGCTCGGGATCTTTCTGTGTGGAGTTTGCATGTTCTCCCCGTGAATGCGTGGGTTCCCTCCGGGTACTCCGGCTTCCTCCCACTTCCAAAGACATGCACCTGGGGATAGGTTGATTGGCAACACTAAATTGGCCCTAGTGTGTGAATGTGAGTGTGAATGTTGTCTGTCTATCTGTGTTGGCCCTGCGATGAGGTGGCGACTTGTCCAGGGTGTACCCCGCCTTCCGCGCGATTGTAGCTGAGATAGGCGCCAGCGCCCCCCGCGACCCCAAAAGGGAATTAGCGGTAGAAAATGGATGGATGGATGTATTAATCTCATTGGCGGAAGAGATGAAGAAAATGTCAGCAATCGTCGCACACACGTCAACCAATAAGAATTCGGCGGGGGAGGGTCATGGCAGAAATGCATTGTGGGTCATAGAATGCTAAATGCTATATGCTACTGCCGTAGCTATTAACATGGATCATTTCATCGTTGGCGGTAACTTATAAAAACTGAGAAGGGCTGAACAAGAATGGCACCGAAAAGGAAATCATGTACTGCAGATTACAAGCTTGACTTAGTGAAATATGCAGCAGAAAATGACAAGAGGAAGCGGCGCATACCTTTGGAGTTGGCAGAGTTGTTTAGAAGCGACATGGAGGAAGAAGATTTCATCGTAATTATCGATTAGGAGTGACAGATTGTTTGGTAAACGTATAGCATGTTCTATATGTTATAGTTATTTGAATGACTCTTACCATAATATGTTACGTTAACATACCAGGCACCTTCTCAGTTGGTTATTTATGCGTCATATAACGTAAACGTATTCAGCCTGTTGTTCACTATTCTTTATTTATTTTAAATTGCCTTTCAAATGTCTATTCTTGGTGTTGGATTTTATCAAATACATTCCCCCAAAAATGCGACTTATACTTCAGTGCGACGTATATGTTTTTTTCCTTCTTTATAATGCATTTTCGGCAGGTGCGACGTATACTCCGGAGCGACTAATAATCCGAAAAATACGGTATGTCAAAATAAATAACTTCATCATGAATACCAACATAAAACTCATAATTTGAATTTAAAAAGGCCTTTAATTAATTGTGATAATAGTGAATATAGTACCATCTAAATAATGTCTAATTATATACAGTTATTATATGTAACTTATATTAGTTTAAATTAATTTATGTTTCAAATACAATATATTATTATTCATAAAAAATCTTATTACATTTTAAAATAAAGTTATAGCATGACACTAATATTCACATAGTGTATTATATTTATTTTACAATCAATGTAAAATAATAATAATAACAATAATAATAATATGGGCACATTTACCACACTTTTTCCTCAATTCTTGTACTGGATTATATTAAATTGTGCAGGTAAAAAAAACCTTAACAAATTTCCTTCCACTGTTTATCGGTAATGTTTGATATAAATGTGTGAAACAGGGTCTGCCCTTACAGTGGGATCTCCGTGGTAGATGACTTGTCCCATGAAGTCTGTGAAGAAAACGGCCTCGGCTATGATGGAGAACCATGTGAGCAGGTGACAGGCGCACAGACGCAGGAGTTCCGGGGGCATCTTCAGCATGGAGAGCCACAGCAGACGCACAGTTGTCTCCACCTGACAAGATGGAGGTTTAGTCGCCATGACGACATGCAAAGTGCAACAGGAGAGGCGAATCGTCCTCACCTCGCATTCCTCGCTCTCAGCGTCTCCGCTGGAGGAGTTGGTGTTGCCGCTGCGGTGACGGTTGCGCTGCCGGTTACTGTGCCTGTGCCGTGCCACCACCTCGTACAGGTCGTTCATGCTGCGCGAAGGCTTGATAAGGAAGGCAGCGTTGGCCCGCTGGTAGCGGCGGCGACGGCCCACTCGGCCGTAGTAGGAGAAGGTGCAAGACGGCTGGCGGTAGAAGGTATGGTGGTGGTGGGACAGCCGCATGGGGGCACCCGTGCTGGCAGCTGCCACAAAAGACCAGAAATTATCTAATGATGCAAACTGCTGACCAGCATTAATAGCAATAATGAGTTCATTGTAAGTGTAACATGCATGACGTTCACACCAACAGCAGCTTGGCAACATTTACAGCGTATACAGTGGTCATGATATTTCAAATGCATCTGATACAGTGTTAAAAAAATTGCATCAGGATGTTGCCTACAGCCGTTAATGGCAATGTTTTTTTTTCTACCAGGCGCTTATTAGAGATGCCAGCCTGTAATTGCTCTTGTAGACCACACATGCAGCAACTATAAGGGATATGGTGAATAACTGTATACAGGAGAATTCTTATTAGGGATGTGTTTTTTGTTTTTCAAATTAATCATGATTATTACTTGTAACGATTTTTAAATCGATTAAAAATTTTATCAAAAAAATCTGTCCTGTCCAGACACTCAGGCAAATCATATGGTTGATGTTAATGCCCATATCTCCTGTACAGATTTACTCTGAAAAGAGAAGCGTTGGATACTTCTCTTGTTGTCTTATTTGTATTTGACTTTATTAAATGTTTGGGAAGCATTTTAATAAACAAAAGCAGGTTTGTTTTAGTAATATAGAGATTTATCAAAGCTGTTATCTATTTTATGGAGGAATGTAGTTATAATTGGCACCCAATGTTATCCAAAAATTATGGATTTTGAATCGTTTTGAATTGAGATACGATACTGAATCAAATCATTACCCCAAAAATCGAATCGTGTGATGCCTAAAGATTCACAGCCATAATTTTTATACTCAGTATGTTTCATATGTAATCTGCTAATACACTATAAATACAAAAATGGCTGCTCTTTGTTGTATTACAGCATATCATAACATATGTCATAAATACGTTAAACTACCTTTGACCATTCCGGCACGATGAGCTTGTCCTTTAGCGCTCAGCCCGTTAGCGACACCTGTACTTGTCATGTCGACGCCTGCCAGCAAGCGACCATTCAAGGTGCGCTGCTCATTGAGTTGGTTGTTGAGCAACGCCTCCTGCCCCTCGTCATTCTCCATTTCCTGTAAGAACGCCGAAAGGCGGCAGACCCTAACACTGCCGCCCGAGGGGTGTTTTTGGTGGTTGCTGGTTTGGGGGCGGAGCAGGTCTTGGCTTCCTGCACTACTACTGCGTCGCACACCAGCCAGACTGGGGGGAAGTGGCGGGGTGATGCAGTTGGCGCGCAGGAGGTGGGCGGGTGCCGGGGGAGAGCTGTGGTAGGGAGAGAGGCGGTCCGCAAAGATGGACGGCTCGATGTGGCACAGGAATAAAGCTTCGTTGTCCAGGTGTTCCAAAGTGGCGTCCGTCATGGCCAGAACACTGTCACTTTTACCTAGAAGGATAAAAACGGGGATGTTGCATTAAGGGAAAAGTGACTCAACAGTTACAGCAGATGGCACTATGGTGTTTATATGTAATACAGAGTTCTAAGTTAACACAGTGGAGCCTTGATTTACAAACACCTCATTACTAGATTTTTTTGTATTTACAAACCACAGAACAAATAAAAAAAATGTTCTGTTCTATAATCCTTGTCTCAATGTACGAACATGTGATACACCCATTGTGTGTTTTGCAGCGCAGCCATTTTGTGCCCGGCAGCACATCCATTGTGGGCGAGCAAGTGGCTCTGTTACCAGCTACTGTGATATTTTGTGTCCAAAAGAGCCGACTTCACCTAGGCTGCCCACTATCTCTTGGCCAAAGTACGGTCTGCTTGGATGGATAAGCAAGAATCCGTCCAGGGAAACCGAAGTGTCCTGTACATGTTCGTTCAGCCAGAACGCCGTGAAGCTCGTCCATCTCGACGCGCAACGCAAGCTGTGCAGCACCCCCTCTTCTTCTGCAGCCCCTACGGTCTCTGCATGAGGACTACAGTGTGGCCGAGAGCCAGCAGTTGGTCTCTGGTACAAACATGGCCATGGCCAAAAGGCTCTCTCGAGGCAGATCCAAAAGTTCACAAAAAAGTAGCCCAGAAGTCACGAAAGTGCCACACCTTGTTGCGCAGTCCTGAACCAAAAGGCCAAAAACACATGAAAACAAGAGGGAAACATCAAGAACACTACAAGAGGATACAGTACATCCGGAAAGTATTCACAGCGCTTTACTTTTTCCACATTTTGTTATGTTACAGCCGTTATCCAAAATAGAATATATTTATTTCTGTCCTCAAAATTCTACACACAATACCCCAAAATGACAATATGAAAAAGTTTTTTTAGAGGTTTTTGCAAATGTATTTTTAAAAATGTACATGTATTCATAGCCTTTGCTCAATACTTTGTTGATGCACCTTTGGCAGCAAATACAGCCTCAATTATTTTTGAATAAAATGCCACATGCTTGGTACACCTATATTTTGGCAGTTTCAACCATTCGTCTTTGCAGCATCTCTCAAGCTCAATCGCGTTGGATGGGAAGCGTCGGTACAGAGCCATTTTCAGATCTCTCCAGCAATGTTCTTTCTGATTCAAATCTGGCTGGGCCACTCAAGGATATTTACAAAGTTGTTCTAAAGCCATTCATTTGATAACTTGGCTGTATCCTTAAGGTCGTAGTCCTGCTGTAAGATGAATCATCATCCCAGTCTGAGTTAAAGAGCGCTCAGGAGCAAGTTTTCACCCAGTATGTCTCTGTACATTGCTGCATTGAGCTTTCCCTCTATCCTGACTAGTCTCCCAGTTCCTGCAGCTGAAAAATATCCCCAAAGTGTGATGCTGCCACCAACATGCTTCACTGTCGGGGAGGTATTGGCCTGGTGATAACCAGGCACCAGTGTCCTCCAAACATGATGCCCGGAATTCACGCCAAATAGTTCAATCTTTATCTCATCAGACCAGAGAAGTTTGTTTCTCATGGTCTAAAAGCCTTTCAGGTGCATTTTGGCAAACTCCAGGTAGGCTGCCATGTGCTTTTAACTAAATAATGGTTTCCTTTTGGCCACTACCATACAGGTGGATTGCTGCAAAGATGGATGTCCTTCTGGAAGGCTCTCCTCTCTCCACAGAGGAATGCTGTAGATCTGACAGAGTGACCATCGGCTTCTTGGTCAGTTTAGACGGCTGGCCAGCTGGAGTAAGAGTCCTGGTGTTTCCAGATGTCCCTCATTTATGGATTACGGTGGCCACTGTGCTCATTGGAACCTTCAAGGCAGCAGATATTTTTCTGTAAGCCTTCCCCAGATTTGTGCCTCGAGACAATCCTGTCTCAGGGGTCTACAGACAATAGCTTTAACTTAATTTATTGTTTGTGCTGTGCCATGCATTGTCAAGTGTGGGACCTTATTTATAGGCTGTTGTGTGCCTTTTCAAATCATGTTCAACCAACTGAATTTACCACATGCGGATTACAGTTAAGCTGTAGGAACGTCTCAAGGATGATCAGTCAAACATGACGCCCCTGAGCTAAGTTTTGAGCTGTAAATACTTATGTAAATGTGATTTCTTAATTTATTTATTTTTTTAATAAATGCTCAACTAATTAAAATAAAAACTATTTCGTATAATTTTTTTTAATAAATGCTCAAATAATTAAAATAAAAACTATTTCATATTGTCATTATGGTGTACTGTGTGTAGAATTTTGAGGACAAACATTTATTTTTTCCATTTTAGAAAAGCGCTGTAACATAACGAGATGTGGAAAAAAATGAAGCGCTGTGAATACTTTCAGGATGCACTGTACACAAGAACACCGATGTCCTGCAACCAGTAGCCACTGCAGCGGCGCCATCCAGGATTTTTAAAAAAAAATTCCTTATCATTGTAGCGACCTGGCTGTCAAAGTTGAGAAGTTTTGTGATTTTAACTTGAGTATACCATGAGGCTTGTGACAGTGTGTGTTTCCACAGGGTTCAGTTCAACTAGTTGTTGTTTTGGCTTTGTTACAAAATAGACATTTGATCCATCACCCCCTTGTTGCGTTTGTTTGATATACAGTAGTAAATAATGTGTTATATTGTGTTTACAGTGTACATATTATTACTAAAATATTGACTTTTGCGGAGGCTGGGACCCGTTATTTATATTTACATTGTTTCTTATGGAGAAATTTGCTTCAATATACAAACTTTTCTATACAAGAACTTTGTTCAAAAACAATTACTTTGTAAATCGAGGTTCCATTGTATGTACAAAAAAATTCATATTGTTGTTTTGGAGCAATTTGAAGCAATAGAGACATTTTTGCCTGACGGATATTCCTGTTCACCCTTTATTGTGTGGCAGCAGAGCCTTCTAACACAAGTTTCAATGAACTAAACATAACCTTTTTTTTTCAATCACAAACTTTGCCTAACAAATAAACAACATCCAGTACATCAGTCAAAACTCACTTCTAACGAGCTCCACCTCCAGAAAGTCCATGTCCAAATCCCCGCGCTCGGACAGATCGTCTCTGTCATAAAGGTCAAAGCTGTCCATTGTTTCATCCTCTCCGATCATTTCCAGTTTAGGAGCCAGAAGTCCCGTCCTGCCATCCCCTAAAGGTTGAGGCTGGCTTGGACTCTCCTATAGGAGGAAGGCCACACGTGTCTTGTGTTGAGTTTAAGTCGCACAACAAACACAGCAAGTCAGAAAGTACCTGGTCCAGCCTGTCATGTAAAGGTATGTACTGCTGCTCGTCAATGCTGAGCAGATGTAACACCACAGACCCAGAGAAGAGAATGGCGGCAAAGATGAAAAGAATCTGCTCCTGAGACTTGAAGATTTCTCCCAGGAAGGTGTTAGTCCAGTTAAGGCCGCCCAGAGCGTAGCCCACCGCCCCACCGAGACCTGCCAAAACAAATGTGATTAAATATCGGTTACAGATTTGTGTTGGTATTGTCGTATAATATGCTCTACATACCTGCCGAGGCTGCATGGATGTTAAGTGCCATGTCCTGGTCCTCTGTGTCGGCCACGTCCAAAAGGTACGCTCTGATTGGTCCCTCCGTCGCATCGGCGCTGAAGTCCAACACCACCACTCCCAGCACGGTGAGGACTATTCCAATTGGTTGTTTCCCCGGCACATCCCCCAAAGACAGTCCTGACAGAGGAGACAAGCAAATGTTGACATTATCCCAATAAGTAGTATGAAGCTTATTTATCTACAACAATAGAAAATATGTTTTTCTCTCTCATAGTATCAATTTCAACTGAACATTACGGTATTTGCACAAATAATACAAAACTTGTGTACGTACTGTACGTGCAATATACCAATATATAGATATAGAAAGATTATTTGATGCAAGTGTATGTTTTTTTAGTGCTGTCAAATTATATTGCAATGTGTGACTCCTGACTTATCTTTGCACTAACTATGCATTGACCTGATCACTGCCATCTGCGGTTAGGATAAAGTAGCATGTGCACTCAACATAAATTGTGTGATTATTCTGCATTTACACACATAATTTACATGCAATCTTTTTTTGTGATTAATTACAAGTTAATGCATTAAATTTGACAGCCTCCGTTTTTAAAAATTACATAAAAAACAAACATTTTTTCTCAATTATATTTTATTTTTAATGCATTAGAATTTGTTTAAAAATCATATTCAGAATATTTAACATTTGAAAAAAATGCTGTTATAATTTTAATCTTTTCATTTTAAAATGTTTAAAAAAAAAAAAAGGTTTTTGTTAATGTAATCACTGTAACCACAAACTACTGGCCAGACAATAAGGTACTCCATCCATCCATGTTTCTACCGCTTGTCACTTTTGGGGTTGTGGGGGGTTCTGGAGTCTATCTCAGGTGCATTCGGGCGGAAGGTGGGGTGCACCCTGGACAAGTCGCCACCTCATCACAGGGCCAACACAAATAGACAACATTCACACTCACATTCAAGGTACTATTCAAATGTAATTAGGTGCAGTACAATAAACACAAAGAAATACTATTATACATCATATTTTATTAAATTATATTTTTTTATTGACATGGTTGTGTTTGTTGGTAAATGTAATGTTTTTTAAGATACATCAAAGTCATTCATTCTTTTGTCATCGTATTTCTTTCTATGATTTCTGTGGGTGTAAAAAAAGGTTAGTGTGTGTGAGAAAGAAAAATATAACAGGCTGACATGGCAAGCTTTGTCATGCCCTTATTAATGTGTGTGTGTGTGTGTGTTACAATGGAAGTGCAACTACTCACTACCTAGCAGACAGGAAGTGGCACGTGGTTGGTTGAGAGGGGGAAGCAAACAGGAAGTATTTTCTTGTGAACTGCTTGCTGCTGTGTTCCCATGTCAACACACACACACGCACACACACACACACATACACACACACACAATCACTCTCTCTCTCACATACACTAAACGGGCCAGCGTCTCAGCAGGAGATATGAATGGGAATTACAACACCGTAATAATAATAATAAATAAATAATAATGGCAACCGGAACTACACTGAACCACAACGATCAATATTTGCGCTTTGCCGGTCAAACAGTCAATCAATGACTTCGATCGGTGTGTGTATAACTTTGAAACAACCTCTCTGTGACGTAACAACAAGCCCAGAGCATAACCTCGGCCCTTTGCATGAGGACGCGGCCGTGCGATGGCGAGTTGCCTGCAAGGTAAAGTGTATTTCCACTTGTAGGGACAAAGTGCATGCTGGGTAAAGCAACTGCGAGCATAAAATTGTCCCGTCAGCCACTTTATTAAGCACAGAGTATGCTTTTCACAGATACCTATCAGAGATCCGTTCAGGAAGAGCGCCACTCCGATCAGCGTTCCAATACAGAGTGCCAAGATGAAGGGTCTCCGCCGGCCCCAGCGCAGCGAGCAGCGGTCGCTGGCTGAGCCGATCAGCGGCGTGAACATGAGGCCTAGAACAGGACTGAGGAACCAGGTCAGGCTGTTGTACTGTTCTGGAAGACCTGAATACAAGGAGGGACCATTTAGTATCAAGATGCATCATGTCAGGAGTGAGAATCAGCACAATATTGTACCATTTTTGTACACCTGAGCTATTTCAAGCCCGAAAGAAATCAGGATCAGCATTGGTAATACCATCCCAGTAACTACTTGGTATTGGATCAATGCTCCAATTAGTAGTATTGCCCTCAAACTAATATAAAGTATCTAAAAATCCAAACATAATTTTAATAGAAATGTAGACAGAAAAATGTTCCAGCAGACCAGTCAGCATAATACCAAGTATAAAAGAGGAACTGCACTTTTTTTGGGAATTTTGCCTATCATTGACAATCATTATAAGAGACAAGGAGACAAACATTTTTTTTAAATTTGCATTCTAACATGTAAAAATGGGCTTGTTCTAGATAGCGAGCAATGCAGCTAATGGGAGAATTTTTTCTATCTCTAAATCACTGTAAAAATGTATTCTAAAACCGTCAACAATACTTCTTTAGGTCCCGTAACCTGTATAATAACCAAGCTGTAGCAACATTGTTATTGTAAGAGCGAACACTGAGGAACTATTTTTCGATCGCAGCAACACATCGGCGTGCATTAGCCGTAAAAGCTATCTACAGAGAGACATAAGCTAACTACAAAAAACACGTTCGAGTTTGTAATGCACAACACAATGCAATAAGACACCTATATATATACTGACTGTTAAACATGAACAATCATATCACAGTATTTGTAAAGTATTAGCCCATATTTCATGTTTTGTTTGTACACAGCTATCCAGACAGCATTTGTGTTGTAGGTGGAATAAAACGTATGACATGCTACATGTATTATGATCAATATAAAGTGAAACTCACTTTATGGACAGTTGTCTCACAGTTGTCGACTTTTCAGGTTTATTTGGGGTAAACACGTCATTTATGTTGAAATAGCTGGTCTCCAAATTCCACATTTGCAGTATCGAGTGGCTTTCACCTCACTCTATTGGCTTTCATCTGCAACAAGGTTTCACCTTCTTCTTTGTGCTTGTTTCTAGAAGCAGTAAGTTCAAAAAGATAAGGTTGGGAATCCTCAATTAGCAAAAAATTGTTGTCTTTGTTGTTTGTTACCAAGTCTGCCATGATTAGAACACACACAAGCGTTTTGTATCCGGAAGTAAGAACACACATTGTTGCTGGAAGTCAAACAAGCGCTGCCATGGAAACAGAATTTAATGCGCGGTCAGACCTGGAATTGATTAAAATGATCAAAATACGGTAAATATTTGAAATTGTTTTAGAGGGCTTTGAAGGCTACAACGGGGATTCCCATTAGCTGCAGTTTTTTCAAATCAGCTTTAAAATCCTAGAATAATAGATAGGCAAAATAAAAAAAAAAGTGTAGTTCCCCTGCAATAATAGTTGAAAAAATAATAATACAACCGCAAAGTTAGGAGCCTTTGTGGCCGTTTTAATGGTTCTATTATTTACATGCCAAATAATATTTTGTAATATAAAGTTATTTTACAATAAGTTGCAATACATCTCGCAATATAGATTTTAGGCCGTGAATGAGGCCAAATGCCGATGCTTCCCAAAAACAACATTATTTTCATGAAATACATTTTTTATGGACTTCTTGCTCCTTCTTTTCATCTGAGATAGAACAATTAGTTATACAGTCTCAGATCTAAAACAAAACTCACACTGAATGTCCTTGGAAGAAAAATAATTGTCAGCTTTCCAAAAACTGCTGTAAAATATAACAGTCAAACCTATTAATTGCAGCCAAATAAATTTCCCCGCAGAGAAAAAGTATCATTATTAACCTTGTCTATGGCGAGAAATTACTCTGCATCCTAGAATATTTTTTTTTTAAACTCTGGCCACTAATATCAACGTTTTCTGCAATAATACATAATGTTGATGGATGGAGCCTCAGTTGCTGTTATTATTATTATTTTTTTTTAGGACAAACTTGCTAAGTTGCTACCATATGAATTGTTTTCTCGTTATGAATCTTTTCTCTGATAATATTCAAGTTTATTAAATAACAGCAATTAATAAATTAATTAACTAGCTTGCGTTTATGTGAACCTGCTAGACTTTTGCTTTGGATCTATATATTTTTTAACTTTAAACGTTTAATAATCAATCTTTTAAACTACTTCTGCCAAAAAATATCCATATCAGATATATCAATTCTGTTTGGGGCCTGGGGGTAAATCTTTACAGCCACTCTCCAAAGATTGATGGAAACACACGTTTTAAATAGCAAGGCACCCATTGAGTAAACAGTAGAAAGTGTAAAAGTTTGTTGCAAGCTTTGAGTGCGAAAAAGTAGTGCCACCTGAATTACAGAAAATGGCCAGTAGTCCAAATTTGAAATCTTAAAGGCTTGCATAATTTTAAAATGAATGTGCAATCAAAAAGAGCATTGGGACATTTTTGGTCTCTTTTTAGGGAGGTTAATCTCTTTATTTTTTTCATTTCACAACCTCTAGCATGTGTCACCTTTATTCATTCGTCAAAGATAATAAAAAAAAAAGTTTTTGCCACAATATGTTCATTAGGATGATTTGGGTGAAACGTTTCTTCTGCTATTAT
Source organism: Nerophis ophidion (assembly GCF_033978795.1). NCBI lineage: Eukaryota > Metazoa > Chordata > Actinopteri > Syngnathiformes > Syngnathidae > Nerophis > Nerophis ophidion. The sequence continues at coordinate 38,791,267 of NC_084618.1, forward strand.
GCTGCATGTGCACAATCATGCATGCTTCTTTTGTTGAGGTGCTGGATGGATGGGTTAACTAACTTTAATACATGAGCCATAGTACACAATATTATGAGAATACAGCAACAATATTGCAATGCAAAGCGAAAAGTGCAGTGGATTCACTATCGCAAGTGTCAGCCATGTCAACATTCACACTGTAATATACACAGGGTGTGCATGTGCTTGTGTGTGTGTGAAAAGGTGTTCAGGTTCCTCAGGTTCTTTGACTGACAAACACAAAAGGCTGTAAAAACACTTAATGTCAAGCTTAGACTTGTATAATTGGAAAGGTGGGGCGTTGTTTCATGTAGAATGTAACAAATGTAACAAACATTAGGTAACTACAACATGCTTGCAACAGTTTGCTTTAAAAATCAGGTGATACTGTTGCACTATAGTCTTGTAGATGGCGGTCAAAAGCATTAAAATTCTCATCTTTGGCCTTAATATACAGTGAGTGGATGGTACCAACACTATACAATTTAACTGACGGCGTGGCGCAGTGGCAGAGTGGCCGTGCGCAACCCAAGGGTCCCTGGTTCAATCCCCACCTAGTACAAACCTCGTCAAGTCCGTTGTGTCCTGAGCAAGACACTTCACCCTTGCTCCTGATGGGTGCTGGTTAGCGCCTTGCGTGGCAGCTCCCTCCATCAGTGTGTGAATGTGGAAGTAGTGTTAAAGCACTTTGAGTACCTTGAAGGTAGAAAAGCGCTGTACAAGTACAACCCATTTAACATGTATCATTTAACTACAACTTATTCAGATTTGATCGCATTTTCATTGTACGTTTTTATTTGTGTCTTCTACCTTTTATTATGTAGATTTGATCACTTGTGTATGTTCTTATTTGTGTCTAACATTATTCAGATTTGGTTGACTCTATGTATGTTTAATTTGTTTTGTCTTCTTTTTATTATTTAGATTTGGTATCTTTTAGTATGTTCTTATTTGTGTGTTCTACCTTTTATTATTTAGATTTGGTTGCCTGTTTGTATGTTCTTGTTCTACCCTTTATTAGTATGTATATTCATATTTGTGTTTTCTACCTCTTACTCTCTAGATTTTGTATCTTTTTGTATGCTCTCATTTCTGTCTCCTACTTTTATTATCTACATTTGATTTCTTTTATTTGTTGCCTTTGGGTCGCATGTTTGCTGTCGTCGGACGTCAAGAAGCAGCGTGCAGGTAAGATGCATAATTATTCTCAGTAGGCAAACGGCGAAAATCAAACCAGCATATCACTGGAAACATGCAACATGCTCGAGGCTAGCTTTATCTTAGCATTGCCATGCAGAAAGTCTTTCGCGTTAACGGTTAAGCAGGTATAAATAACTCTCTGATTAGTGATCAGAGAGTTATTGTGGTGCACGTCCTGACCACTAACCAGATGCAGGTGCAAACGATTAGTGTCCGGAGGCAACAAAGGGACCATAAGAACAGAAATGACACTAAACTAAGGAGATATGACCAAACTAAACATCACAAATATAACCTGGGGAACGGGCTATGACATTATGTATGTTTTTATTTGTTTATTTAGTTTATTTTATACCCAAAGTTTTGATAATTTCAGTTATTTATATACACTTTTTTAAACTGTTTGACTCCTTTCACTTCTTTTCAGTACATTGGTCAGCGTTTGTCATTTTTAAAATGGCAATACAAATAATGTTGGCGTTAGCGTGATGTTGCACTAATGCACGTATCACATTACTACCAGGATTCCAGGAAAAAAATGTGAAACTACAAGCCATTTTCTGCAAATTGCTGAAGTCCTCATATGCAGCAGCAGCAGCACAGGAATGCCTTGTCAGCACTGAGCCCTCACTCCGACGTACATTTAAAGACCAGCTTCCTGTTCTTGCGCCTGTGTGCAACTCTATTTTGCTCACAAAAGAGAGAAAAAGAGTCATAAACAGGGTTTAAACCCTGTCACCGTGGCAACCAGGTCTTGGGAACCCCATCGCCACGCAGACTCCATCATCCTCTGCTTCCTGGCCGCTGCCAGGATAGGAAACATTTTCTCAGACACACACACACACACACACACACACACACACACACACACACACACACACACACACACACACACACACACACACACACACACACACACACACACACACACACACACACACACACACACACACACACACACACACACACACACACACACACACACACACACATTTGTCAAACATAGCATTTATACCACAAAAGGCAGGATTTTTGATCAGCTCCTTATTTGCATTTTGCAATTGTGTATAATAAAGTGATATAAATCACCAGCAAATAAACATACACACATACAACGCTGCATAACAACAGGCATAGCAAACTTCTCGTTGTTCCCACACACACTTGTTCCCACACTTGTAGGTGCACACACAAAAACTAAACAATACTGAGAGAGTTTGCACAGCAGGAAGTTTTTTAGTGAAAGAAAAGGAGAAAGGGAAAAAGTTGGGGGTCAAAGAGGTGGACGACGAGGAGAAAAAAAAAGAATAGAGAATGTTCCTTCTCCAAGATGGATGGTGGAAACCTAACAATTTCATCAAAGCTCTCGTTTTACTGTACCCAATATTCTGGAGGGGTTGCAATATAAGAGCAATTGTATGCGTCACACTATTGCTCAAAGAGCTGCCATGTTGCTTCAGCACGAGGAAGCGCAACAAAAGAGGAGCAGAACTTACATCTTGCAAAAGCAACAGTCAGGTCCTTGTTGTCAGAAGACCCTGAACAAGGCTCACTGTATTTCTACACTTCAACCCCAGGGAAGCTCACCACCATGTCTGTATGCGTGTGTTCTTCTAGCAAAACAATGAGGTGCAATAAAAGCGTTGTGATGATTTTATACACTACAAGTAAAACCGTTTGGACGACCTGACCTTCTCATTGATTACCATGAGCTCTTTCAGGAAACAACACATTTTTCTTTTCTACTTAGCACCACTTTGCCCTCATGATGGCCATTCATATCCTGCGATGGCGTGAGAAAGCGCTTTAAAACAGAGTGAAAAGGAGCTTTAGGGTCGAGAGGGAAAAGGATGGCTTGAGGAAGAGACACAAGGTTGTCTCAGGTGGCACAATAATACTGTACATTATTAATCTCAATACTCTGTTATTGGTGGCTTTGGAGGGGTTCACGCCAACACTGACACGCTATACAACATCAAAAAATATTGCCAGTCAAACTGCTGCTACTGCTAGCTAGCACTTTTGTGCAAAAGGCCAGCAGCCAATCCGACATCTTGTCAGCCGGCTTACATAAGAACAGCGAAGAACCCGCAGAAAGGAACCTGAGGACGGCCCCAACAGCAAACATCCTGTACAGTACTCAGGAGAACTGCAAACGGCGGCTGAGGGCAGACAGGGCCTATGACGCCCAGGAAGTCCCTGCCATTACGCAACGCAGTCATCTATGAAGTCCATCAAAAAGCGATCATTGTTGCATAACGGCTCGTGCAGTAGGTCAGTAAGGACTCGTCATCATCAACATGCGTTCAGGTGACTAATTTTTATTTTATACTACTCAGGGTGCACCAGCCTGGTAGCAGCGTCATGATTAAAGGATCTATATGAATAATTCATCCATCCATCTATATTTACACACACAGCTGTAAATGACATAACTGGCATGCCCTATATGTCATAGTCAGTCTGTGTCTGTTTTTCTCTGTGTGTCTGTGGGAGAGAGGGCGTGTTTTGGGCGTAGGCTTGGCTCCAGCTCTCAGCCTGGCACAGCTGATCCCAGCACCCTAATCACTCACCTGCCTGCCATCAACTCCCTACAAATGTTTGGACTCCACTCGGCGCGATCGCCAGATCGTTTCACCTTGCTACATGTGTTCCCTACCTGCCGTGTGTGCCTGCCTCAGCCTGCTAGGCCTCAGCCTGCTAGCCTCGGCCTGCTAGCCACAGCCTGCTAGCCTCAGTGTGCTCTACTGGACTGCAAAGCCTAGGACTACAAGCTGCCTCCTTTCCCTCAGGTTTTATTAATAATAACCCTTTAACACTACTAATTCAGCTTGTCTTTACAGCATTTGGGTCCACCCGTTTTACCCCCCGTGACAGAACGATCTGGCCCTAACAATGGACCCAGCAGATTTTGACCGTGTGAGGGAGGCCCTTGCCAATCAAGGACAGCGTTTGGGAAATCATGACCAACTATTACAAAAACTTATTGACCAGATGTCACGCGTTTCCACCCAGCTCACAACTCTCATCAATCAACAAGCTCAACCACAACCCGAACCACCTGCACCACCTGCACCCCATGCTGTCCCTGCTGCAGAGCCACACATCCCCCCGCCTGATAAGTATTCTGGCAATCCTAGCACCTGTCGTGAATTTTTAACTCAGATCCAGCTTGCTTTTGAAGCTCAGCCCTCTCGTTTTGGCCGTGAGGCAGCCAAAATCGCTTATATAGCCAACCTGCTACAAGGGCCCCCTTTGAGTTATTTCAATGCCCTTCGTGAGCAAGGATCCCCTGAAGTCCAGTCCTTTGCTGCACTATCTGCAGAACTGAAGCGGGTCTACGACCACCCCATACGAGGGCAGCAAGCAGGTCAGCAGTTGTTGCGACTTCGTCAAGGGAAAAGCTCAGTAAGAGAATTTGCCTGTGAATTCCGGTCCCTAGCTGTGGAGTCAGGCTGGAATGACCAGGCCCTTCTCACTGCTTTCCAGAATGGGCTTAGCCGGGTCATTGGAAGGGAGATTGCTCTGAGGAATGAGCAGTTGTCCCTAGACGAAGCTATTACAGCAGCCATCAACATCTCTGACCAAATGGCCCAGTGGCAAGCTGACATAGTTTTTTGCAGGTCATTGGAACCCTCCAGCTTTAGATCCAGGTCGACCGAGCCCAATTTGCCAGTGTGCAAAGCCTCAACCTCCAGTTCCCCTGTTGAGGAGCCCATGCAGGTGGGCCGGGCTCACCTTACACCTGAAGAGCGCCTCCGCAGAAGGAGGGCAGGGGTGTGTCTCTATTGTGGTCAACCTGGCCATTTCCTTGCCACCTGTTATTTGCGGCCAAAAGAGTAGGCTCACCAGTAACAGTGGGGGTTCTGGTGAGCCAAGCTGTCTCCTCCCCTAAGTCCCTATGCCGCATGCAGTTTTCTGCTAGTCTCCGTTGGCAATCTCAGTCCATGTCTCTCCTTGCTCTGGTGGACTCGGGGGCGGATGAGAACTTTTTGGACGCCGACGTTGCTTCCCAAATGGGCATTACCATCGAGCCACTTCCCTCACCCTTAAAAGCCAATTCCCTGACCGGTCGACTCCTTGCCCGTGTCACTCACCGATCCGAACCTGTGCACCTCCTTGTCTCTGGTAATCATCTTGAACAAATCCAATTCCACACAATCTCTTCTCCTCATGCTCCTGTAGTCCTTGGTCAGCCCTGGTTAAGACTTCACAATCCTCACATTGACTGGGCTGCAGCCAAAGTGGTGAGCTGGAGCTCCTACTGTCTTTCCACCTGCCTGCGGTCTGCCCGCTCCCCTGCTGAGGACACAGTTTCCCCAGTTGTCGCGGAGCCCCCAGACTTGTCCAAGGTTCCCTCTGTCTACCATGACTTAGAAGAGGCCTTCAGCAAGCAACATGCACTGTCCCTCCCTCCGCACCGCCCTTATGACTGTGCCATTGACCTGCTTTCAGGAGCTCCCCTGCCTTCCAGTCGGTTATACAATCTGTCACGCCCTGAGAGAGAGGCGATGGAAAAATACATCCATGACTCATTGGCTGCAGGCATTATTCGTCCCTCATCTTCCCCACTCGGTGCAGGTTTTTTTTTTGTGGGTAAAAAAGATGGCACTCTACGTCCCTGTATAGATTTTCGAGGGTTGAATAATATCACCATTCATAACAAATACCCACTGCCTTTACTGGCATCTGCCTTTGAACCCCTCCAAGGAGCAACTGTGTTTTCCAAGTTAGACTTTCGCAATGCGTACCATTTGATTCGAATCCGAGCTGGTGATGAATGGAAAACAGCCTTCAAGACTCCCCTTGGCCATTTCGAATACTTGGTTATGCCCTTTGGCCTGACTAATGCCCCAGCAGTTTTTCAAGCTCTGGTGAACGCTGTCCTCCGAGACCTTATTAACCGCTCCGTCTTTGTGTATCTGGATGATATCCTGATTTTCTCCCCCAACCCGGAGGAACATGTGGTTCACGTCAGACAAGTGCTCCAGCGCCTTCTTGAGAACAAGCTCTATATCAAAGCTGAAAAATGTGAGTTCCATGTTCAGTCCACAAGGTTTCTCGGTTTTATCATTGAGAGTGGTCAGGCGAAGGCAGACCCCGAAAAGGTGCGAGCTGTGGTGGACTGGCCACAACCAACCTCAGTTAAACGTCTCCAGGGCTTTCTGGGCTTTGCAAACTTTTACCGCCGGTTCATCCGGAACTACAGTCAAGTGGCCGCACCCCTCACAAGACTCACATCTCCGTCTATCCCATTCACTTGGACAGCAGAGGCTGACGCGGCTTTCAAGGAGCTTAAGAGACGGTTTACCACAGCCCCTGTCCTGATTCATCCTGACCCCTCACGCCAGTTCATCCTGGAAGTTGATTCCTCAGTCTGGAGTGGGGGCTGTACTATCCCAGCGTTCTGCCAAGGACCAGAAGCTCCATCCATGCGCGTTCTTCTCATATCGGCTACAACCTGCTGAGCGCAATTATGATGTAGGTAACAGGGAACTGCTGACAGTCAAACTCGCTCTGGAAGAATGGAGACACTGGCTTGAGGGAGCAGAACACCCCTTCATCATCTGGACAGACCATAAAAACCTGACCTACATTCAGTCTGCAAAGCGCCTCAATTCCCGTCAGGCCCGGTGGGCTTTGTTTTTTGGTTGATTCCGCTTCACACTGACCTACCGTCCAGGATCCCGCAACATCAAGCCGGATGCCCTGTCACGTTAATTCACTTTGGAGGGTTCCACCAGTCCTGAGCCTATTCTTCCGGCGTCGTGTGTGGTGGCCACAGTGACTTGGGAGATAGAGTCGGTGGTCCGAAGGGCTCAGCAAGACCAACCAGACCCGGGTAATGGTCCTGATAACCGCCTCTTTGTGCCTGATGCTGTACGTTCACAGGTTCTTCTGTGGGCACACGCTTCCCTATTTGCCTGCCACCCAGGAGTTGGCCGCACCATGACTCTCCTCAAGCGACACTTTTGGTGGCCTACCATGGATGCTGATACCCGTGCTTTTGTGTCTGCCTGTACTGTGTGTGCCCGTGGAAAATCCTCCAATCGACCACCTGCCGGCCTACTCCATCCCTTGCCAGTCCCAAGCCGCCCCTGGTCTCATATTTCACTGGATTTTGTCACTGGCCTCCCGCCTTCTCAGGGAAATTCGGTTATCCTCACTATAGTGGACAGATTTTCCAAATCAGTGCATTTCGTGGCTCTAGCAAAACTCCCCACGTCCCTGGAAACAGCCAACCTCATGGTCCAGCATGTGTTCCGTCTTCATGGTATTCCTTCAGATGTGGTCTCTGATAGAGGGCCTCAGTTTACTTCAGAGGTTTGGAAGGCTTTCTGTCGGGCCATTGGAGCCACTGTGAGTCTGACTTCGGGTTATCACCCTCAGTCTAATGGGCAAACGGAACGGGCAAATCAAAACCTAGAAGCGGCCCTCCGATGTGTCGTTGCAAAGAACCCCTCCTCTTGGAGTACCCACCTGGTATGGGTTGAGTATGCCCACAACTCATTACCCTGTGCAGCTACTGGAGTGTCACCATTTGAGGTATCCTTAGTATACCTACCTCCATTGTTTTCTGCTGAGGAAGATGACATCTGTGTACCTTCAGTACAAGCTCATATGCGGCGTTGCCGCAAGGTGTGGAAAGATGCTCGTGCTGCCCTCCTCCGCTCTGTGGACCGAAATCGTCGATATGCTGACCGACACCGAAGTACGGCCTCTATATACCATCCAGGTCAGCAGGTGTGGCTTTCCTCTAAAGACCTCCCCCTGAAGGTGGACTCTAAGAAACTTGCACCCCGGTATGTTGGCCCTTATGAAATCATTTCCATCATCAATCCAACAGTAGTTAAACTCAAATTACCTGCACGCTGGAGGATCCATCCCACCTTCCATGTCTCTCAACTGAAGCCTGTTTCAACCAGCCCACTGTCTCCCCCTGACACGCCTCCCCCTATCCCCCGTGTCATCGATGACCACCCAGCCTACACGGTCCGGCGACTGCTGGATGTGCGCCGTCGGGGTAGAGGTCTACAGTACCTGGTGGACTAGGAGGGGTATGGACCTGAGGAGCGTTGCTGGGTGCCACGCAGCTTCATGCTGGACCCTTCCCTCATCTTGGCCTTTCACCGCAGTCACCCGGGCAAGCCTGGGGGATCGCCTGGAGGCGTTCCTTGAGGGGGGGGCACTGTCATAGTCAGTCTGTGTCTGTTTTTCTCTGTGTCTGTGGGACAGTGGGCATGTTTTGGGCGTAGGCTTGGCTCCAGCTCGCATCAACTCCCTCCCTACAAATGTTTGGACTCCACTCGGCGCGATCGCCAGATCATTTCACCTTGCTACATGTGTTCCCTACCTGCCGTGTGTGCCTGCCTCAGCCTGCTAGCCACAGCCTGCTAGCCACAGCCTGCTAGCCACAGCCTGCTAGCCTCAGCCTGCTAGCCTTGGCCTGCTAGCCACAGCTTGCTAGCCACAGTGTGCTCTACTAGACTGTAAAGCCTAGGACTACAAGCTGCCTCATTTCCCTCAGGTTTTATTAATAATAACCCTTGAACACTACTAATTCAGCTTGTCTTTATTGCATTTGGGTCCACCCGTTTTACCCCCGTGACACCATATGGGTTGTGGGAATGCAATACAGATATCCTCAATTGCAGACAAGTAGTTGGTAAGTCAGAAGTTTTGCTTAATGTTTTTCAACCGATCTTGCTCGAATCCTACTCATACGTGCTTGTTTTATCCTGATTTGGCTAACCACCCTAACGTTACAGTGGGTGTTTTGCTTTGATCGTAACAGTAAATTGTGGTGTATTTATCAGAAAACAATAACCTTGGTGTGCCACAAGGTTCAATCCTAGGCCCGCTATTATTAAATACATACATGAGCTAACACAAATGTATTCATCTGATATACATTGCTCTGTCTATGCAGAAAATGCGTAATTATTGTCTGTCTGTATGCCCATTCTAAGAATAAGCAGCAAACTGCACTGCACCTCTCAGCTGCTATGTCAGAGTTATCGACATAGCATGTCAGTGTCTATGTTCTTCTGCCAAAAAAATATTGATGCAAAGGTTTTCAAAATTAACAAGTTAACTCGCGATTAATCACCAAAAAATGATTGCATTAAACATGAACACACACAACATGGAATTTATTTTGACCGTACAAGTTCTTTTACCTTAACCGCTATGTCAGTACAAAAATGAATGAGGAGACTGACAAAATTCACTCCAAAATACAGCCTGAAAGAACTTTATATAAAAGTTTTACCATGTTTTGTGCAGATAAATGATACACATTCAAGTGAAATGTTTAAAAATGTGCCTGGTTGACATTCTGACAATAACATGGCATTTGTTTACAGATATTGGGGTCTTCTCTTAAAACAACTGAAATTTTCAATATGCAACCGAGTCACCTGTGATTAATCATGATTATTCAAATTCCAAAATGTGATACATCCGATTAAATAAAGAATTTGACAAAATGATATTGATCCAAATGTATCTTTACTTGGAATGATTTTAAGGGATTATTTTAAGTGTTTAGCAGTTGTGCTAGATTAACAGTTATCATCTAAACAGCATGTTGAAAAAACTGAATAAAATAAAATCTAACATATCAACTTAATGACCTCGCACAGGCGTTACCAAACTTTTTGACTCTTTGAACACATTTGGTTAATAGAATTTGGCCCGGGGATGACCTATATTTGTGTTTGTTTGTGAGGGCTCCATTAAGGGCTATGCTGCCCTTTGTCACCAATTCTGCTTACAACTTTTATGGAAATTATTTATAGGTGCAGTCATGGTGTTTAGGGGTTTGGTTTGGTGGTTGCAGGATTAGGTGTCTGCTTTTTGCGAATGATGTGGTCCTGTTGGCTTCATCTGACTAGGATCTTCAGTTCTCACTGGATCGATCCGTAGCTAGGTGTGAAGTGACTAGTATAAATATCAGCACTTCCAAGTCCGAGTTCATGGTTCTCGCTCAGAAAATGGTGGAGTGCCATCTCCGGGTTGAGGAGGAAATCCTGCCCCAAGTAGATAAGTTTAACCTTGGGGTCTTGTTTACAAGTAAGGGAAGAGTGGCTCATGAGATCAACGGCAGATCGGTGCAGCGTCTGCAGTGATGGCGACCCTGTATTGGCCCATCGTGGTGAAGAAGGAACAAAGCCGAAAGGCAAGACTCTCAAATTACCGGTCGATCTACGTCTATGTCTATCCTCACCTCTGGTCATGAGTTTCGGGTTATGACCAAAAGGACAAGATCAGGAGTACTGGTGGCAGAAATGAGTTTCCTCCGTCGGGTGGCGGGGCTCTCCCTTAGAGATAGGGTGAGAGGCTCTGTCATCTGGGAGGAGCGCAGAGTAAAACCGCTGCTCCTCCACATCGAGAGGAGCCAGATGAGGGGTATCGGGCATCTGGCCAGAATGTCCCTGAACGCCTCCCTGGAGAGGTGCTTAGGGCTCGTCCAAATGGCAGGAGACCACGGAGAAGACGCTGGACACGGTGGAGAGACTATGTCTCCTAGCTGGCCTTGGAATGCCTCGGGATCCCCTCCAGGAAGAGCTGGACGAAGTAACTGGGGAGAAGGAAGTCTTGGTTTCTCTACTTAGGCTGTGGCCCCGTGACCCGATTTTGGGATTAGCGGAAGAAGATGGACGGATGAATATATATATTAGGGATGTCAAATTTAACGTGATAATAGCGCGTTAATTATGAGTTCCTTGAATAGCTATCATTCTCCTCAGCCTGTTCCGTAGTTTGGGGAAATGTGTCTAATAGCGTCCAGTTACTGTTGAGTCACAGGATCAAAAATAGCTATCAGAACAGAACTGCACAAAGAAATGGGGAACATTATGGAAATGTCAGATCCAAAGCCATTGCAAGTTGTTTTCTGTGAGACAACATCATGGGAGGGAACGCTGAGCTCGCATTGCTCCTTGGAGTGAGGAGGAGCTTCATGTTAAGTGCATTGAAAACCTAAAATGTTGATTGTTAATCAAACTGCAGAAACAAAGAGATTTTCGCCAAAACATGTCAAGTCTTTTCTCATACCAATCACACGTCCGGTTGGCGGCTTCACAATAATATTGCTACGCTTCATCCGGTCTAAACAACAAAACAATGAAAAATCGTCTCACAATACGATCATGCTATTCCGTGTTATTACGTGATATTTCTACCTAAATAAATGTTTTCTGGTAGATTTAAATTAAGTGTATTGTAATGGGAGCGGCAATATGAAGGGGGAACAAACTCGCTTTATTCTTTGCTACCAATGAGTTAAGGTTTAATAACAAAGGCATGCCTGCCACTGCCCTCTGCAGCCCACACCGGGTAATTACAGTTCACTACACAATCATTACAATGACAATGGAATATTCTTTTATTACCTGTTCTGATTGATCATCCGCAATTGCAGAATGTTTAACAGGCTGAATATTACATTTATATATATATTTTTAAGTCTCTTTAAAAATGTGTTTGTATCCTTTTCGTGCTGAGCTTTTTCAAAAAGCGTAATGTTTAAAACCATTTCATTGAAGCAAATGAATTGCCCAGTCATGAGATTATTACAAACTTTAAAAATGATCTGTCTAGGGTACATTTATTCCATCCATCCATCCATTTTCTACCGCTTATTCCCTTTAGGGTGGCAGGGGGCGCTGGTGCCCATCTCAGCTACAATCGGGCAGAAAGCGGAGTACACCCTGGACAAGTGGCCACCTCATCGCAGGGCCAACACAGATAGACAAACAACATTCACACTCACATTCACACACTAGGGCCAATTTACTGTTGCCAATCAACCTATCCCCAGGTGCATGTCTTTGGAAGTGGGAGGAAGCCGGAGTACCCGGAGGGAACCCAAGCATTCACGGGGAGGACATGCAAACTCCACACAGAAAGATCCAGAGCCCGGGATTGAACCCCAAACTACTCAGGACCTTCGCAATGTGAGGCAGACGCACTAACCCCTCTGCCACCATGAAGCCCGGGTACATTTATTAATGAGTAAATATCTTTCTGTGAACACATATGTTTTTCTTTTTTTCCATGTTTTCTAAATATTTAAAAAATGTGATCAAAAGTCCGCTTACAATGGAGTCTATGGAAGTCGCTCTATTCTGCCTATAAAGCCCTTAAGGAGGAGCCACACTTTTAACATTTTTTAATTTTGCCTATCGTTCACAATCATTATGAAGACATGACTATGGATGTATTTTTTTCATGCATTCTAAATAGTAAATAAATGCGATCAAAAATCTGCTTACAATGCAGCTTGTGTAAGCCGCTCTATTCTATCCTATAAAGACTTAAAAAAAAATTCCAAACACCTGCATCATGATTTTATATACATGCTGTAAGTATGTTATATGGTAAAAAGCACATTTATAATATCATTTAATATTTACGTATTTTGCTTATGTTAAGCATACACAGCGCATTAATGGAAAAAATTTCATTGCAACGTTTGCTTTTTTTTCCCTAAATCACTGATGACTACAGTATTTACTGCAGACTTCATGGGAGCCAACAAACATAATAAAACATCACCTACTGTACAAAGTCTGTTGTTATTAGGATGCCAACTGCTAGGATGTTCATATATTCCCATTGAAGAAAAGGGGTCTGCAGATTGCCTGAACTATTTCATATACTAAATCTTGTCTTGTTTCTGATGGGCGTTTCTTTTTATGCTGATCAATGCACTGCTGGAGTCTGAGCACACGACTGCTTTCCTTGCTTTATTTTCCTCTTCCAAATTAACTGCCACATTAATTCCGATCAATTCCCCTGTATAAAAAAAACTATAGATTGTAGCTGATTCTTTTATTCAAATCTATTTTACCTTGTGGAATAACTGCTGTAGATCCTACTTTATCATTTATAGTTTTTGATGCATCTGCATTAGGGCTGTGAATATTTGGGTGTCCCACAATTTGATTCAATATCGATTCTTGGGTTCACGATTCGATAATATATGGATTTTTTTTTATTCGATTCGATTCTCGATTCAAAAACAATATTTCTCCGATTCAAAACAATTCTGTATTCATTCAATACATAGGATTTCAGCAGGAAATGCTAGCAGAGTAGTAGATTTTTTTTTAAAGCAATAATGTAAGTTTGTTTGAACTATTAAACGAACCAAAAATATGACTTATTTTATCTTTGTGAAAAGATTGGACACAGTGTGTTGTCAAGCTTATGAGATGCGATGCAAGTGTAAATCACTGTGACACTATTGTTCTTTTTTATTATTTTTTTATAAATGTCTAATGATAATGTCAATGAGGGATTTTTAATCACTGCTATGCTGAAATTATAACTAATATTGATACTGTTGTTGATAATATTCATTTTTGTTTCACTACTTTTGGTTTGTTCTGTGTCGTGTTTGTATCTCCTCTCAATTGCTCTGTTTATTGCAGTTCTGAGTGTTGCTGGGTCAGGTTTGGTTTTGGAATTGGATTATATTGTTATGGTATTGCTGTGTATTGTTTTGTTGGATTGATAAAAAAAATAAGAACAAAAATAAATGTTTTTTTTGTTTTTTTAAATCGATTTTTTCAAAATCAATCAATCAATCAATGTTTATTTAAATAGCCCTAAATCCCTAGTTTCTCAAAGGGCTGCACAAACCACAACACAAACCACTACGACATCCTCGGTAAGCCCACAAAAGGGCAAGGAAAACTCACACCCAGTGGGACGTCGGTGACAATGATGACTATGAGAACCTCGGAGAGGACCGCATATGTGGGCAACACCCCCCCTCTAGGGGAACCGAAAGCAATGGATGTCGAGTGGGTCTAACATGATACTGTGAAAGTCCAATCCACAGTGGATCAAAAACAACCGTGAGAGTCCAGTCCAAAGTGGATCCAACACAGCAGAGAGAGTCCCATCCACAGCGGAGCCAGCAGGAAACCATCCCAAGCGGAGGCAGATCAGCAGCGCAGGGATGTCCCCAGCCGATACACTGGCGAGCGGTCCATCCTGGATCCCGACTCTGGACAGGCAGTACTTCATCCATGGCCATCTGACCGGACCCCCTCCACAAGGGAGAGTGGGACAGAGGAGAAAAAGAAAAAAAACAGCGGATTAACTGGTCTAAAAAGGGAGTCTATTTAAAGGCTAGAGTATACAAATGAGTTTTAAGGTGAGAATTAAATGCTTCTACTGAGGTGGCATCTCAAACTGTTACCGGGAGGGCATTCCAGATTACTGGAGCCCGAACGGAAAACGCTCTATAGTCCGCAGACTTTTTTTGGGCTTTGGGAATCACTAATATGATGAATAACTTCTTTAACCGGTTTAACCAGCCCGTGTCCTCTCCGTCCCCCACTTCCCATCACAGCCAACCCCTCTTCTGCTCCCCTCAACGCACCTCCCCCCCAGCCATGGCAGCACCCCCCTCCACCACCTCTACGCAGACATTAGTCATCTCTGCAGACCAGGTCAGGGGTCAACTGAGGAAGCTACAGCCAAGGAAAGCAGCAGGCCCAGACAAGCTGTGCCCCCGACTCCTGAAGACCTGTGCTGCAGAACTGGGTGAACCACTTCAAAGGATCTTCAACCTCAGCCTGCAGCTGGGAAGAGTGCCCACCCTCTGGAAGACATCATGCATCGTTCCAGTTCCCAAAAAGAACTGCCCCAGTGAGCTGAACGACTACAGACCAGTGGCGCTCACCTCTCATCTAATGAAGACATTGGAGCGGCTATTTCTCAGCCTCCTCAGACCACAGGTGCAACATGCCCAGGACAGCCTGCAGTTTGCGTACCAGGAAGGCGTTGGTGTGGAGGATGCTATCCTTTACCTGCTGCATCGAGCCCACTCACACCTGGATAAGGGAAATGGCACTGTGAGGATCCTGTTCCTGGACTTCTCGAGTGCCTTTAATACCATCCAGCCCCGCCTCCTTCAGGACAAGCTCTACAAAATGCAAGTGGACCCCTGCCTGGTTGCCTGGATCTCGAACTACCTCACCGACAGGCCACAGTACGTCAGACTGAAGGACATCACGTCTGACACTGTGATCAGCAGCACCGGAGCACCGCAGGGAACGGTGCTGGCCCCTCTTCTCTTCACCCTGTACACCGCTGACTTCTGCTACAACTCAGAGCTGTGTCACATCCAGAAGTACGCGGATGACACAGCCATTGTCGGGTGCATCAGGGACGGCAGAGAGGAGGAGTTTCGGAACCTGGTGAGGGACTTTGTTGTCTGGTACCACACGAACGTCTTGCAGCTCAATCCGTCAAAGACCAAGGAGCTGGTCATTGACTTTGGGAGGTCGAGTCCACAGTCACAACCTATTGTGATCGAGGGAGTTGAGGTACAGACCGTAGACTCATTCAAGTACCTCGGGGTTTGGGTGGACAATAAGCTGGACTGGACTGTTAACACGGACCACCAGTACAAGAAAGGACAGAGCAGGCTGTACTTCCTCAGGAGACTGCACTCCTTCAACATCTGCAAAAAACTCCTGTGGATGTACTACCAGTCTGTGGTTGCCAGTGTTCTGTTCTACATAGTAGTGTGCTGGGGGGGCAGTACATCTAAGAAGGACAGCTCCAGACTTGAGAAACTGATCAGGCGGGCCGGTTCTACAATGGGAATGAAACTGGACTCACTGGTGACAGTGGCAGAGAAGAGGACTGTTGACAAACTAGTGAGCATCCTGAATGATGCCAGTCACCCTCTGCATAGCGTTATCAGTAGCCAGAGGAGCCTGTTCAGTTCTAGACTGCTTCATCCCAAGTGCAGGACTAATAGACTCAAGAACTCCTTTGTCCCACACGCCAATAGACTGTACAACTCCTCTCTGGGACGGGGGGCGGGGGGTATTCGGATGACAGGGGATGCAAAACATTAACAGTGCAATACGTTTTTATAACATGGTCACTACTGCCTACTTTGTCTTGTTATATTCTTATTTTACTGTTATATTGTTATTCCCATTGTTTTTATTCTTTTTGTAATATTTCTCTATTTTGTTTCCTTTTAAACCCCCATTATTTACTTTTTACTTTTTTCTTTAAATTGATCTCAACTCTGTACACTGCTGCTGGAATTTTAATTTTCCTGAAGGAACTCTCCGGAAGGAATCAATAAAGTACTATCTATCTATCTATCCATCTATCTAATAAGACGGAGTCCTTTGAACGCAGATTTCTTGCCGGGACATATGGTACAATACAATCGGCAAGATAGGCTGGAGGTAGACCGTGTAGTATTTTATACGTAAGTAGTAAAACCTTAAAGTCACATATTAAGTGCACAGAAAGCCAGTGCAGGTGAGCCAGTATAGGCGTAATATGATCAAACTTTCTTGTTCTTGTCAAAAGCCTAGCAGCCGCATTTTGTACCAACTGTAATCTTTTAATGCTAGACATGGGGAAACCCGAAAATAATATTTTACAGTAATCGAGGCGAGACGTAACAAACGCATGGATAATGATCTCAGCATCATTAGTGGACAAAATGGAGCAAATTTTAGCGATATTACGGAGATGAAAGAAGGCCGTTTAAGTAACGCTTTTAATGTGTGGCTCAAAGGAGAGAGTTGGGTCGAAGATAATACCCAGATTATTTACAGTCACCTTGTTTAATTGTTTGGTTGTCAAATGTTAAAGTTGTATTATTAAATAGAGGTCGGTGTCTAGCAGGACCGATAATCAGCATTTCCGTTTTTTTGGCGTTGAGTTGTAAAAAGTTAGCGGACATCCATTGTTTAATTTCATTAAGACACGCCTCCAGCTGACTACAATCCGGCGTGTTGGTCAGCTTTAGGGGCATGTAGAGTTGGGTGTCATCAGCATAACAGTGAAAGCTAACACCATGTTTGCAAATGATGTCAACTAGCGGCAGCATGTATATGCTGAAGAGTGCAGGGCCAAGGACCGAACCCTGGGGAACTCCACCCATTACCTTAACGTAGTCCGAGGTCACATTGTTATGGGAGACGCACTGCATCCTGTCAGTAAGATAAGAGTTAAACCAAGACAGGGCTAAGTCTGACATACCAATTCGTGTTTTGATACGCTCAAAAAAAATATTATGATCGACGGTATAGAAAGCAGCGCTAAGATCGAGGAGCAGCAATATAGATGACGCATCAGAATCAATCATTAGCAATAGATCATTAGTCATTTTTGCAAGGGCTGTCACCGTAGAGTGATTTGCCCTGAAACTGGATTGAAAGGTTTCACATAGATTGTTAGACGCTAAGTGTTCATTTAGCTACTCTGCAACAATTTTTTTCGAGGATTTTTGAAATAAAGGGAAGGTGAGACACCGGTCGGTAGTTTACCATGAGGTCAGGATCGAGGTTAGGTCTTTTAAGGAGAGGATGAATAACCGCTTTTTTTGAATGCTAGGGGAACAGTGCCTGAGGAAAGTGATAAGTTTATAATATTTAGCACTGATGGACCTAATAATACAAAGAGGTCCTTGATAAGTTTCCCAGGAAGTGGGTCAAGTAAACATGTTGTTTGTTTTATTCCATTTACACGTTGTAACAATTCTTCTAATGTTATTTCCTCAAAACGAGAGAAACTATTTTGGAGGGCAGTATCCGCCGTATATACAATCGTATCTGTGTTATTAGAACCAAGTTGTAGCTGGGAGGCATTGTCTTTAATCTCCTTTCTAATGACTTCAATTTTCTTATTAAAGAATTGCATAAAGTCATCTGCTGAGTGGGTGGAGCTACTGGAAGGGGTCCCTTGTTGGGTTAGCGATGCTACTGTACTAAAGAAAAATTTAGGATCGTTTTTATTAAGGTGGATGAGATTTGAGTAATATTTAGCTTCAGCTAAGGTAAGCATGCATTTATAAGTTATTAAACCATCACTCCATGCTTGATGGTGCACCTCAAGTTTAGTCGTGTGCCATTTGCATTCAAGCTTTCTACATAATAATTTCTGAGCTCTAGTTTCTTCTGTAAACCATGGGGTATGCTTTTTTTTAGCCTTTTTTAACTTCAGCGGTGCTATATTATCAATGGTTTCACGCAGGGCGCTGTTAAAGTTGTTAGTGAGGTTATCAATAGAGCCCTCATACTTTGGGGATGGTGTCATTACCGAGGGCAGTAGGTCAGCAAGAGTTGTCGTTGTGGCCGTGTTAATGTTGCGGCTGCTATAGCAGTTACTATTATTAGCTGGACGAATATGCGTCTGAACCTCAAATTTTATAAGGTAATGATCGGACAATACTTTAGTATATGGGAGTATCATAACTTTGGAAACGGTGATACCCCTGACAAGCACTAAGTCTATCGTATTACCGTTGCAATGCGTGGGTTCATTTATTATTCGTGTAAGACCACAACTATCACTTATAGTCTGGAGCGCTAAGCACGGTGGGTCCAATGGGGTATTCATATGGATATTAAAGTCCCCATTATAATTATATTATCGGCGTGCATCACTAGATCAGCAACGAACTCTGAGAATTCCTTGATAAAGTCCGAATAGGGCCCTGGGGGGCGGTAGATAACAGCCAGGTATAGAGGCAGCGGTGTGACAGACCTCATAGTAAGCACCTCAAACGATTTATATTTATTATTTATGTTGGGACTAAGGTTAAAGTTTTCGTTGTATATTAGTGCGACCCCACCCCTATTAAGGGGACGGGCAATATGCGCATATGTATAGTTAGGAGGAGATGCCTCAATTAGCGCAAAAAAGTTGTCTGGTGCCTCATTTAGCGCAAAAAAGTTGTCTGGTTTAAGCCAGGTTTCGCTGAGACCGCTGACGTTAAGTTTGTTGTCTCTGATGACCTCATTAACTAACAACGTTTTGGGAGACAATGATCTTATGTTTAAAAAAAAACATATTATAGGTAGTGGACTGTTTTAGAGAATTTTTTTATCAAATGATCTGTAGTAGCAAAATTAATAATGTTGTGTTTATTACGCGCAGTGCACTTAAAATAATAACGACCATATCTAGGAATTGATATGAAGGGAATTTTCCGATTGTTTGTTTGGTGCTTTGATAAACTGAACGCAACATAGTTTGCCACCTCAGTAGAACACATGTTCCGATTGTTTGGTGCTTTGATAAACCGAATGCATCATAGTTTGCCACCTCAGTAGAACGCATGTCCAACTCCAAAACTATCAAAGCAGAAAAAACTTGTATCTTAACTGACTCCTTACCCAGATCAGTAGTCTCGTATCTTCCATTTAAATCTGGCTTCAGGATGGAGGGAAGCGGTGTTCTGTGGGGATTAGCCTTTTGCTTTGTTTTTAGCCTCGCTTCACATCCGCGTTTCTGATCACACCGCTTGCGTCTGTTCCTTTGACGGCCTCTGCTGGTACTATACTCCCCTGCTTCACAGGCCGCCGTATGTAGCCGGCGAAGTATTCCCGTGCTAGCTAGCAGGTCTAGCAAGCACGTGTCATTTAGTCCAAAACGGCCCGATCTATCCACATCCAGAAGTGTCTGGCGGTCGTAAGTGATCACGGAGTGACCACGCTGTAAGCCAGCCATGAAATTTGCAGAATTGTCCGGTATTTCTGCCAAATGTTCCATTTCTACCAGGAGCTCCGCTATGTCGCAGCCCGTCCGGGCGCCGCAATCGATTCTGAATCGCACAACGTATTCGAATCGATTTTTTCCCACACCCCTAATCTGCATATGACATACTCTGAATACATCTCCTCAATCCATTTTTCTCCTCAATCCATTTTTCTATCTGGTAATTATTTAAACTTTTATTTTTTGATAATTGCATATCTACCTGTGGGATATCAAACACCCACTGTGGTATGGCAGGGATTGGTACTGTAGGGATAATGTTAATATTGTAAATTTGAACTTTTCACATATGTCCCCTATTATCCATCCAAAACTCT
The DNA here is from genome assembly GCF_033978795.1 of Nerophis ophidion. Taxonomy (NCBI): domain Eukaryota; kingdom Metazoa; phylum Chordata; class Actinopteri; order Syngnathiformes; family Syngnathidae; genus Nerophis; species Nerophis ophidion. The sequence continues at coordinate 38,811,363 of NC_084618.1, forward strand.
TAATCTTTTTCTTGGCAGTTTAGTAGCACTTGGTGAGTTGGATGTCCTTACCTGGACCCTTTTAAGTTTTCCCAATAAACTGCTGACATTTGAACTCTTCTCATATCTAAAGGGTTTTAATTCTATACTACGTATAATGCTGCCACTTGGGTTTATTTTGTAGCTCCACTACATAACCTTAATGCCTGTGACTCGATCCGATCTATTTTCCCAAGTAATGTTTGACGATTATTTTGATCTTTTCAGTCTCATTTCTTGCCTGTTCTGTACAGTATATTACATATACCTGGAATACAAGTTTGTCCGTATTAATTCCTGTATTTGTTGCGTCTTGTTTTCTATTACTTGAACTGTTCTCGCTTCTTTCTTGTTCTCCACTTTCTTGTTGTCTTAGTTTAACGGCCTCTGCATATGTAATATTTCTTTCTACTCTGATTTGCTGTACTTCTGTTGCCCGTTCCCTTATGATGCAGCCCCCATAAGCTGCTGTGTGATTCCCTCCACAGTTACAACACTTGATCTGCTCATTGCTCCCACATGCTCCATATTTTTTCTCCCCTCCACACCTTTCACCTCTCATCTTAGCATGGCACACACTAAATATGTGCCCCCGCTCGTGCTGAGCGCAGCACGCCCACGCAGCAACGAGCCTGTACTCAATGAATAATCAACACACCTGGACTTGATGAAAGGGAGCGGCATAAAGACCAGCAGACCCAAGGAACATTTGCCAGAACGTCGCTAACCTTCCCGTAAGCATCAAATCCCTTCCCCGTGATTTCCTTGCTTTTGCTTTGCTCTCTCTCTCTGTGTATCCCTGGTTCATGTCCCTTTGTGTATTCACAGTGACTTCCCTGCCTTTCGTGATCGAGCTTTGTCCTTCGACCTCCAACCGGATTCCTGACTGCCCTCCTCGACCCACGACCTCCCTGCTCGGACCCAGACCACGCTGCCTCGCTCCTCCCAATGACCCCTTGCCTGTCCACGAACTGCTTCTTCGTCTTACCCCTCGTGATTCGACAAAAGATTATAACCAACACTCACAGACAACAACCCTTGGTAACATTTACATTATTATTACACATAGTCACAGTCATTCACTTGGAGTAGCATACACATGTCAATTATTCATCAAAGGTTTAAAATAAACCTTGAAAAACTGCAGTTCGGTCCTGGTTGTCGCCTCCTTCCCTTCTCTGAACACAACACTACTGACACTAAGATTTCGGTGTTTTCTTTTTTTCCCCATTTACCTGTGTACGGCTGCGAACCCTTAATTATATCTAAACATTTAATAAAGTCAAATACAATTAAGACAACAAGGGAAATACCCCACACTTCTTTTGTACTGTGTACATACATCTACTGATGCCTCTGGACACATCTTCAGTGATGTGCCTGGAATCATCGGGTGTTTCGGGTCTTTCAACATCATACACCCTCCTCCAGGTGACCCAGCAGGGGCTGATCAGACCCCAGTAAATCTGTACAGCATATATGAGCATCTATATCAACAATATGATTTGCCTGAGAAGCTGTACAGGACAGCTATAAAAATTAATGAATAAAAATAATAATTGTTTAATTACTTGTGACGTCCCATGGGCTGGATTGACTTTTAAGCACTTAAAACTTGGAATTTTAGATTTTTAATTTATGAATCTGTGTACTGTACTATCTTTTGAATGTGTTTTTGTTCATCCACTTGCCATGGGACTGGAGATAGAATTTAGCCATCAGTTATCATTTCACATATTTGAAAATGTTAATATGTATTCTCCCCTTTTAAAATAAACTAACTCTAAATCTAAAATCTAAAAATAAATGAGGCAAAACATACATCAGTATGCACTGGATTTTGTTCTTTTAACTATTTTTAAACAAGTCTATTTCTGTTTTTGTATGTTTGTATATGTTTTATGTTAAGGTAAATTAATTTTACATACGTTACAAAAAAACATTTACCTTACTACCTACCAAAGTAGAGGTGCATCTGAATTTTTTTTTTTAACCCTTCTGTGTTCTGCAGCAAAGGAAACAAAAAACAAAAAAACACCCGCACAAAAAAATAGGACACAAAATCCACAAGCATCAGACTAAACAGATGGTTTTGTAACCTTTTTTATCTTTAAGCATAGACATACAAAAAAAAAAAAAACACTAAGGCTAAGCATTACAGCTCCTCTGTGTGAAGCGCTCATGCTTGTGTTTAGGGTGTGTACTTAACATTTGACTGGCACATGGGAGCCTCAATTAGTCTGCTTTTTTTTGTGCAAGATGTCAAGAGCAGGAGGAGAGGATTGTTTTGGATATTGTTTTAGAGAGATACGAGCAAATTATTTACTTGATATAAACACGAGAGAGTTTAGGGATTAAATATAGTCATGGGCGATATCCCCTATTTCCTTACCGATACTTTGGCAAAACAATGGTTTGGGAAGCAAACAATATACAACAAATATCCGTTATGAGACTAAGCACTTGTATATCCATCCATCCATTTTCTACCGCTTGTCCCTTTCGGGTTCGCGGGGGGGTGCTGGAGCCTATCTCAGCTGCATTCGGGCAGAAGGCAGGGTACACCCTGGACAAGTCACCATCTCATCATAACTCTTTTTAAAAGTGAAGTGAATCACATCTAAGCGCTTTATATGAAGACACCCATTCTCTACATTTAAGATACATTCATACCAGTGTGGATGGCACTGGGAGCAAAGTGGGTGAAGTGTCTTGTCCAAAAGGATACAACGGCAGAGACTATGGCAAAAGCTGGATTCGAGCCAGTGAATTTCTACTTTCTGGTTGGCCAATCTACCATATGAGCCAAACCACTCAAAAAACTGCTAAAGAGGGTATATTTAATAAAAGCTTATTGTAAACTACCATTTTATACAAAGTTTTTAATTATCTGTTGCTTCAATTGGGATTTTTTTACACGACATATGCAATTTAATGGCCTAAAATAAATACAAGGACAGACGTAAGGAAAGGTAATTTCAGTCCGCTGAGTGGTGTTTTTTCAAGACAGCATAGCTGAAAATAAAATGAGATCACGCCATTTACTTCTAAATGTTTCTCTCCACAAACACAAACAAATATTAATATCTAAATTGTTGGCAGTATTGGTACTTTGGCACCATAACTATCACAAAGAGCTGCAAACAGCAAAGTGATTAAATGATTCCAAAATGAAGGTAACTGTGCAGGAATTATTACCTGTGAACGTATATTTAATTTCATTTAAGCCATGATTGACCAGCTTGTTTTTATTATTTAATTATTATTTTAAACATAAACATCTCTGTTCCTCTTTGTGTTTTGCGATCACCTGTGTTTGTTTTTGATGACTTCACTTCCCGTTGGGGGTTTGTAGGGGAGCAATGTGCTGACACACACACACACACACACGCACACGCAAAAGCACCCCCCCACACACACACACACATGCACATTCCTCACATATTCAACGGTAATAGTGACCACATAGCTGTCTTACTCACATGGGCAGACGTGTTTCTGTATGAACAACACAAAAAATTGCTTTGTCCTAAACACAGTAAGAAGTATCTGCTGAGTCAGCGCCTGATCAGAAACACCACAAAAAGGGCAAAGCAACTTTCTCCGCGACCGATCTGGACCCACATGCCTGCACTTGGCTACTCACTCATAAAACTGCCTTTTTTCCTCTAAAGAGATTGCATAATGCTAACAATAACAAATGAAACGTTAGAGCAGTGGTTATGCAAGGGATATTAATAGAGGAAGGTTTTAAATAACCCATCAGACTGTTGCGTGTCTGCGCGTCGCGTGCCAACGGGGGTGCGAACGACACAAGATTGCGGCCAAAAGGTATCCCAAGCCATCACGGTAGGGGAACATTTCACATGGCCAGCAGCTATCATGTCTCACATTCTTACTCCTCTGAAGCGTGCCTCCGAGGACCCTTATTCACTGAGTCAGATTAGAGTGATTAGCGGCCCGGGTGACATCAACAAAGTCATTTATGTAACCCTGGTTGCACTGTCCGCTGTCTTCTTGATAGATTATTCCGGCTAACATGACAAGATCATCTGTTGGATACCTGGCATGCAGGAGCAGGACCACTGGCATGCAACTTAGGGAGTTAAATCTATCATTGTCCTTAAACGCCTTTTTCTACTTTTAGGTTTGTTTAGCTTTTACAACAGGAAATAGTGCAGTGTATTACATATTAGAAGAAAGAAATCATGCACATTTAACCAGGATGGATAGCTAGGGAGTATATATATAAAAAAAAGGAGAAACCCGAGGCTCGATTAACAGCTACGGTTGTTAAAGAGCTGAGTGAATGCATGAGTTGATGTAAGGATATGTCCCCTTGTCGTAAACCACTTTAATAAAAGCCAAGACAACCCACAATAGAGGCATGACGCTGTTGCTACGGAGAAATTATTTTGGAAACAGTCACTTGAAGCAAAGAAAATATATATTTCCACCCACAATCTGAATGCTTCTGGATATATATATATATATATATATATATATATATATATATATTCCTGAAAAACAACGCATTGTGAACATTCGTTCTCAGGACTGGACTGTGCACCTACCTCCTTTTGCACAATTTTTCTTTTTTTTTTTCTACCTATGTTTTGCATATTTGTAGACTGTCACACTGATACTGGAGTTGCTTATAATCTCAAAGGCATTCTATTCTATTCTAAATCGATATACTCGATAAAAACAATAACACCCCTCACATTTAAGCAAGTGTTTTGTTATTGTGTCTCAGGTCACAACAATATTACATGAAAGTTGGATTACTTAAGAGTAATCCGACCGATCGCCCAGGATTGTGGAGCAGTTTGAGACACTTGTGATTAAGGGCTATAAAAATAAACTTTGATTGGTGACTTGTCCAGGGTGTACCCCGCCTACCGCCCGAATGCAGCTGAGATAGGCTTCAGCACCCCCCGCGACCCCGAAAGGGACAAGCAGTAGTAAATGGATGGATGGATGATTGATTGATTGATTGTCAGTGTACAGTTTGTAAAGCACAATAGCAGGGGTCCTCAATTATATTTGTCCAAGGGTCAAAAGTCAAGATAGCTCTTCAATCAGCTAAACAGACTCACTAACTCCACGGTGACGTTTTGGTGAATTTACGAAACTGAAACAATAACAAAAATAATGCCATTGTAAGGTAATAATACTAACAGAGAAACGTTTTAGCATATTCGCTAATGTAAACAGCGCAATTATGATTACATTACGATAGCATGTATAAATATGCATTAAAACACTCCTACAGACATCACACATGAGACAGTTCCGTAAGTATGAATTGTTTTAATTTAATTGTAAAACTTACAAATGTTGTTTGAGTGATGAATGAAGAATCCTTTTGAGCAAAATCGTTATGGACTTCCGGTTGAAGGCATGAAACAGGAAGTATATTTTCAACTCACAGCACCTGCAGAGAGCAGGTCCAAAAGATGGTGCTTCCATATACCTTTTTTTTTTGATGAACCCTGGTTAAAAACCTATTAAGTTTGTAAATTGTGGTTCCACTGTACATCTCCAATCATGAGTTTTCTTTATAGATGCATAGTTTCATTACTTGGGCAATGCTTGGCAAGCCAAATAAAGGGTTTCGTAAGCCGAATCTAACATGTGAGCCACCTATTTAGTCTGAATAGCTAACAACGCAAACAAGTACACCTTTCAGTGTCTAAAGGTATTAGTACTTAGTGTGAGAACCATTTATATCTACCTGTGCCCTCAACCCTCTTGGATCTGATATTCACTAGAGCTGTGAGTTGTCATCTAGGAGGTGTTGTTGGGCTTGTTATGTCACTGTGCATGTTGGAAATCATATTTCTCTCTCGATGAGCATCCGCAGCAGCACTCGGGCACACTACCACCACCAGAATTACTTTGATAGTCACTTGTGTTGCCAACTACTTGGAAAATACTTGTTCAGTGGATGGTAAATCTATACTGGTGGACGAGATGTACACTGACTACCCTAAAGTATATCATTATTTAGCTTACTGTGCCTTGAACAAAATTAATGAAAATGATTTTTAAAATGTGAGGGCTGTACTGAACTCACCTTCGTCAGATGCTGGGAACATTTTCTACAAGACTTTAGAGCGCCGGTGGGAATTTTTTTGTGTTCGTTCATGCAGAAGAGGTACAAAACACTCCCTGCACATGACCTTGTAAGGTGTCTTATCTTTAGTCCCAGAGTTTTGTAAACATCAGCTTTTTAAGCAAAGTGTGTCTGCTACACACACACATTGACACTTTTGTGCCCTCCATCACTTAAACGTAGATATACATAGATATTTTGAGTTTTTTCCCACCCCTTTGCTTCCCACCTTGTTTGCCTTGCAAGAACATACCGCCAGCACATTTCCAGCAGTTACCACTGCTGTGTCGATCTCCATCAGATGATTCTTGGTGTTGTTGCATGGTTATACACGTAAGGTTCTTCATCATAGGGCCAATTGGATTTGCCAGAATACACATTAAACTACTGAATCTGTTTTTCCACAAAATCTGCACATAACAGGCACCTGCATAAACTCAATATTAGTTGTATCGATTGTGCCAGATTTCTTGATGATTAAGGCAACAGAAGCAAAATGGGGTGCACCACCAGCAGAGGCGCTGTTGATTCATGCGCTTTACAGAACAAAATTTATGTTGCGGTCAAAATGCTTTGTAAAACATGCTAGCATACATCTAATACAGATATTTTTCAAAGTTTTGTCATCATTAGACAAATGGTTAATGACTTAAGCTTAATTAGCTGCTAGGTAAGTACACATAGTTTGATGACGGCCTTCTTTTTCAAAAAACAATCTTCGGCAATTTTGACATACATCAGCCTAAAGGTGCGTAACAAATTTTGGTGCGATTTCGCACAACACCCAAAAGAAACAGTAAGTTCTTTGTCGAGCTGTGTGAGAAATATCAAGTAACAGCATACTTGCCAACCCTCCCAATTTTTCCGGGACACTCCTGAAATTCAGTGCCCCTCCCGAAAATCTCCCGGGGTAACCATCCTGAATTCCTCCCGAAATCCACCCGGACAACAATATTGGGGGTGTGCCTTCAAGGCACTGCCTTTATCTTCCTCTACAACTTGTTGTCACGTCCGCTTTTCCGCCGTACAAACAGCGTGTCGGCCCAGTCATATATATGCGGCTTTTCACACACATGAGCAAATGCAAGGCATACTTGATTAACAGCCACACAGGTCACACTCAGGGTGGCTGTATAAACAAATTGAACACTGTTATAAATATGCGCCACACTGTGAACCCACACCAAACAAGAACGACAAACACATTTCAGGAGAACATTCACACCGTAACACAACAAAACAAATACCCAAACACCCTTGAAGCACTAACTCTTCCGGGACGCTACATTATACACCCCAGCTAACATCAAACCCCGCCCCAACCCAACCCCGCCCCCGCTCACCTCATACCCCCTCCCCAATCTCCCGAATTTGGAAGTCTCAAGGTGGGCAAGTATGAGAAACAGTGCTGCCGTGTGGTGCATCTGTCATAAACGAACGCACATGCAACACAGCAGGGGTGCATTTTGGACACATTCTCCCTCTTTTGTATGTAGCAGTTTAAGAGTAGAAAAGTTTGTGAACACAAAGTCTTTCCAGCTATAATTTCATTTCAGCGTAAGTGTAAAAAAAACAAAACATGTTCTGACACATGAGAAACATTTGGTGACTCACCGATCTGCAGCAGCACGGGGGTCACCAGCGCCGTCTCCATTGCGTAGCAGAACTCCCTACCGAACATGATGGCACCGTGCATCAACCATTTCTTCAGCGGGATGCCCGCAATAGATCCCTCGCTAGCAGCCTCTTCCCCGCCACCGCTCCCTTGTCCCAGTCCATCTGTCTCACCGCCTCCTCCTCCCTTGTCTTCTTCCGACTTTGTGGAGTTGTTGGCCTCTGCGGTGCCGCCCAATAGAGATCCCACTTGCATGGCGTCTGCGCTCGTGTTCTGGGGTGGCATGGCGGGGGGGGGCATACAGACAAGCGCCCCTTCCGACTGTTCGAGTGGGCTCCCTCCAAAATATTTAAATTATATTTGATTTGTTTTGCGATCTAAAAACTCTTGAATGAATAAAAAGACTGTTTGAAATGATCAAGTATTGATCTGCTAAAAGTCACCCCCACTCCAAAATAAACCCTAATCAAACTCCACAGCAATGCAGCATTCAATTCAAAATTTTTATCACGCCTTGATGTTTTTCTCCCACAGGACGAAAAACAACAAAATCAGCTGTTCCAAAATTTGCTAAAAATCTCCCACTAATAAAAAGGAAGCAGTGAATTTTCACAGGAAGAGAGACATTCAAAAATTTGTACAATTTTGTGTAACGTGTATTTGTGTGGAGGCATGTATGTGCGTGTGTGAGGTGTGCGTTTATGGCTTTTCGGTCATCGAGGTATGCCCCTCTTGCGCCTTTACTTTTGTTTTTGTCTATTACAAGGGGTGAAAATCCATATAGAAGACCATTCGGTGAATTCCAGAGTCATTTTTCGTATGGAGGGGGCAGGGTCAAAGCCGCAGGTGGAGGGGGAGGGGGAAGGGGAGAGAGGGAGGCAGGCGGCGGTGGAGGCGGTGGGCAGAGCTCCTCGTGAAATCCCCATCGAACGGCTGATGAATCTGAAGTCCACAAGAAAAATAGAAGTGGGTGGCATTGGGGAGAGAGCAAAAAAAAAACATCAGTTAGATGTAATGTAAGCATGGTTTTTTGTACAGCAAGCAGCTACATCTCATGTAATGGTTAAATAGTTCAAACAAGCAAGTTTAAAGCAGGGGTAGGGTGAACAAGTATGGCCTTGTGTGTCGATAACGAGCAGCACACATCTTTTACCAATAACACAGTCGCGTATTCTCTGGCAATGAAAAGAGGTCATCTACTCATCATTGTTTTCAGTTCTAAAGAGTGTGTATAATCGCTGCCAGCACATGATGCTTTACCCTGCAGATGCTCGGACAGGCAAAGATTATAAGGCCATGTCCGAATCGCCCCGCCGCTCCTCAGCAGATGAAAAAAAGATGACTTGTGCGCCACGTGGCAATTAATGGGGAAATGAGACATCATCTGTGTGAGAAATTAAAGAAAGGATCGAACAACATGGAGGTGGGATGCTGATACCGGGCACCATACGACTGACACTAACGATTTTCATGCCAACAATTGTCCAAACTTCTTTGGGTTTTTTGAATCAGTACACATCATCACACATTTGTTGCCTGTCAAATGCAAGACATAGGAACAGGTGGCACTACATTACAACCACAAACCCATTCTATCCAATCAGGAACCTGAATAGGAAAATAATAAAATACAAGGCGAAATGCATGGTCTTACTTATTACATTATATTTGTTAGTTAACTTAGACAGGAACAAAAACAATGAGAGCAACATGAGGCATCTTTAATAGCAATTATTAAAAATAGCACTAAGAGGAATTACCCCCAATACATCTCAGACGGAAACGTAAATAATGTCAATACGAAGGAAGTAATTGAGAGTTTCAATAATTACTTTGTAAATATTGGACCAAAATTGGAGGAGAGGATTTCAGAAACAGTGTCAATTGTCAATGACACAATAGATGTAGAAATCCAAACTCAATGTTCCTAACGAACATGACACAAGAGGAAATAGTTAAAATTGTTAATAATTGCATATCCAAGACCTTAATTGATTGTAATGTACAGACCCCGTTTCCATATGAGTTGGGAAATTGTGTTAGATGTAAATATAAACGGAATACAATGATTTGGAAATCATTTTCAACCCATATTCAGTTGAATATGCTAGCTGAGATAGACGCCAGCGCCCCCCGCGACCCCAAAAGGGAATAAGCGGTAGAAAATGGATGGATGGATGCTACAAACACAACATATTTAATGTTCAAACCGATCAAAAATTTTTTTTTGTTGCAAATAATCATTAACTTTAGAATTTGATGTCAGCAACACGCGACAAAGAAGTTGGGAAAGGTGGCAATAAATACTGATAAAGTTGAGGAATGCTCATCAAACACTTATATGGAACATCCCACAGGTGTGCAGGCTAATTGGGAACAGTTGGGTGCCATGATTGGGTATAAAAGCAACTTCCATGAAATGCTAAGTAATTCCCAAACAAGGATGGGGGGAGGGTCACCACTTTGTAAGCAAATTGTCGAACAGTTTCAGAACAACTTTTCTCAACGAGCTATTGCGAGGAATTTAGGGATTTTACCATTTACGGTCCGTAAAATCATCAGAAAGTTCAGAGAATCTGGAAAAAAATCACTGCACGTAAGCGATGATATTACAGACTTTTGATCCCTCAGGCGATACTGCATCAAAAACCGACATCAGTGTATAAAGGATATCACTACATGGGCTCAGGAACACTTCATAAAACCACTGTCAGTATCTACAGTTGCTCACTACATATGTAAGTGCAAGTTAAAACTCTACTATGCAAAGCAAAACCCATTTATCAACAGCACCCAGAAACGCCGCCCGCTTCGCTGGGCCTGAGCTCATTTAAAATGGACTGATGCAAAGTGGAAAAGTGTTCTGTGGTCTGACGAGTACACATTTCAAATTATATTTGGAAACAGAGGACGTGGTGTCCTCCAGAACAAAGAGGAAAATAACCACAGATTGTTTTAGGCGCAAAGTTCAAAAGCCAGCATCTGTGATGGTATGGGGGTGCATTAGTGCCCAAAGCATGGGTAACTTACACATCTGTGAAGGCACCATTAATGCTGAAAGGTCTATACAGGTTTTAGAGCAACAAATGTTGTCATCCAAGCAACGTTCAGATGGACGCCCCTGCTTATTTCAGCAAGACAAGTGTTACAACAGCGTGGCTTCGTAAAAAAAGAGTGCGGGTACTTTCCTGGCCCGCCTGCAGTCCAGACCTGTCTCGCATCGAAAATGTGTGGCGCATTATGAAGCGTAAAATACAACAGCGTAGACCCCGGACTGTTGAACGACTGAAGCTCTACATAAAACCAGAATGGGAAAGAATTCCACTTTCAAAGCTTCAACAATTAAGTGTCCTCAGTTCCCAAATGTTTATTGGTTGTTGTTAAATGAAAAGGTGATGTAACACAGTGGTGAACATGTCCTTTTCTAACTACTTTGGCACATGTTGCAGCCATGAAATGCTAAGTTAATTATTATTTGCCCAAAAAAATAAAGTTTATGAGTTTGAACATCAAATATCTTGTCTTTGTAGTGCAATCAATTGAATATGGGTTGAAGAGGATTTGCAAATCATTGTATTCCATTTATAACTTACATCTAACACAATTTCCCAACTCATATGAAAACGGGGTTTGTACATATATATAAATACACATACATACATATATAGATACACATACATATACATAGACACATATATACACACACACATACACATATATATACACATACATACATACATATATATATATATATATATATATACATATATATACATATATATATATATTAATATATACACACAGTGGCGCAAAAAAGTATTTAGTCAGCCACCGGTTGTGCAAGTTCTCCCACTTAAAATGACAGAGGTCTGTAATTTTCATCATAGGTACACTTCAACTGTGAGACAGAATGTGAAAAAAAAAATCCGGGAATTCACTTTGTAGGAATTTAAAATAATTTATTTGTAAATTATGGTGGAAAATAAGTATTTAGTCACTTCAAACAAGCAAGATCTCGGGCTGTCACAGACCTATAACTTTTTCTTTAAGAAGCTCTTCTGTCCTCCACTCGTTACCTGTATTAATGGCATTTGTTTGAACTCGTTATCTGTATAAAAGACACCTGTCCACAGCCTCAAACAGTCAGATTCCAAACTCCACTATGGCCAAGACCAAAGAGCTGTCGAAGGACACCAGGAAAAGAATTGTAGACCTGCACCAGACTGGGAAGAGTGAATCTACAATAGGCAAGCAGCTTGGTGTGAAAAAATCAACTGTGGGAGCAATTATCAGAAAATGGAAGACATACAAGACCACTGATAATCTCCCTCGATCTGGGGCTCCACGCAAGATCTTATCCCGTGGGGTCAAAATAATCATGAGAACGGTGAGCAAAAATCCCAGAACCACACGGGGGGACCTAGTGAATGACCTGCAGAGAGCTGGGACCAAAGTAACAAAGGTTACCATCAGTAACACACTACGCTGACAAGGAATCAAACCCTGCAGTGCCAGACGTGTCCCCCTGCTTAAGCTAGTGCATGTCCAGGCCCGTCTGAAGTTTGCCAGAGAGCACATGGATGATACAGCAGAGGATTGGGAGAATGTCATGCGGTCAGATGAAACCAAAATAGAACTTTTTGGTATAAACTCAACTTGTCGTGTTTGGAGGAAGAAGAATACTGAGTTGCAACCCAAGAACACCATACCTACTGTGAAGCATGGGGGTGGAAACATCATGCTTTGGGGCTGCTTTTCTGCTAAGGGGACAGGACGACTGATCCGTGTTAAGGAAAGAATGAATAGGGCCATGTATTGTGAGATTTTGAGCTAAAACTTCCTTCCATCTCTGAGAGCTTTGAAGATGAAACGTGGCTGGGTCTTCCAGCATGACAATGATCCCAAACACACCGCCCGGGCCAACGAAGGAGTGGCTACGTAAGAAGCATTTGAAAGTCCTGGAGTGGCCTAGCCAGTCTCCAGACCTCAACCCCATAGAAATCTGTGGAGGGAGTTGAAAGTCCGTGTTGCTCGGCGACAGCCCCAAAACATCACTGCACTCGAGAAGATCTGCATAGAGGAATGGGCCAAAATACCAGCTACTGTGTGTGCAAACCTGGTAAAGACCTATAGTAATCGTTTGACCTCTGTTATTGCCAACAAAGGTTATATTACAAAGTATTGAGTTGAATTTTTGTTATTGACCAAATACTTATTTTCCACTATAATTTACAAATAAATTATTTAAAATTTCTACAATATGAATTCCTGATTTTCTTTTTAACATTCTGTCTTTCACAGTTGAAGTGTACCTATGATGCAAATTACAGACCACTGTCGTCATTTTAAATGGGAGAACTTGCACAATCGGTGGCTGACTAAATACTTTTTTGCCCCACTGTATATATGTGTATATATATATATATATATATATATATATATATATATATATATATATATATATATATATTTATTAGGGGTGGGCAAATTAATGCGTTAATTACGAGTTAACTCATCAATCTATTAACGCCGACAATTATTTTATCGCACATTTGCGTATGTTGTTTACATGCTTTTATTTTGTTAACGCCTTTTCTTAACAAGACGGCATTGGCTTTGGCTTCGAGGGGCTCTTGGTAAAGATGGAACATTTGGCAAAAATACCGGACAATTCTGCAAATTTCATGGCTGGCTTACAGCGTGGTCACTCCGGGATCACTTACGACCGCCAGACAATTCTGAATGTGGATAGATCGGGCCGTTTTGGACTGAATGACGCGTGCTTGCTAGACCGGCTAGCTAGCATAGGAATACTTTGCCGGCTACATCCAGCGGCCTGTGAAGCAGCGGACTATATGTGTTGTCTTTCTATTTATGAATAATGCTGACGAGGAGTGTTGGCTGAGTTCTTAACGTTTGCTTTCAGAGCGTGCATATCACAACATAGAAGATGCCGTCATGGCGACACAACCTACACCGGGCTACCACGCATGCTCGTCACTCCTGTTGCATGCTGGGTAGGGTAGTTCTTTATTTCCCTGGCTCATAACATCACAATATAGTACCATGTATATGATGCGTTCAGTTTATCAAAGCACCAAGCAAACAATCGGAAAATTCCCATCATATCAATTCCTAGATATGGTCATAATTATTTTAAGTGTACTACGTAGAATAAACACTACATTATTAATATTGCTACTACGGATAATATGCTCAAAAATTCCCTAAAACAGCCCACTACCTATAATATAGGTTTTTTTAAACATAAGATTCCTGATAAAAAAAATGTTTCTGCTGTTACCTCAGAAATTGCCTGTTCAGATGTTATGATTGTGGCTCAGAGATTTGTATGTAGATTATATTTATTTTCCATAACAAACAGGATAACTTAAATACCCTGGCAGTGGCAATAGGGTTAAATGTTTGTATTTACATTTTTTGAGTTGATTTTCATAAAATATGCTATTTAACTGCTACTGTTTAACAAGGACTGATTTAAATTGTGTTTGCACAACAAATGTTTTGGCGCTTTTGTTCACGTGGGAGAATATTCCAATAAAGGTGCACGACACATTACTTTTGAATTCATTATTGGGCTTTGCGTATACAATGCAGTTAATCGCGATTAATCTGAAAAATAGTGCGATTAACTTCGATTAAAATTTGTAATCGTTGCCCAGCCCTAATATATATATAGATATATATATATATGTATATATATATATATATATATATATATATATATATATATATATATATATATATATATATATATATATATATATATATATATATATATATATATATATATATATATATATATATATATATATATATATATATATATATGTATATACATATATATATAAAACATAAAAATAAACAAATCACATGTTTTTTGGTGATCTTGAGTATATAACACCTACGCTACAGCAGTGGCTGTATGGACTAACAATAAAAACCAGTGACACCACATTCTTCGCACTTTCACTGGGTCTTCACTCCTCGACTGCTCTCAGGGCTCTCACATTGCCATTAACATTCATGAAGCCCTGATTAATATTTCATAAACACGCGCGGATCTGACCCCACAGACTGAAGTGGATTACATAACAGATCTCGCTCTTTCACTCTCCTGTCATAAAAGATCTTTGCCTTACTTCATGTTTTTGAGATGGCCCTGAAAAACAGCAGAACACACTTGTCATATATCAAAGATATTTGAGTTGCGTTTTTGCAACTTCCTAAAAACATCAGCGCACTTTTGTTGAGCGTTTTTTGCAGTAGACACTCATGTCATATAGGCAACAGCAAAACATTCCTGTTATATTGAAGATCGTTGACTGCGTGTTTGCCGTAGATTCCCCCAAAACAGCAAAACACTCCTGTTATATTGAGGATCTTTGGCTAGCGTTGTTGTTGGCAGTACATTCCTAAATGACATCAGAGCACTTCGGTTAATGAGTGCTATGCAGAAGGTTCTTAAAATACAGCAGCACACTCCTGTCATGTTGCTTGTATTTTACTGGAGTCACGTACGGCTCACGTCCCTACCATTAAATATGCGTGGTGTTCAAGCTAGCTCTGTTGTCAATGTTTTTTGAAGAAAAAATGCCTTTTCTGCTTTATGAATCGTTCAAATTGCGAAGGATGAATGTTTCTTCAGAGTTTCTCCAGAGGTAATCAAAAATGTCGGAAAGGTGAAAGATTTTACAAAACAACGCAGAGAAAAGCATGCAGCTCACATTCGACAGCAAAGTCGGTGAATGCATTTAAGTTCAAACCCCGTTTCCATGAGTTTGGAAATTGTGTCAGATGTAAATATAAATGGAATACAATGATTTGCAAATCATTTTCAACCCCTATTCAGTTGAATATGCTACAAAGACAACATATTTAATGTTGAAACTGATAAACATTTTTTTTTTTGCAAATAATCATTAACTTTAGAATTTGATGCCAGCAACATGTGACAAAGAAGTTGGAAAAGGTGGCAATAAATACTGATAAAGATGAGGAATGCTCATCAAACACTTATTTGGAACATCCCACAGATGTGCAGGCTAATTGGGAACAGTTGGGGGCCATGATTGGGTATAAAAGCAGCTTCCATTAAATGCTAAGTAATTCACAAACAAGGATGGGACGAGGGTCACCAATTTGTAAGCAAATTGTCGAACAGTTTTAGAACAACATTTCTCAACGAGCTATTGCAAGGAATTTAGGGATTTTACCATCTACTCTCCATAAAATCATCAAAAGGTTCAGAGAATCTGGAGAAAATCACTGCAAGTAAGCCATGATATTACAGACCTTTGATCCCTCAGGCGGTACTGCATCAAAAACCGACATCAGTGTATAAAGGATATCACTACATGGGCTCAGGAACACTTCATAAAACCACTGTCAGTAACTATAGTTGGTCGCTACATCTGTAAGTGCATGTTAAAACTCTACTATGCAAAGCGAAAGCCATTTATTAACAACACCCAGGAACGCCGCCGGCTTCGCTGGGCCCGAGCTCATCTAAGATGGAATGATGCAAAGTGGAAAAGTGTTCTGTGGTCTGACGAGTTCACATTTCAAATTATATTTGGAAACTGGGGACGTGGTGTCCTCCGGAACAAAGAGGAAAATAACCATCCGGATTGTTTTAGGCGCAAAGTTCAAAAGCCAGCATCTGTGATGGTATGGGGGTGCATTAGTGCCCAAGGCATGGGTAACTTACACATCTGTGAAGGCACCATTAATGCTGAATGGTCCATACAGGTTTTGGAGCAACATATGTTGTCATCTAAGCAACGTTATCATGGACGCCCCTGCTTATTTCAGCAAAACAATGCCAAGCCACGTGTTACAACAGTGTGGCTTCGTAGTAAAAGAGTGTGGGTACTTTCCTGGCACGCCTGCAGTCCAGACATGTCTTACCATGAATTGATTAACGTGGACCCCGACTTAAACAAGTTGAAAAACTTATTTGGGTGTTACCATTTAGTGGTCAATTGTACGGAATATGTACTGTACTGTGCAATCTACTAATAAAAGTATCAATCAATCAATCAATCAAACTCCCATCGAAAATGTGTGGCGCATTATTAATTGTAAAATACGACAACGGAGACCCCGCCGTCAGTGTGTGAATGGGCGAATGTGGAAATACTGTCAAAGCGCTTTGGGCTTCTTAAAAAGGGGTAGAAAAGCGCTATACAAGTACAACTCATTTACCATTTACCCCGGACTGTTGAACGACTAAAGCTCTACATAAAACAAGAATGGGAAAGAATTCCACTTTCAAAGCTTCAACAATTAGTTTCCTCAGTTCCCAAAAGTTTATTGAGTGTTGTTAAAAGAAAATGTGATGTAACACAGTGGTGAACATGCCCTTTCCCAACTATTTGGCACGTGTTGCAGCCATGAAATTCTAAGTTAATTATTATTTGCAAAAAAAAATAAAGTTTAGGAGTTTGAACATCAAATATATTGTCTTTGTAGTGCATTCAAATAAATATGGGTTGAAAAGGATTTGCAAATCATTGTATTCCGTTTATATTTACATTGTATTCCGTTTATATTTACATTTTTGCATGAAAAGATAGTCGGATAGTTCGAGCACTCCTTGCTGTACAACAGCCATCTTAGCTTGGTTGACCACCACTGGTTTTCAATTCCAGGAAGAAGTCCCATGTCGGAATACAAGCAATAGGCAGTAGGTTCCTAAAAACAGTAAAAAATTCATGTCAAAAAGGAGATGTTTTGCAGTAGGTTGTTAAAAACCTCAGATTCCAAAAACTATTGTATGTCGGTTTTACTAGGTTGTGCAAAATCCAAAAGTTGGTTTTATCAAGCATACATGACACAGAAGAAGATTAACAAACGTGCTAATAAAGAGTAAAGCTGATGTTACCCTTAGATGATTCAAAGCATCTTGTCTCTCTCTTGGCCTTTTATCTGGACAGCACTGTATTACTGTTATCTGATCGCAGCTCTCGTTGTATCTGCCACTACTCCAATTGTGTCTTTGTTTTGTGTGTAACATGAGCTCAGCTAATGTGGAATTAGACCTCAGATTTTCTGGGTTAAAGGAGGGGGCGGCGGCGACATTGACAAAGAACCCTCTCACCTGTGAGTACAAGTAGGGTGGATTATGAAGGAAATGAGAGCTGAGAGGTTGCAGGAAAATAAAAAAGCAGCGAATGAGAGGCCTTTAAAAGATTATGGCAGGGTACAAATAAGGATGGAGACGTCTTCTGTGTCTCTTAGGCACAACCCAGCTTTCACCATCTGTAAATATACACACAAGACATTCAGGGCCTTGCCCCTAACAGTCTATTTCAGTGAGCGTTAACTCTTGTGCCGCTGACCAGATTACCTGTGACACCAAGGACATCTGCCGAATCAGGACAAGCTCGCCTGCTACTTCATCAGTCAGTAAAGTGCTGACCTTCGCCAAGGTCCAAAAAACCTTGTGTGGGGAATGAACCCAGTCTGAATCTGGATTAGCTTTGTTCACACTAAAACTACTATTTTCAATCAATAATAGACGAAAATTGTGCCTTAAATGTGCTTTTAATGATATGCTGAAAAAAAATTTGTCCCTTGATCATGTTTATGGGCCCAGATGTCTTCACTTATGAATTTGTGGCTTTTCATAATGTCATGAAGGATAAACCTTCTTCCTTGTAAACATACTGCCATGACCCGCACTGAACCAAAAGAGCCTGCATACCCTGTGTAACACCCAACCACTTCTTTTTTAAGCAGGCTTTGCTACATATCTTAAGATAACGTCTGGAGCTGCACCTAGTATCAGTCATTTGTCAGTTTGATCACCTTGTTTGTCTTCAGCAAAGCATGACGCAAGTGTACTGTAATAATCACACTGCAGCTCTCATTCCTATGCCAGTGTTGCTAACTCCTTAATGTCCAACATTGGTGGACCTGTGAGACTTATTCAAAAGTGGTGAAAACTACATTAATATGGTATATAAAATCTAAATAGCAAAAGTGAGAGAGAAAACTCACACCTTTATTTGGTTTCTTCTTCTGCCCTTGCTTCCTGATAAACTTTTTTGGACCAGCATAGCAATCAGCAAGCACCAAAGAAACACATTATATATATACTGCTGTCCTGGATTCTGTAAGAGGTATTTCTATTTAGCTCTTCTTAGAACATATGCAGTGAGTTCATCCCTAATCCAGACTGAAGGTCAAAGGACAGAACAGTAAAGAGAATCAATACCCCATTGAAGCTACTTTGTGGATCTACCTGAATTTTTATCATCGTAAATGGAGCTGTGAGCATGTGAGCCTCTGTTGATGCATAACACAGCTCTGACCCATTGAGAGCTGTGTATAGATTACAAGGGTGAAGAACTCGGGATCAAGTTCACACACCCAGCTGGGCCTTGTGCATGTCTGCTGCTAGGCCACCGCTGAACCCCGTCTACTGTTGATTGACAGTTTCTACTGCCCCCGTTGATTCAGGTGGAACATATAAGCTGGATAAACAAGAGAAATTGTGAGATAATGGGATTTTATAAATTGCTACTGGGGGGTATAAGATTTCAGTGTAAATGGTAAATGGGTTATATATAGCGCTTTTCTACCTTTTTTTTAAGGAACTCAAAGCGCTTTGACACTATTTCCTCATTCACCTATTCACACACACATTCACACACTGATGGCGGGAACTGCCATGCAAGGTGCTAACCAGGACCCATCAGGAGCAAGGGTGAAGTGTCTTCCTCAAAGACACAACGGACATTGTGTCACAGATAGTATACTGATAATCTGATAATAACGACCAAGGAGTCTATTTGGTTCACACACTAATGAGAAGAGGCTGTCTAATGAAAAGGGGTCAAGACACTCCAACCCTGTGAGTACATTGTGTACAGTACTATTTTTGGAAACCTTTCAAACAGTTGTCCATTGTTTAAGGCCATGTCTACACTAAGTTGTTTAACCTCTTAAACAAATAATTATTTAGCCTAAGCCCCGTTTCAATCCACACTAAACCAGCGTTTAAGGTCCCCCTCCTCGGACAAATTTTTACACGGCTAAGTGCGCCGTGTATTTCTTGAATCTCCGGCAAATAGCTTTGTATGGACTCATTGATCGTTTACAAACAGAGTTCGGAGAGGAAGTGATGCCAGAAAGACCACGCCCCACACAGGAATTGGCGCCAGAAAGACCGCCCCCACACAGGAAGTGACGTCAGAAAGACCGCGCCACAGCCAGCTTCATTATAAAGTGGTTTTGTAACTCGAAGCTAACCATTGGAAATATGGAGGCGAGTCATCTAGACATGTCGTGTTTCTCATTTTTGTTCATGTACAGACGTTCGTGGAAATCACACATGAATACCTTAAGAAAAAGCGATTGCAGCTATTTGGGATACCACACTTCTCAGACGGCAAGATAACTATCAAATGTCCAGCTGTGTCAGCTGTGATTCTACTTAGCGAAAAACTTTGTCCATTTGTCGAAGGAGAGACAACGAGAATGTGAGCTTCCGTGGATGTGATAAAAATGGTAGCGTGTGCTTTGTATTACCTGGCCGTCGAGGAAATCGGCGAATGTATTTGGACTGGTAAAGCAGACGGTATCAGTTATTATCCGCCATGTATGTCGCTGACTCAATGTCTAGGTCCAGAGTATATAAAGTCACCAAAAACAAATGGACAATGAAAGTGAAGGAAAAAAAGTGAGAAGTGTCCTGACCAGATATCTAGATCCCTAGTTTGATTTGATAAAAGGTTCTTCATCACATTGTTTGTGTCTAATAAAGATTTGACTAATTTATGATGACTCAGGTGTGATTCACTAGAATAGGGCCCCACAGTACACTGGATTCCAGTTAATTGAAATACCACAACACTGGATATTGTTCAGATAAGTTACATTTAAGAACTTGCACACAAAGCAACACTGGAGATGACTATGACGTGCGCATTTGCCGCGCATGCCTACTAGGTCGTGTTGCGCTGGCGGACGGAGGGAGCCGGGGGTTTTAAACGGTGGCATTATTGTGTGAGGACTCGAATAAGGTCAGGTGTAATTTACTCTGGATAACCTTATCCAGCTTAATGTAAACAGGGCCTAAGAGTGATGCTGAGAACACCACACAGCACTGAATGCAACAAGAACCACAAGGGTCCACTGTACATACATCGGTTGGCTAGCAGAGGACCTTTATTAAAGAGGAAACTGATGGCAGCAATAGATTGGACTGTAGTGGACCATTTATACAAGAATCTATTGGTCAAGAGGCCTAAAATACAAATTAAGTCATTTGTCTTCTGACTCATGCAGAGAAAACATAAAAGGATGTTTTTTTTTTAAATAGCCTGAAGGCTGCAATAAATCAGCCCGTACTGAAGGTTTTCTAGACGCTTCTGTTGGTCTAGGGGTCTAAAATACAGCTCCTCTATATATTGTTTTAAATGATTTTCATATAACAGAAAATTAGGTAATTTACTTAGACTCGCAGCAGCAATACATTGGACTGTAATGGACTGATTCTACAAGGATTTAAAATACATATCATTTATTAATTTGTCTTCCAACCAGGGCTGGGCAATATACTGGTATTAAAGTTAATACCAGAATATTCTTGTCAGGTGTGTTGCAGACAAAAAATTCTGAGTTGAGGCAAACATGATCAGAGACATATGGAGGCGTAAGCGAGTCAAGTGCCGCAGTGAGTAACATGTTGTGTGTTGGTTGAGCCATCAAAATGGCAGAGAAAAAAGTCTGAGCTGAGCCAAACAATTTTCTTTCCTTCACGATAGGGGCGGGGGCGCTCATGATCCCAGACATGCGGTGGCCTCAGCAGGTAAGTACCGCAGCGCCTTATTTTTTCCGTCTAGTGCACCCCGACTTTCAACATGGATGACTACATTTCCGCACTTAAACAGTTTTCTAAAGTGGACTTTCAAGCGATGCAGGAGATAATTACTAAAGGAAGACCAACGGCGGAGCTGAATGGTTTGTTTCAATCAGCAGGATGGAAACTTACTCGCTCTTTCCAAACGGAGTGGTATACGTGAAAAGAGGTCTTTGTGGATGTTCTGCAAGAAACCGGCTTTTCTGCTTTCCTTGCCTTCTTTTTTCAACCTGTGGAACTGTGTGGACTTAAATGGGATTTTGTGACCAAAAGAATTTGCAAAGAAGCCTCACCAAACATAAGCGGTCGGCCGCTCATAATCAAAGCTATAGTGCACTAAAAACGTTCGGGATGACGAGGATAGACTTGGCTTTGGATGAACAGTGGCGAATCAACATCAGTGTCCACAATGCTAAGGTAAAAGAGAACAGAGAGATTTTAAAAGATGTCATCAATGCGACCTGCTTCCTCGTCAAACAGCAGCTCGCATTTCGTGGAAATGATGAGAGGAGAAGCTCTGCTAATCGTGGCAACTCTGTTGAACTCTTATGAGACTTTTAAAAGTGAATGAAGTGAAAGAGGACTTTTACCAGAAAGTGGCGGCTATTTTTTTGTTTCGTTTTTAATGAAATGCACATTTTGTGAGCAACAGTTTGTATGTCAATCAATCAATCAATGTTTACTTATATAGCCCTAAATCACTAGTGTCTCAAAGGGCTGCACAAACCACTACGACATCCTCGGTAGGCCCACATAAGGGCAAGGAAAACTCAAACCCAGTGGGACATCGGTGACAATAATGACCCAGTGGGACGCCGGTGACAATGATGACTATGAGAACCTTGGAGAGGAGGAAAGCAATGGATGTAGAGCGGGTCTAACATGATACTGTGAAAGTTCAATCCATAATGGATCCAACACAGTCGCGAGAGTCCAGTCCAAAGCGGATCCAACACAGCAGCGAGAGCCCCGTTCACAGCGGAGCAAGCAGGAAACCATCCCAAGCGGAGGCGGATCAGCAGCGCAGAGATATCCCCAGCCGATACACAGGCAAGCAGTACATGGCCACCGGATCGGACCGGACCCCCTCCACAAGGGAGAGTGGGACATAGAAGAAAAATAATGAAACGGCAGATCAACTGGTCTAAAAAGGGAGTCTATTTAAAGGCTAGAGTATACAAATGAGTTTTAAGGTGAGACTTAAATGCTTCTACTGAGGTGGTATCTCGAACTGTTACCGGGAGGGCATTCCAGAGTACTGGAGCCCGAACGGAAAACGCTCTATAGCCCGCAGAATTTTTTTGGGCTTTGGGAATCACTAATAAGCCGGAGTCCTTTAAACGCAGATTTCTTGCCGGGACATATGGTACAATACAATCGGCAAGATATGCTGGAGCTAGACCGTGTAGTATTTTATACGTAAGTAGTAAAACCTTAAAGTCACATCTCTAATGTGTGCCTCAAAGGAGAGAGTTGGGTCGAAGATAATACCCAGATTCTTTACCGTGTCGCCTTGTTTAATTGTTTGGTTGTCAAATGTTAGAGTTGTATTATTAAATAGAGTTCGGTGTCTAGCAGGACCGATAATCAGCATTTCCGTTTTTTTGGCGTTGAGTTGCAAAAAGTTTGCGGACATCCATTGTTTAATTTCATTAAGACACGCCTCCAGCTGACTACAATCCGGCGTGTTGGTCAGCTTTAGGGGCATGTAGAGTTGGGTGTCATCAGCATAACAGTGAAAGCTAACACCGTATTTGCGTATGATGTCACCTAGCGGCAGCATGTAGATGCTGAAGAGTGCAGGGCCAAGGACCGAACCCTGGAGAACTCCACACGTTACCTTAACGTAGTCCGAGGTCACATTGTTATGGGAGACACACTGCATCGTATCAGTAAGATAAGAGTTAAACCAAGACAGGGCTAAGTCCGACATACTAATTCGTGTTTTGATACGTTCTAATAAAATATTATGATCGACAGTATCGAAAGCAGCGCTAAGATCGAGGAGCAGCAACATAGATGACGCATCAGAATCCATCGTTAGCAATAGATCATTAGTCATTTTTGCGAGGGCTGTCTCCGTGGAGTGATTTGCCCTGAAACCGGATTGAAAGGTTTCACATAGATTGTTAGACGCTAAGTGTTCATTTAACTGCTCCGCAACAATTTTTTCGAGGATTTTTGAAATAAAGGGAAGGTGAGACACCGGTCGGTAGTTTACCATGAGGTCAGGATCGACGTTAGGTCTTTTAAGAAGAGGATGAATAACCGCTTTTTTGAATGTTAGGGGAACAGTGCCCGAGGAAAGTGATAAGTTTATAATATTTAGCACTGATGGACCTAATAATACAAAGAGCTCCTTGATCAGTTTCCCAGGAAGAGGGTCAAGTAAACATGTTGTTTGTTTTATTCCATTTGCACGTTGTAACAATTCCTCTAATGTTATTTCCTCAAAACGAGAGAAACTATTTTGGAGGGCAGTATCCGCCGTATATACCATCGTATCAGTGTTAATAGAACCCAGTTGTAGCTGGGACGCATTGTCTTTAATCTCCTTTCTAATGACTTCAATTTTCTTACTAAAGAATTGCATAAAGTCATCAGCTGAGTGGGTGGAGCTACTGGAAGGACTGGGTTAGCGATGCTACTGTACTAAACAAAAATTTAGGATCGTTTTTATTACGGTGGATGAGATTTGAGTAATATTTAGCTTAAGCTAAGGTAAGCATGCGTTTATAAGTTATTAAACTATCACTCCATGCTTGATGGTGCACCTTAAGTTTAGTCGTGCGCTATTTGCGTTCCAGCTTTCTACATAATAATTTCTGAGCTCTAGTTTCTTCTGTAAACCACGGGGTGCGCTTTTTTGGAGCCTTTTTTAACTTTAGCGGTGCTCCGTTATCAATGGTTTCGCGCAGGGCGTCGTTAAAGTTGTTAGTGAGGTTATCAATAGAGCCCACATATTTTGGGAATGGTGCCATTACCGAGGGCAGTAGGTCAGCAAGAGTTGTCGTTGTGGCCGTATTAATGTTGCGGCTGCTATAGCAGTTATTATTATTATTAGTTTGACGAACATGCGTCTGAACCTCGAATTTTATAAGGTAATGATCGGACAATAGTATACGGGAGTATCGTATATTTGGAAACGGTGATACCCCTGACAAGCACTAGGTCTATCGTATTACCGTTGCGATGCGTGGGTTCATTTATTATTTGTGTGAGACCACAGCTATCAATTATAGTCTGGAGCGCTACGCACGGTGGGTCCGATGGGGTATTCATATGGATATTAAAGTCCCCCATTATGATTATATTATCGGCGTGTGTCACTAGATCAGCAACGAACTCTGAGAATTCATTGATAAAGTCCGAACAGGGCCCTGGGGGGCGGTAGATAACAGCCAGGTGTAGAGGCAGCGGTGTGACAGCCCTCATAGTAAGCACCTCAAACGATTTATATTTATTATTTATGTTAGGACTAAGGTTAAAGTTTTCGTCGTATATTAGTGCGACACCCCCACCCCTTTTAAGCGGACGGGCAATATGCGCATGTGTAAAGTTAGGAGGACATGCCTCATTTAGCGCAAAAAAGTCGTTTGGTTTAAGCCAGGTTTCGCTGAGACCGATGACGTTAAGATTGTTGTCTCTGATGATATCATTAACTAACAACGTTTTGGGAGACAATGATCTTATGTTTAAAAAACCTATATTATAGGTAGTGGGCTGTTTCAGGGAATTTTTGATCAAATTATCCGTAGTAGCAATATTAATAATGTTGTGTTTATTATGCCCAGTGCATTTAGTATAATTACGACCATATCAAGGAATTGATACGACGGGAATTTTCCGATTGTTTGATTGTTGCTTTGATAAACTGCACGCATCATGGTTAGCCACCTCAGTAACGGGGATTTTCCAATTGTTTGTTTGTTGCTTTGATAAACTGCACGCATCATAGTTAGCCACCTCAGTAAAACACATGTCCAACTCTGAAACACTCAAAGCAGAAAAAACTTGTTCTAATTTAACTGACTCCTTACCCAGACCAGTAGTCTCGCATCTTCCATTTAAATCCGGCTTCAGGAGGGAGAGAAGTGGTGTTCTGTGGGGATTAGGATTAGCCTTCTGCTTTGTTTTTAGCCCCGCTCGGCATCCGCGTTTCCGATCACACCGCTGGCGTCTGCTCCGTAGACGGCCCCCACTGCTACTAGACTCCCCTGCTTCACAGGCCGCTGGATGTAGCCGCCGAATTATTCCCATGCTAGTTAACACGTTTAGCAAGCACGCGTCTATCAGTCCAAAACGGCCCGATATGTCCACATCCAGAAGTGTCTGGCGGTCGTACGTTATCACGGAGTGACCACGATGTGAGCCAGCCATAAAGTTTGTAGAATTGTCCGGTTTTTCCGTCAAATGTTCCATCTTTAGCAGGAGCTCCGCGATGTCGCAGCCCGTCCGGGCGCCGCCATCTTGTAAAGAATGCAGAAATTAAACATAACCTGTAAACGACTGCCAATCAAATGGCAAATAATCCACGCAGAGCGCATACTGTATATTTGTAAATCTGATTCTGATTACGTCAGTGCCTCACCAGCTATAAACCTCACCACACGTCACTGGTGAATACAGCTTCATATACTTATGCACCGATTTGCTTGAGAACCTATATCTCTCCTTGTATCAAATTTATCAAGAAATTAATCTGGTTATGTTGTTCAGGTCTGTTGGCAACCTAGCACAGCAGTTAGCGATAGCTCCTCTCTGCTGGTGTGTCAAATTTTTAGCTACTCCTCAGCTTGAAATTGGCTTACGTAATAGCCCATGCAGACTAACTTAGTGTAGTAGCTGGGTGGCTAAAAAGTAGTTTTAAACTTATCAGCCAGCGGCATTTACCGCAGTGAGCGAGTAGAAGCTCCATCTGTCCCTAAGCACAAGCGTGAGTCTATAAACCTAATGATAATGAACACCATCATTGAAAACTGCTAACTTATGACTTTTTAAGAATGAGCAACACGTTAAGTTATTACTTACAACAATATGTTATCTGAGCACTCTCAACAGTGGTCATAAAAGCCATAAAACACTTCGGCAACCTTAGGTACTTTGCATTTTTTGTTTGATATATAATATCGGTGAATATAGTTTTGGTCCATATCGCCCGGGCCTACTTCTACCTATTGCCAAGAAAACAAACGGCCTGGCTCAAATGCTAGAGTGGCAGTGCCAGCAACTTCAAAGTTGCAGGTCCAATTCCACCATACCAGTCACATTGTGTCCTTGTGCAACACACTTCACCCATTATTACCCTAGTGCCATTCACACTGGTGTATGAATGTGAATGAACGTTTGGTGGTGGTTGGAGGGGCCGTACGCGCAAATGGGCAGTCACGCTTCCGTCAGTCTACCCCAAGGCAGTTCTGGCAACAAATGTAGCTTACATCATAATGTTAATCAGAATCAGAAATACTTTAATAATCCCCGAGGGGAAATTAACATTTTTAGCACAATCCAATGTGGAAGTGTTTTGACTGTCTAGAAAACGAAATTTAAAAAATGTGGTTTGTTCATAAGGTCAGCAATAAATCAGCTAGTACTGAAGGTGGTCTAAACGGCTGAATCACAGTACATCTACTTATTTTGTTTGGAACGATGCAAACAGAAAAGGAGGCGCTTTACTTAAAAGGAGAATGAAGGCAGCAAAACAATCGGACCAATTCTAGAAGCTTGTGTTGGTCAAGAGGCCTGAAATACAGCGGCCCTACTTACTTTGTTTCAAATAATGTTAATAAAACATAAAAGGGAGGTGCTTTACCCAAAAGGAGACTTAGGGCAACAAAAACTAAATTGGACCATTTCTAGAAAATTCTGTTGGTCAAGAGGCCTGCAATACGGTGCCTCTATTTATTTCGTCAACGGACATTAAGAAAAAAAAAATTGTTGTGTCATTCAAAAGGAGACCAAGAGGAGCAGCAAAATCGAATCAAAGTGCAGCAATGTGGAGACTGTGGACTGTGTTTTTGTCAATTTCTGCCATGTACACTCAAACATACTAGCCGCAGTACTTTGTAGTCTGCATTGTGGTTCTTTGTTGTTGATTTATCGGTTTGCTGATGTGTACTTTTTATGCAGCTTGCATCCCTGCGGTGGAAACGCAACCCACATCTGGCCAGAAGAGTTTCAAATCGTAACTTGGCAAGCTCCACTTATAAACGACCGTAGACCGACATTCCTTGTTACCGGGCAAAATATGTCTGAGAGTAAAAGTCAGTGACATATTACCCTTTGAGTCGTTATTGTTTCCCGCTTGTAAGACACGTGACTAAAGCACAGAGAGTGTTCCGTCCGTATTATCCGCTCTGTAGGACGTTTTGAGAACGGAGAGCCAAATAAACGCCATAGCTGGCTTTGCCTTTTTGCCCTGCATGCAAAACAACATTCTCATTCTGTTTTGTGATTCTCCCATGGAAAAACATGGACTGTATATTTCCAGCAGTGGGAAGCAGATGGATGGCAGAGAGAAACAGAGAGGGCGAGATAAGAGAGAGTGATGCATTTGGGTGCAGTGCGTCTGCAGTGCAGTAAGTGGAGACATGCGTTTCAACGTGCGCTCGCGTCAATGACAAATCCTGTACTCGTATAACGGGTAGATTTTCACAACACTGCCAGCTAAAAAAAATGACATAACATACCTGCTGTTCACATACTATGTCAACCATGACTCCCAAACAAGTCTAACTTGAGTGTCTGTTGTTAAAATTGAGCTCTAAACAGGATCAGCACTCAACACTCCACACCAGCAGGGGGCTGTGGTCTGTGTTGTTTCCATTCATACATTGTTTGTTTGTAAGCAGGATTACACAAAAACTTTATTATTAAGCTCTTGCAACAGAAACAACTCTTTGATTTCTGCTATTTTTCTCTTGCCCTTAAATATATTGGGGTGACTTTAAAACAAAATTATATAATAATAAAATAATAATAAAACCAAATTTGTCAATACTATTGCCTAAATAAAATTTTATATAAAAGCTATATTTTGAAAAAAATTGATAAATAAATGAGGGCTGTCATGTTAATTTATTTTGAATACACGCTCCTTTTCTGTCATCGCAACACAATTTTAAAACATCAACTAAAAGCAAAACACATTTTTAAAGCAGCCGCTAGCATAAATGCTACTATCGCACCAACAACAAGCAGGGAATGACAAACAACAATGGCGGAGTATATCGGATAACAGATACGTTCAGCAATGGTTTGGTAGCAACTGTGATTATTAATGCCCATCCACCTTCTACCATCCTAGTCAGGTCCGTTGTGTCTTTGAGCAAGACACTTCACCCTTGCTCCTGATCGGTTCTGGTTAGCGCCTTGCATGGCAGCTCCCGCCATCAGTGTGTGAATGTGTGTGTGAATGGATGAATGTGGAAATAGTGTCAAAGCGCTTTGAGTTCCTTAAAAAAAAAGAAGGTAGAAAACGCTATACAAGAATAACCCATTAAATTCAATTGAAACAAAAGAAACATACATTGCTGATATACAAATTGTATTTCATTTTTCTTCTTTATTTTTTTATTTTTTTAAATTCATTACAAAGTACAGAAGATGTATATGAAAAATATGTCAACAAACTTAAAGTGCAAGATGGTCCCGTAAACTTGATGTTAGATGCAAAAAGTATTTTTATCAACAACCTTTAGGGTTGTTATTTATCTAAAATAATACAAGTGTAAACATAAATATACTGGTGGTCTATCAAATAAAATGTTAATAAGAGACTAGTGTGAATGTTGTCTGTCTATCTGTGTTGGCCCTGCGATGATGTGGCGACTTGTCCAGGGTGTACCCCGCCTTCTGCCCGATTGTAGCTGAGATAGGCACCAGCGCCCCCCGTGACCCCAAAGGGAATAAGCGGTGGAAATGGATGGATGGATGGATGGATGGATGGATAGTCGACAATAACAAATCTTTGTCCATGATTTTTGTATAATCAACATTGTCGATTATGTCAACTAGTCTTTGAAGTACTACTCCTGATTTGTTGCGCACAAAACGGTAAACAGCAGCACAAATATGCACATATACTGTGTTCCCTGTGATAATATTTTTCCAAAATATTGCTGTTACCAAACTACAAACTTTGACTTCCGTAAATGGAATTAACTTAAAATTTCCCCAAAATCTCAAAAAATTACCTACTTACTGTTAGTTTAGTGTGTTTGGCTGAATCGCCACATTTTTTGGTACACACCCTTAGGAGACCGACAAATACATGTATCCATCCATTTTCTACTGCTTGTCCCTTTTGGGCTGGCGGGGGGTCGCTTGAGCCTATGTCAGCTCCATTCGGGCGGAAGGCGGAGTACACCCTGGACAAGTCGCCACCTCATCACAGGGCCAACACAGATAGACAGACAACATTCACACTCATATTCACACACTAGGGACCATTTAGTGTTGCCAATCAACCTATCTCCAGGTGCATGTCTTTGGAGGTGCGAGGAAGCTGGAGAACCCGGAGGGAATCCACGCAGTCACGGAGAGAACATGCAAACTCCACACAGAAAGATCGAAGATTGAATTTAGGACTACCAGGACCTTCGTACTGTGAGGCAGATGAACTAACCCCTTTTCCATCGTGCTGCCCAATTACATGTATGTCAAATTTGATCTAAATTAGTTGAAAAACATAGTTCCTATAAAGCAAAATTGTTTTTTGCACCTCACATTTGTGTAATAATGCTATTGGCTGAAAAAACACAATTGACCAAGATGCATTTCTGTCCTCCTGACCATCAGAACTTTCTAGAAACTGAGAAGCTTGTTTTTTTTTCGTCTTTTAGCAAAACAATGTCTACTACAGTCAGCGGTGGCAAATAATACCACATTTTGTTTTTGACTTATAAACATTCTTAATAGTTTTGTCATGACACATACAATTGCTTACTTTAAGTGGCCTGAAACTAAATAGCAAACAGCGGTCAGTATTGCAAATGTCTTTTGGTTATCTCCATTGTTGTGTTTAGTTATGTTTTGGTTTCTAGCAAACCTCATCATAAATTAGTTAGCAGCAGTTTTCTTGAGCTTGGTGCAAGTCTGGCTAACCGCTAGTCTTTTTACACGAAAAGACTTGTGTAAAAGATGAATTCCTTTATTCGTCAAGCAATGCCTTACACCAACACCTGGAACTAGAGCTGGGCGATATATCGATTTACGCGATATATCGTGGGTTTGTCTCCGTGCGATATAGAATGTGACCTGACTATATCGTGATATTCCAGTGTACGTTCTCACGCAGTTGCTTTTAGCTCCTGGCATTACACTACAGGCTCTTCCCACTCTTTGTTGTCTCTCCTTCTCACAGACAGCAAGCGCACCTTCTTACATACGTCACATACGTTTACGCCCTCGATTGTGGTGTGTGTGTGCGTGGTAATACGAGAGAAAAAGGTGCGAATCTGGTAACAAATGAAGGAAGGAAGAATTAATTCCCAAGAAAAACAGCAGGGGGTCCATCGTCTGGCCGTGGTTTGGCTTCAAGTGGGAATATGTCGAACAGATAACCGTAATTTGTCAAGTGTGGGGCAAAAGCGTTGCTACAAAAAGTAGCATTTCTGCTAATATGTAGCATCATTTGAAAAGTCACCTGCTAGAGAATGAACAGTGCTTACTCCGCATGTCAACATCTCCATTCGGTGCCACACGCCCACACCATCGAAATGCAGAGGCAAATATTTTTAGATCAACACCGTATGAAAAAAAAAAGTCAACAACAAAAGGACATAATGTCCGCAGTAACCTACAACACAGCGAAGGACGAACACTATTTGATTTCCTGTTATGCAGCTCATTTTTATTTAACAGTTTTTGAAATATCTTGTGTGACATCATGCACAAAAGTGCACTTTATTTGTTTTAAACTATTGTAGTGGCATTCTGTACAAAAAGTGCACTTTAATTTAGTGTTGTTTTGATATTTCATCTTAGTGACATCATGCACAAAAGTGCACTCATAGCTCATTTTAAAATGTCTCTGATAATCTTGCACTTTCTGTTTTGAAAAGACATGAATGTTTTTGCCACTACTTAACTGTTTACTAAATACAGTTCTGGTAAATTGACTTAGTTGTGATTTCCCTCTCTGCATGAAAGTTTAAAATGAGCATATAACAATGCAGTAATAACAAGAATGTTTTAATATAGACACATATAATCATCATACTGCTGTGATTATACGCATCAAGTGTTAATTCAAGGCTAAGGCAAAATATCTATATATTTACATGCTTGGAATCTGCACTTTTGGATGATATACCAGTTACTATGGTCATCTAATTAGTTACTATGGTAATGTAAGTCGCGGCAGCTCAGGAGAGGCAACGGGCAGTGTGGGTGGGGAGTGTTTCCACAGACGCGGAAGGAGATTTTCACCACAAAGTTCTAAACCTTAGTGATGTATCAGATTGTAGGTGGGTTTATTTTGGACCTTTCCCGCTCATATTTCATTGTTTGTCGAATTTTTGTCGCGTTTCACTCGATTGTAATATATGGGGGTGTGACATTCATATTTTGTCAATGTTCAGTGTTTTATCGTTCATAGATATGGCAATTTTTAGGCCATATCGTGATATGGCCTAAAAATATCGAGATATTAAAAAAAGGCCCTATCGTCCACCCCGACCTGGAACCTGATGAATCATGCATACAGTATGTGTAAGCAAAAAGACTTGCACAGTTGTATTCATTTGGCAATGAGGCCTTTTTTGTCATTAGGATTCATTGCTGTTGGGCAGGGGTCTCAAACATGCGTTATTATGCGGCCCGCGCTTTGATATGACAGGGCTAAGTCTGGCATACCATACTCTCGAAGCCCCTGTCAATTTTTACCAGATCAAACAATATTCAGGGAGTGCCATAATGGCACTGCCTTTAGCGTCCCCTACATCCTGAACTGACAGCGGGTAAGCGCAGTTGTATGTTGCATCTGGCCATTTGAGGGGCACGGGTGTTATTGCAAGACATATTTGATCAACAGCTACACAGGTCACACTAAGGGTGGCCGTAAAAAAACTTTTAACACTGTTACAAATATGTGCCAGACTGTGAACCCACACCAAACAAGAATGATAAACACATTTTGGGAGAACATCCGCATCGTAACACAACATAAACACACCAGAACAATTACCCAGAATCCCATGCAGACCTAACTTTTCCAGGCTACAATATACACACCCCTGCTACCACCAATCCCCCATGCCCCCACCCTCCCTACTTGCGTCGGTTGAGGTGTTGTGTATTGTAGCCCTGCAAGGTGTTCTGGGTATTTGTTCTCTTGTGTTTGAGTTGTGTTAGGGGGCGGAAATTCTCCCAAAAAGGTTTGTCATTCTTGTTTGGTGTGGGTTCGAAGTGTGGCGCATATTTGTAACAGTGTTAAAGTTGTTTATACGGCACTCTCAGTGTGACCTTTTTGGCTGTTGAACAAGTACGTCTTGCAGCCAATGACGTTGTTCTGCACAAGTTTCACACAACATGTTACAGAGCCAGCACATTGGTTGTGTGATTTAAAAGCGTGCGCGATGACATGTATTGGAGCAGTAGTTTATTTTTGGGGGTGCGCGGACCCCTGGAAGTACTTGAAGGTATGCCAAGGGACAAATGAGATTTATTAAAAACATTAAAAAAACAGCAACAACTCATAAATCCTTTAAACATATGTTTATTAAATAATACTTCAATAGAGTATGAATGTAAGTTCATTAACTGTGGAAAAATAATACAACAATCCAACATTCAGTGTTGACAGCTACACTTTTTGTGGACATGTTCCATAAATATTGATGTTAAAGATTTCTTTTTTTGTGAAGAAATGTTTAGAATCAAGTTGATAAATCCAAATAGATCTCTATTACAATCCCCAAAGAGGGCACTTTAAGTTGATGATTACTTCTATGTGTAAAATTCTTTATTTATAATTGAATCACTTGTTTATTTTTCAACAAGTTTTTTTGTTATTTTTATATCTTGTTGTCCAAATAGTTCAAGAAAGACCACTACAAATGAGCAATGATTAGGGGGTACTTGAATTAAAAAAATGTTCACAGGTTGTACATCACTGAAAAAAGGTTGAGAACCACTGTTGTAGAGGACGTTAAAGGCAGTGCAGTCACGGCAGCCCTTAATAATGTCGGCCGGGTGAAAATTGGGAAACATTTGTGAGAATGGTTGCACCGGTAGATTGTCAGGAGGTGCACTGAAATTCAGGAGTCTCCCGGAAAAATCGTGAAAATTGGCAAGTATGTTGCTAGGGCGGGAAAGTCATTCATAGAAGGTGAATTCATTAAAAAGTGCATGTTAGATTTTTTAAGAAATCTTTTCTTGCGGCCCAGCCTCACCTAGTTTCTGCATCCAGTGGCCCCCAGGTAAATTCAGTTTGAGACCCCAGCTGTTGGGCGTACCACACGTAATTAAAAGGACATTTTGGCGCCCTCTATGGATGTTGGGCAAAATGCTTTGGAACACTTGCAACAGTCATTAGACAAATCCTCAATGACTTGTGGACAATTAGTTGCGAATTCCTGCAATGTTTTGCTTGATAGCAGCCATATCTTTCAACCAGTCTTGCTCAAGCATTTTAGAAGAAAATCGTTCACACTTTTTGGTTACCGTTTTCCTCAAAGATGATGACTCATCCAAATGAATGCAATAATTGATGTCTTTAAAAAATTACATTGGGATGGTTAGGAAGTTGATTTTGTCAAGTTGATGACAGCCATCATGTGCAACTTTAACGGTGGAGTCGCGTTACTGGCGGCCTACCGACAAAGCCACACACCCACATAAGCATACTTCAAACTGACGTACTTCTGACTGCTCATTACTTGCACAAGCTTATATCACAATAGCTCTTTTGCCATCACCGGGAAATTTTCCAAATTGTATTTTTTTTTTTATTGTAAAGCCAAATGTGATATTTTTTACAGCAGTTTTAGGGAAGCGGACATATTTTGTCTAATGTGTGAGTGTTAAGATGCACGGTGGCTTAAACTTCAATAGACAAGATGCACAACTTTTGAACCTGTCCATGTGTTTGCTAATGGAATATTCCATTGAGTAGCTAATGCTCACACACACACACACACACACACACACACACACACACACACACACACACACACACACACACACACACACACACACACACACACACACACACACACACACACACACACACACACACACACACACATATCCAAAAGAAACAAGCTTGGTTGTCAAAATCACCAAAGTGTGGCACTGTAACACGGTCACTGTGGATTCTATATGGCTTGTTTTTAACAAAGAGTAGTTTTTAGCTCAGCACGCCGACATCTGTCTGCCTGAATGTGCACATGCTGGGTGCAGAACTGCAGATAAGGGCTCAAGGAACAGTGCCCCACTGATAGACCTTCAAACAGGTTTATTGAACACAATGTATTAAAAAAAAGCAATAAAACGTGCCTGTGCTACAAATTGAAATGAAAATCCCACGTGTTTCCCTCTTGAAGGGATGACTAGCATAAGACAGAGAGAGAAGTTACAAAAAAAGAAGACATTATTGTTTCAAAAATGTCACAACATTACTCTGTCAGGAAAAGACTTGGTTGGCTCAGTCTTGACAAAAACAGTACAGACTATATGACATTATGTTTTTGACTTTGCCATTCTTGTGTAGAAAAATACGAAGCACTAGAAATTATAATGCAGTGCAACCAAAATAGTATTAATAGTAAGTCTGTTGTCAATCATGACATCTCTCACAGCGTCAATCAAACTAGTACTATATTACAGCACTACATCTTTCCATGAGCTCCATTTGAACAAGATCTGATATCGTTAAACAAAAGTTTACGTACACAAAAAGTATATGTAAAAACTATATGTATGGGTGAATGTGTTTATTGAAAAGTATTGGTAATAGTGGTAATGATGCGTAAGGTTTTATGAGGCTAGGGACAAAAAAACTGCAGGAGAAGATGGCAGAAAAACAAGGAAAAAAAAGGTTGAAAATACAGAGGGTAATGATTGGTATTTTGACGAAATAATCTTGTGTCTTGTTTGACTATAGGGAATTATATATATATATATATATATATATATATATATATATATATATATATATATATATATATATATATATATATATATATATAAATATATATATATATATATTTTTTTGTATCTATTTCAAAACATACATACAGAATAGACATATATATCAATATACACACATATATATATATAAGTATTTAATGTGTGTTTGTATTTATACATCAACATTTTTATATTTGATTGCTTTACAAATAATGATTGTATAATCAATTACTTTTTAACATATCGTCCATCCATCCACCCGTTTTTTAACGCTTCTCCCTCTTGGGCTTGTGGGTGCTGGGAGGTGGTTGGTGGGTGTGCCTATCCCGGCTGAATTCATATTACCGTAAGTGTTATTTTTTATCTATACACATTTTTTCAATAAAACAATTAAAATATTTTGGATCAATCATGGGAAAATAAACAATTGTTTAATCAAAAATGTTTACTAATTTTTATTAGTTAATTTAGCACTTCATTTTTAGTTCATACATATTTATTTATAATACATATTTATTATGGGCCTGCTGCAAGGCCAGCAGCCCATATTATTATTGCTCATACTTCAACATTTATTATTATTATTTTTCCGCACGTTTCTCTTACCGCTACTATGTGGCGAACAGCTAATTAAGACCAAAACAACATCTGGTTGCAGCAAAGTACTGCACTTCATTTTGCTTCCATTGCCCAAGAGGACAAGCTGTATAGAAAATGAATGGATGGATACATTTAAGAGATCAATAGTAAAATCTGCACAATCGACACAATTCTTATTGAATAAAATGTCCTGAATAACAATTAGTGAGGGATTCATTTTATCAGACAAAAAAAAGAAACTAGAAAAAAATAGCCTGACTTTGCAAAGCATACAATTACTTGAGATGGCTTGTTGCATGAACCCAGTCAAGAGTTTGAAGTGTACATGTAAGAAGCAAAAAGGCTTCCATTAAAACAAGTGTTAGAATTTTCCTACGGGTAAAAACATACAAAACACTCCTGCAGCTAACGTTCAAAAAGTTGTCCAGCTGGCTATAAACCTGTTGTATGCAAACATCCAGTGTGGATTTATACCATATGGTAAAGCCAAAACAAAACATTGTCTGGAATAAATGTTCACATATTCTGATTAAAAGTACAGTGTGTTATAATGCCCAATTATGGAAATTTTATTATGGTATTAGTTTATCTAGTTTGTTAATTAAGTCCAAAATATGTTTATCAGGACTCTTCTTCTGTTTACCTTACAAACACTGAATGTTTAAACAGTTTCTTAAACTGGATCATAATACTGTAATATTCCATCCATCCATCCATCCATCATCTTCCGCTTATCCGAGGTCGGGTCGCGGGGGCAACAGCCTAAGCAGGGAAACCCAGACTTCCCTCTCCCCAGCCACTTCGTCTAGCTCTTCCCGGGGGATCCCGAGGCGTTCCCAGGCCAGCCGGGAGACATAGTCTTCCCAACGTGTCCTGGGTCTTCCCCGTGGCCTCCTACCGGTTGGACGTGCCGTAAACACCTCCCTAGGGAGGCGTTCGGGTGGCATCCTGACCAGATGCCCGAACCACCTCATCTGGCTCCTCTCGATGTGGAGGAGCAGCGGCTTTACTTTGAGTTCCTCCCGGATGGCAGAGCTTCTCACCCTATCTCTAAGGGAGAGCCCCGCCACACAGCGGAGGAAACTCATTTCGGCCGCTTGTACCCGTGATCTTATCCTTTCGGTCATGACCCAAAGCTCATGACCATAGGTGAGGATGGGAACGTAGATCGACCGGTAAATTGAGAGCTTTGCCTTCCGGCTCAGCTCCTTCTTCACCACAACGGATCGGTACAACGTCCGCATTACTGAAGACGCCGCACCGATCCGCCTGTCGATCTCACGATCCACTCTTCCCCCACTCGTGAACAAGACTCCTAGGTACTTGAACTCCTCCACTTGGGGCAGGGTCTCCTCCCCAACCCGGAGATGGCACTCCACCCTTTTCCGGGCGAGAATATATATATATATATATATATATATATATACATATATATATATATATATATATATATATATATATATGGCCCTGCTATCAGTTGGCACTTGTCCAGGGTGTACGACCTCTACTTAAAAAACCAAGCCTCGACCCCTCTCTCCTCTTAGACCTATCTTTAATCTTCCATACATTTCCAAAATATTAGAGAAGGTTGTCTACAGTCAGTTGTTGCCCTTCTTAGAGGATAATGGTATCACTGATCTGTTCCAGTCCGGTTTTAAAGCCCTCCACAGCACAGAGTCAGCGCTTCTAAACGTTTTTAACGATATCCTCCTGTCAACTGATTCTGGCAAATATGTCGTCCTGGTGCTTTTAGATCTGTCTGCTGCGTTCGACACCGTCGATCATGCCACCTTAATCACTCGTCTTGAGAACTGTGTGGGTATTAAGGGCGGCCCCCCTCAACTGGTACCGGTCGTACCTAGCCGACAGGAGTTTTTGTGTAAAAATAGACAGTTTTATGTCTTCCACAGCTCCTCTAACACACGGGGTGCCCCAGGGCTCAATCCTTGCCCCAATCCTATTTGCGCTTTACTTTCTCCCCCTTTGTTCTATTTTTAGGAAGTATGGTATTGCATTTAATTTTTATGCCGATGATTGACAGATCTATTTTCCCATGGCATAAAATATCACGGTTCAACGTCTCATTGACTGCCTGCACGACATCAAAGCCTGGCTTTCAGCTAACTTCCTAAATCTAAATGAAGACAAAACAGAAGTTATGTGGTTCGGTCCAAGTCGCTCTCCCTCCCCAAACGTTGACCTCGGCACTCTGACCCCGTATCTCAGCGACTGTGTCACAAACCTGGGGGTAAAGTTCGACTCAGATTTTAAATTCGAAAAACAAATCAGCAGCGTTGTTCAAAAAAGCTTTTATCAATTACGCCAAATAGCGAAAGTGAAACCGCTTCTGTCAGGACATGATCTCGAGAAATTAATTCACGCCTTTATCGCGAATCGGTTAGACGACTGCAATGCCCTGTATGTAGGCATTAGCCAGGCCTCCCTCGCCCGCCTGCAGCTCGTGCAGAACTCTGCATACGTGAGCACATCACCCCTTTATTAGCCTCCTTTCACTGTCTCTCTGTGCGTTATCGAATCAATTTTAGACTCCTTCTATTTCCTTTTAAATGTCTCAACAACCTCGCGCCAACATATCTCTCTGA